>NC_065530.1:58679830-59304830 GCF_020184175.1 Aphis gossypii
ACGACGCGATATACGTAGTCAATTTTTATTTAAGTTTTTAAACTAAAACTTTCTAAAGGTGGGTCTTTAAACTTTTAGAGTATTTATTTTATTTTTAGTTCATTATCAACGAGCTCAATGTTAACTTTACACTTAACATTTTTTATTTATTTATTAAATAATAATTTTTTTCAATACATATATATTATAAAAACTAAAATAAAAATATGTAGGTACCTATAAGACTAAAATATAAGTTTAAAGCTGTAAAAGTATAATTTTATCATCTTAACTTATTATGATGTAGCCTAATTAGAATTGTACAAGTAAAAATATTTTTATTCATATTTGGATATATCCACTCAAATATTATTTTTTTTTTTATTAAATATTCTCAGATAATTTTAGTAATAAAAATATTAATATTCTAATACATTGAGAACTGAATTACTATACATAGGTACTTAAGTATTTTTATAAGTTTTCATAATGTGTAATAAATTAAAAGTTTCTTAATATTATAAATGTTTAGAGCTTAATAAGCTAGGTATCAATATAACGAAGGTACATAATATATATATTATGTATCTTAATATGATATAAAAAAAGATTAAACTTGATTTTTGTTGAAACAAAAATGATTAATATGTTAAGTTTAAAGTAATGAAAAAAATATATCAATAACACAATAAAAATATTCTAACATTATTAAAAAAAAAATTGTACTTTGTTTTGAAATTCAAATAATAATAAGTAACAAGTATCATATCGTACATGCCAAAATTTTAGTTTCTAATTTTTCAATATGTTATTGGTCATATGCATTTTAATAATATTACCTTAAATTGAATATTCGAGTGTGATATGTGCTACATTTTTGACATTATTAGTATCATGGCTGGGGATCAGAAGTTATAGGAGTTGCATATTGTTCTATATGCTCTCGATTTATTGCAAAAACTGAAAAGATAATTTTCTTAATTATTAATAGTTTCCGATATTATAAACAATATATACTTTAAGCAACTTACCTTGTATAATTTGTGTTAATAATTTATTTTATATAATTTGGCTACCTGAAAATCGGTGAAATCCACAGCCTATAATTTCTGATCT
Organism: Aphis gossypii; assembly: GCF_020184175.1. Taxonomy (NCBI): domain Eukaryota; kingdom Metazoa; phylum Arthropoda; class Insecta; order Hemiptera; family Aphididae; genus Aphis; species Aphis gossypii. The sequence continues at coordinate 58,680,926 of NC_065530.1, forward strand.
GAAATCTGGATTGATGCCTCAGTGGTATTATAAATATTCACGTATGATATTGCTATTGTTATAACAATTTTTAAACATGAAAAGTAGATCACTCATCTTTTTGTATTGTTTTATTTCATAACACTCATTACACCTGGTATACCTAGAAGAGAGGTTTTAGATATATGCGAGATGACTTTCTAGCTAAAATGGTCAAAGTACCATTTACCGGAAGAATTATCAATGAAAACAATAAACATTAAAGGGTAATGAATACAAATACATTTTAGATTCTGAGTGGAGTGATAGATGTTTTTGTTTCAAAATTGTATTTGTTTATTATTACTATTATCAATGACATGAAATAATAATAGATCAAAATAATAAAGAAAAACTAAAAAAATAATTGCAGAAAAATGGGAATACCTATTTACATTATAGTTTTTGACAAACCCTATAATATTTTTTATTTAGTAAGATTGATATAACCAAAGGATTTAGATACTTGAAATGTTTATCAAATATTTTTATTGAGAACTTTTCCTAAGCACTTTTAAATTAAGTATTTACAAAGTATTTTATTTATTTTGGTTGGTTTATTTATAGAAATATAAAAACTTAAAATTTTTTTTCGATTTATGTTGATAATTTTTTTTTTTAGTCAAAAATGTAATACAAGATTTGTTTTACATTACTTATTATACTGCAATTAAAAAAAAAAATTTACATTGTCACAATAGTTTTAAAAAATTGAGTATTCAAACCATAAGTATAAAATAACTAGCTTATAATATTATATGCATGGACACTTTATAACATTAAACTATAACTAAATTAACATTTTCTACTTACAATAACAGTTTCAAAATATTCAGATTAATTTTAATTTTAGAATACTAATAATTGATAATAAATAATAATATAAATTAATTATTAAATATCCTTATGAATAGAGGCTTGACTGAATAGTCGAAAAATGCCATTTCAGGTCAGTACTATTTTTCGTATTTAACGATTTATCAATGAATTCAAATATAACACATTTGTTACAGTTACCTACTGAATGAAAAAGTATACTCAACATTTACTATATATTAGTGTAAATTCCCTGTTTCATTTTATCAGTCCTTCAACTGTGATAAATTTAAGCTGACATTCGATTAACACTTTTAAAAACGAAAATAATTAAAAGATTTTAAAAAAAGTATGTACATTTATAAAGAAAATCCACTTAATACTGGTTCTACCAGTAAGTGTTAAGAATTATAAATTTAAATTGTCATTACGCTTATGGAGTATGGTATACTGGTATGAAACTTTTGATATTACCGAAAAACATGTAATATTTTAACACATAATATTTAAGAAATCATGAACGTATTACGTAGTAGGTACTAGGTAGATATTATTTTGTTTTTTGTTCTCGAAATTCAAACATACTTATAATATAATAATAATTTAATGTATCATATTATTATTAATATAATGTTTAAAATATATACTAATCAACAATACTTACTCGTGATATCGTCAAAAATGTGTGAGTGGGAAGGAATGCAATCTCGGTACATAATAATATTATATTGCTCTCTAATAATAAATGATAATAACTATCGTGTGTGATGTACATACAGACAATTCACAATCGTAGTACATGAATTATATTTTTCTACCAAGATATGTGAATAAGTAATAGCGAATTGAATAAAAAATAAAATGTTACATTTAAATACCCGAAAGAGAACATCAAAAATATAGCAATAGAGTGAGTGAGTGAAAGAGAGAGAGAGTGTCGTGTGTGTGTGTATGAGCTGTGTGTGAGAGAGAGAGAGATGGTTATTGAGAGAATTTAAAAGTCTATTGTATGCGGACTGTACATTTCGATGTTGGAATTCACAGCGGACGACAATAGAATGCCGATTACGACATCCTCGGACGATTTTATCCTTTTTATTTTTCATAATAACTCTCCGCCTTTAGTAACATAAGACCACGTGGATGGATTTTGGTAAGACGAAGTTGTACATAAACTATAATAATATACGCATTACGTACTTACCTACCTATTATAATATGTGCATACATTGGATGTGATGTGTATACCTATAGTATTTACTTGCGCAAAACTCGCGTTTGACGAAAAACAAACTTTGAAAAATTGTCTCGACCTAGTTCTCTCGGTGTCTCAAATATCTGTACTATACTCACTACGTTTTTGGTTCCCTTTTGGACGAGATATACATTTAAATTATTTTATTGACCAATTTCGACACTATCGACAAGAATTAATTAATTAACATTGAACCACACCTAATATAATTTTCCCACCTTTGATACTTTCATACTAACAATAATAATTGCTCATCGATGTCTCTAGCTGTATATTCAAAGATCCAATGGTTTTTTTTTTTGTACTCGGTTTTTTTTCTGCTACTTTTCGCAATGGTTTACAAAGATAATGATGATAAATATGCAAAAATATTGTTTATTCGATTGTTGCTGACTCTAGCGTGTATACTTATACGTGTTTAGTATTATTAATTTCGTATTCTCAATGGGGAAAAGATTCGAAATGATTTCGTATTCAACGTATCTACTTCCTTGAAATTTTATATTTTGGTTATTAATTTATTATCATCAGACACGTATTTAGGAATTTTGCACCTCAGGTTATCTGAGTTCCATTACTTTTTTTTATCACTCAAATGACTTAGTTACCGTATTACATCAAAATGCTCTTCAAAATGTACCACCCCTAAAAATTTACTGTCCGGGGCCTAAGTACTCCTGGCTCCCCTAAATACGTCACTGATTATCATAACTATCTTTAACTATAGGTAGATATAGAAAATAATTTCTAGGTATAGCATCATTTACATAAAAAAAAATGATTTATAAACATCGCATACTCACCAGCCTACATGGCGATATTATTCTGTATTAGTCGTCCAACATTTATCACATATTATTGGTTTTTTATATAAGTAGTAAATTATTAAAGCAATATTTCCAAATAAACATAATTATAAGTTTTAAAATTTAAAAATTACGTGCAAGTGTATCCTTACGCGTACGCTTTGAATATTATTTAATATAATATTTTTTCTAAATAATCTTAAGTTGATACAAAAAACATATTTTTTTGTTTTTGTAAATGAATTAAGGTAATAAAATCGAGTACCTTTCTATCTTATACACAGATTAAACGTGTATCAATACTAAGAATAAAAGATAAATAATATGATAATTATTATCAAAATGCACATATAACCATATATTCATGAACGTGTATTTTAAAACCTGTGTGATGTATAATAGATCAAACTTATTGAAAAAAAAATCAATAAAACATCATAAATCCCTATGTTGAGGTGGTTAAATTTTAGTCACGCATGCGATCGCCGCGCAACTAGCAGATAAGTTGATGAGCGATGTTTTAAGGAACGTTTGTTGCGTACAATTAATGTATATGTTCCTCGTCTCTACCATTGATTTGATGACTCAGTGGAGTGATTAAGACACAAGGTCACAGATATAAAATAATATTCGTGTGTTAAAAATCCCAACACTCGCAGTTATTAGTTGACAACATAGAGTTGTCCACGTCAATTGACTCGATTTGAGTATTAACGCGTCTACGTCGTGCTTTAATCGAATGAAATATAATGGCTACCAATGAAACTGTATTACATGATGAACAATCAACATCTGAAGAATCGAAAATACGTAAATCTGAGTTATATAAACAGTTAGAAAAAAAAATGGAGGAGTTGGAATGCCAATTCAAAAACATCACTTTAAACCGCGTTGTGCCGAAGATGTGTCCAAAAAAGGAGAATTATATAGTAATTTACTCGTCTATTGAAAATGAAAAAACTCATATGCGCGTAAAGCGTATGCAATTAGCTAATATCGAAATCCTTGATAAAATAAGTCAACAGTTTCGGGACAACCCGGAAAAACAGTACAAAGCTAATACGGAAAAAAAATTCGGTTGGTTACGAAATAGTCAAAAGATTTTACAAGTTCAATGTGCAAATGCTGTGTTTACGTGGGTAAAGTTTTGTGAACAATATCCGCACATGTGTTACGGGTTTAATTTTTTGAATAACACGCGAACTAAATGGACGTTCCTCGACGAAACCGAACTGAGAGAAAAGTACCGACGTGACATGGACAGTCACAAATCCAATAAAAAACAATTGGAGCTCAATAAAGCGTTTGAAGCTTTAAATTTGAAGGATGAAGACACTGCAGTAGCCCGCTGTCTCACGCGACAGGTACACGATTTTTCCTCTAGCATCAAAAATTATTTTGAAAATGTTAGGTTAAATAATGTATTAGAAGATATGGAACCTGAATCAACGGCTAGATGCGGCAGTAACACATAGGCTCATGATGAAATTTATCAACAGTTAGTAACATACATATCACATACATTGTACGTTTCAAGTTGTACAAAACTCAGGTCGTTACAAATCATAAAATTACAGAATCACAACTGACGACACTACATTATCTGTAAAATTATGATAATATGAAAATAAATAAATGTTGGTAAGTACTATGCCCACGCAACATTTATAAGACATTAATATTTCCACCATATTGTTATTAACTTGACTACAAATAATAAAATAAAACATGATAATTATTTATTTATTTTTAATATAATTATTTTAATATTTTAAAAATACCTTTAATTTTTTTTAAATAACATATTTAACTTAAATGCCATATATTTACTTATATACATACATATTATATTATATATGAAGACATAAAAAATATTTATAATAATTAAGTGTATAATTTAAGCTATATGATAAGTGTATTTTTCATTACATTTGTTAAGTTATTTTGAAAGAGAAATTTTGAGTACGCCTTATTTAACCATATAAAAAAATTAAATAATATTGTATTTATCATAGATATCTTATTTTAAACAAAATAAAGTATTTGTATGGAACATTTTTTTTATATTAATACAGTATAATCAGTTTAATTGGGACCCATTGGGCAATGACCAATTGTCCATATTATTGGACTGGAATGGACTATACCAATTTATTTTACTGTATATATTTCAAAGCACTTTTATGATTCATATTATATTAAATAGATTTTATTATATATTATACGGTGATTCAAAATGTATTTTACAGTCATTTTATCATATACATATTTTGAATATTTTATAAAGGATAATGATGTACGATACGGACATTTTTTTATTTAGATAATCCTAAAAATATTTGTAAATTTTATATTTTTATACACTAGTTATGTAAAACCTAAGAGAATAATGCAGTAAACATTGTAAATCGAATTATTGTGAAGATAATAAATACTAATACAAATGGCGAATTGGCGTGTCTACTTAAACTCATGTGAGCATAAATTTTAACATTTAAACCTGAACATTATTTTAATTATAATACTATAAAATATGCGTTATAGTTTGTTTGCAGTCCTTAGTATGTATTTTCTAACCCAACAAAACATATATGTAAAATGATAGCCAAGTTCGATTAAATAATATGCTTTGGTTGTTGACTTCAACGACAAAAGAAGTGAGATCTAAATGGATGCCAAGTTCAATGGTCAGTCCTGAAATTTATTTATAACAACATAAAATATAATTTCTTCTTATCACTTAGGATAATGTTTTGAAGCCTAAGGTCTGACTTGGCTAGTTGTCATATACGAATTATTATTAAGTACAACCAAAACAGTCATGGAAGAGCACTGTGTTCGATAGCTAGTTTCTACCAGCAAGCCAAATTTTTAGAAGGATAAAAAAGAACTTACTACTTTAGAACTTGCGAAGGCTATAACATAATTTTATTCGTATATGGAAACTAGCCAAGTCAGACCTTAGGCTTCAAAACATTATTCTAAGTGATAAGAAGAAATTATATTTTATGTTGTTATAAATAAATTTCAGGACTGACCATTGAACTTGGTATCCATTTAGATCTCACTTCTTTTGTCGTTGAAGTCAACAACCAAAGCATATTATTTAATTGAACTTGGTTATCATTTTACATATATGTTTTGTTAGGATATCATTACTTTTTTGTAAGTAAATTATTAATAGCTATTAAATCATATTAAAATAATTTCCAAATGGTTTTTAATAAACTATCGTATTTTCCTACATGTATGGGTTATAATTTTTTTTTTTGTGTTTTATTTATATTTTCCTACGTTTACGGGTTATAATTTTTTGTTTGTGTGTTTTTATTTATATTTTCCTACGTTTACGGGTTTTTTTTTTTGTGTGTCATTATTTATATTTTTGATGAGAACATTATCTATGTTTTGAAATATAAACAATATTTATATTATGTATATTTTACCTGACAATATTATTGGTTTTTATTTTTGTTTATTCTTAGTACTGATTTTTCCCCCGAAATGACTTCATTTCGATCGTCGATAACAATAATTTACCATGACGTATTCTATAGATAAAGTTTATTACTATATACTATAATTCAGTTACTATTACGTCTAACATTATAAAAAAAAAAAAATAATAATATTTATTATAAAATATTTTCTGTTGTATAATATACAGAGTATAAAATATATGTAAAATTAATATACAATTACTTTATCTCTTTTTGAATATATTTTTAATTATCATAATTTTATTGACTATAATTTCTATTGGTGGGTGGGTAATTCATTATTTGTAAGAATAATTATTTAATTATTTTAATTGTAATATTTAAAAAAAAATAATATTAATTACATACAAAGATAGAAAAAAAAAGTATGTTGCTGCGCGCGGGTCGACAATATCGACATTCGACACATATTCGGCTGTACGTAAAGTTAGCGGAACAATTTAAGTCAATACTACATTAAATTAGAGGCAATTAATTAATTAATTGAAAAATAAAACATAATAGATAATTAATTGCAAAATTATAATAAAATCAATTGATAAAAAATTAAAAAATTTTAAATTAAAAATCTTCAAGTTTCTGATTTTTTCCTTTGTATTAACCTAACTACCTATCTGTATGCCAAATTTGAACTTTCTAGGTCATCTGGAACCGGGTTAGAATTTTGATCTATAGGTAAGTCAGTCAGTGATAAAAATTATGATTTTGGGACGTTAATATCTAAATAACGGTTTGAGGTATGTTTATGAAATTTGGAAAACATATGTATCTCGTAAGTCTCAATATATGAGCCAAATTTGACATGTTTATGTGGAATAGTTTTTGAGTTATGAGGGGGTCAAAAGTGGCTCCAAATGGTTCGTGTAATATTACACACGGTGCTGCTCGCTAGTTCTGTAGCTAGAACTTGGCTTGACACGCTACCGCGTGTCTAGATTTTTCTACAATTCCATTGCTCGTTAGTGATGTTTAGAAAAAACAATAATTCTATGCCAAGCGCAGAAGACATTGACTAATTATAGACAACGATAACAACATTATAGATAACGATTATGATTTTGATTATCTATACATTATATTATAGATAATATATATTTTATGCAAAAAATATTTTTTAGTATTAAATTAACGAGTTGTATTTATCACCTGTTACATTTTGCACTATATTTATTATTAGTTTATTACATTTATACTGGTACTAACTGCTTGAATAATTAAATTTTATAACTATCATTATAATAAATATTTAAATGTTTCCCAATTTAAAAAAATATATTTACTTTTTAAATGCGACGATACGACGATATGTAATTTTGGCGTATTGTGTTGTTGCGGGATCTGTATACAAAATAACAATCATAAGTGAAGAAGAAAACGTATGGGGATACCTAATAACAATAATATGCAAATTTACAAAACAAACACCCGAGATATAGAGATCGAATCTTATCACTAATTGTTAAATGTTTTAATTTTTTTAATATGGCTATTTAAATAGACTTCACGTAGTGTACTTACATACACTTTCACAATATGGAACGATGAACTTCATTGTCGCCAATGGACAACCACTCGAATAACAATTCAAGATCTGGTTATGTCTATGATAAGTCTTAGCATAACTAAAACACTATAACTTTTTTGATGACATGATATTTATTAAGGAAGCCTGCTGTAAGAATTTGTTAGATAGTTAGATGATTTGTTGTAAAACTAAAAAAGTTGCGAAGTGGTAATGAAACTATTAAAAATTATCAATATATAAAAATAAAATGATAGATTTCAATTAATAATTTTTGCATATTAACTAATCAATCGTTACGTTTTTACGTCAAAAATATTAACATTTAATAACTATTAGGCTTGATATATGAGTAAATGACTACATATTATTATTTTTAAGTAATAATTATAAACTATATGGCTTTACACTGTCTCTACCTCCCTCTGAATTGTATAATTATAACCAAAACCAAAAACCTAACCGAACTTATCTCTGAAATGTCTTGGCGATTGTCTAATCGTCTAAACATTTTTTTTTTTTTTAATTAATTAATTAATTATAAATAATATTTTTTCGGTATTAATTAATATTATGTATAATATTGAATATTTTTCGATGAAGTATAGGTAGGTACTATTAATTTTGAGTACTAAACTATGCACACGCATCTTATTTGGTATTTTTATTTCATAATATTATACAAATAATCTCGTTGGCACAAGCGTATAAAATTTATTAAATATAACCAGTAATAACATTGTTAGATTTTCATAGTTGTAATTTAGTATTTATATACTGATATTTCTATCATTTAATATCAAATCTCTAAAAATATTTAATATGTATTTTATGATAATATAAATTTATATATATTAAGATAAACAATACTAAATCTTACAAGATTAAATTATAAAAATATTGTGTTTATTAAAATGTTAACCAACTGTTGAGTCTAAATTTATCTTTGTCAATTCATAGTAATAACGTAGGCAATTGTAAAATACGACGTGTATAAATCGTTATACTATAAACGGCATATAGTTTTGTAATGCCAATAATAATGAATAATGTAATGTATAGTATTATGAATGTACAAATTGTAGAATATTTAGTGTAAAATAGTTATTCAAACTCATTATATAAATTAACGTAAACGAAAACAGGTTTACTTAAAAAGTTAAAATAGTATTAAATTAAATATTTTTTAAGAAGGTAGTTCATCAGATAATATGGTTTGTTCAAACTTTTACAACAAAAAATGTAATTTTTCATTTATTGTATGAATCATTATAAGAACTAAATAAGAGAACAGTAATTTAATATTAATTGAATTTAATTTAAAAAGTTTTCATTCTTATTTTAGACGAGTCATAGGTAATTAAAATCCAGTTATATATTTATAATAAATGCATAAAAAGTTAAATACCATAGAAGAAAAAAGTTAACATTTTCGTATACAAATTTGATAACTGTAGATCATTATCTCCATAAATGAAATATTTTATTTAATGAAATATGTAAGTACAAGGTTAAATCTGATTATTGATCATTTTTGTAAATAGAATAAAATATTTTACTATTTATATAAAATTGTATGTCTATAAATTAAAATTCAGATGGATATTGTCAGTAATTGATTGCCATTTGTTAGTTTTATTTTAAAAGGACTTATGTACAAGTTTCATTGTTTATACTCAAGCTTTCTCTCTCTCTCTATATATATATATATATATGTAAATATCATATTACTTATATATGCGTTTACTTGATTATATTCCGTATTTTTCAATATCTTCTTTGAAAATGAACAATCGTTTGATTCTCAATAATATGTTACATTATAATAATTATTTTTCACCTAACCGTTGAAACATTTTAAGAACAGTTATATACTCTTATACATAAAATATACAATACGTGTGAATGTGTGTTTGTATAATACATTTATTATTACGATTATATAGGTAACTATACTCATAAAACAAATTATGTTAATTTTCTGCAGTATATTTATAAATATGATATTCATATTCATTTGATCCAAAAAGTTAATATTTCATTTAAATTTAAGTTGAGCAATAAATTATTTTTAAAAGGTTTATTTATTATTTTATGAAATATCAGCATAACACTAATTAAGGTTTACTATACATTCAAGTGTTTTTTTAAAGTAATGTAAAATGCTTATAAAGAAGGACAGAATATATAATATAACCGTATATTTTTTTTATTATGGAATTAATATTATATACAACGTATTATAAATACCAAAAAATAAATGTCTTAAATTCTTAAATGTTTTATATTTAAAAAATGCGATGATTTCAAAACGAGGCCAATTTTATGAAATAAATGTTGGGTTGATAGAAATTGCAAATTTGATCATTTGGAACAATTTGATGACGCCGATTGGAACAATATTATCCAATATAATAACTATTAAGAATTTAAGCATAAGTGTAGCACATCAAATTAAAAAAAAATTATTTGTATAGGTGGATATTTGTTTCACGAAAATAAAATCTATTGCATATTCATTATATAATTAATTTTAAATTGGTTTTATTTAGATGTTTTTATTCGACATGTTAGTTTCATATAAAAATCTAAATGATATCCAAGAAATTTAATCTTATTAAAATGCAAATGAGTTCCTATAATATTACCTATTTAATATCTAAAGATGATAACATTTAAAATAATCAAAAGTATTAACCAAATCACAAGGTTTTATAATAAACAACTCTATTGTAAAAAAATGTACTCGTTTATTATTATTTTATACAGAACAATAAGTATTAAGTACATATAAAGTGTTTCATGATCAAAAGTTCTTGATAATGTTTATTGATGCAATTTTAATATAAATATGTACTACTATAGGTAAACATTACACATTGAACAAAATAAATATATAACAATTTTGATTATAGACTATAGTTACTTCATGTTTGTTATTAAATTGAATATTAAAAGTAAACAAAAACAGAACTTATGATTTTTTACCATAACGTAACTCGATTGCTTATAAATTAGAATTCATACTATAAATGCATGCATGCATGCTATAATAATATCAGATTTTAACTAGGTGAACAAATTAATTTTTATCGATGAAAGTTTAGATCTATAAAAAAAATTATTTGGCTTTATTGTTTATAATTATAAATATATATAGTCATATACTTTAGAAATATTATACATAAATCACGTTTAATTTATATTTTAAAATTTATAAAAAAAAAGATACATTACATAGGTAGTATGTTGTATGTAAGTTGTAAGTTTAATAGTAAAATATATTTATTACCTATACTTCTTACATACGTTCATTCAAGTGAGTTAAATATTGAATTGCGCAAGAGAAACTCAATATTGTTTTAAAAATGTTAAATTACAAGCTATATGGACTTTTCCGGTAATATAAGAGTTTATACAAAGTTTATAAATATAATATAATATATAATGTATACATATTTACACATACGTGTGCAGAAACTGTCATAAAGATGTCAAAGGTCATAGATTTATAAAAGAAAATAATAAAAGAGCGGAAAAACACATCGTTTAAAACTGTAAACATAAAGTTTTCTTAGTGATTCTATCAGCCTACTATTATTCAAAACTTTATATAATATAATAGTTACTGGTGCTATGCAGATCAAATTTCAAACAAGACAAACAACAAATATTTTAAAACAAATGTATGTTACACGAGCATGTAGTAAATATGACATTGCAGAGTCGACCCTATAACAGTAACAGTTAATGGTACAAACTCTGACTTTTTTTTCGGAATTCCTATGATTTTGCAATAGTGCAATAATAATAATTAATTATACATATGGTATAATATTATATTATTATTTAGTTCATATATTATCGTTGTATATATTTTGTTGATTATCGTTTGAGATATTAGTCGATTTCGTTTTACATTCCTTACCGAAAGCAATTTAAAATATATTTAAATGTGGTGTGTCAGCAACCACTAATAACTAAACCGATATAAAATATAATTTGGTAAAATATAATATGGTATTTAAAAACTCAATTCTGTACATCATATTAAAAACAAATATCTCAAAAATTAACTTTGTCAATACAAGTCCATTGATTTGTTTCAGGTGGATTTTCCAAACCATGTCAGTTAACAACAATATAATGGTCCGACTGTTGGTTATAGAGATCACGTTTTTGATATTAGCTGTCGTCAACTCATACCCGGCGTTTGAAGATAACGAATTTAAACATAAAAACAGAGACAAAGGGAGAGCTATAAGAGGTTTCAAAAATATGGACTTATCTACAGCTAGAGGGTTCGGCAAACGAACCGACCATTACGTGAATTTAATGCCATCGGATTTATTTGTGGACAACAAAGAAGATAGCTTCAATCAAAAGTAAGTTTTTGAGTGCGTTTAGTTTATGCGGATATGAAAATTTATAGTTAAGTAAAATTACGACATAGTCATTTTCTGAATTGCATATACGACAAAAATAGAAGAAATCACAAGAATGTTCCTAAAACGTCTCTGTAATTTTGTGACGATGATAAAATTGTAACAATAATTCTTAGTCTTAAAACACCTTTAGGAAAATTTTACAATACCTAATAAGTTTATAAAATGTTTCAGTCATTCAAATTTCATTTCTATGTAGTTAAATTTCAACGGTTTTTAGGTGTTGGTTATTTAATAAGAAATGAATAATGTTGTATTTTAATTTCCTATTATTCACATTCAGTAGCCTATCTTTGATATTATATTGTTTCAAAACAGAAATATAATTGTACTGTGTGCCCCAATACATTACTGATTTCACAATAAATTTGATTCTATGATTAATATCCTGAAGATATTTTATATTTTTCTAATAATCAAATAGTTGAGATAGAGTATTTTGAACATGGCAATTTTTTTTTTTATAGTTGGAAATTATTTTAATCCAAAATATTCATTATATAAATGATATCAAATATCTTAGATACCTAAGCTTATGTAAAGGAGTTAGAGGTTCATTAAATTAACAGTATAATGATAATATAATATATAATAATAATATAATATTATAATATATAATATATTGATAATACCTTGGAGCATTAAAAATAATATTTGAAATATTTGAATAATTATAAATAGGTACTCAACTATTTACATTATTGAATGAAAAATAATTAACTTTCTAAAATTGATTATTGTATTCATTTTATTACATTAATATTATTTGAGTAATGAGGTTCTTTAAGCTAAATACATTTTGGGATTAAAATTAATTATATTTAATAACAATTAAATCGTATATCCCGAAAATGATAAATCAAAATTATCGAAAACTCAAATACATAATAATATTATAGTTACCTGTTATTAACTATCTATCTTGTAATATAATTACTAATTATATTAAACAATATTAATTAATTTTGATAACTTCAAATTGTTTATTCTCTCCTTTCTCTTTCACGTTTGGGTTATCATTATGACACAATTGTCAAATAATATAAATATATAGATACATAGCATTTTTTTAATAAATTAATTAACTGATTACCTATTCTTATAAATAAATTTTTATAAATTAGTAAACATTTAGTAATTTTTTTTTTTTTTTTACTGGTCTTATATAAAGTCAAAAGCTTAAATATTTGTGGGAAATTATCTATTACAAATGTATACATTTTTTTATAAAAAATAGAGACTAAAATAATTATTAGTATTTAAAAACAGTAATAAACCAAAAAATAATGTTGTGATAATTATTTTTATATTATTATTCCTGAAAAATATTTATTATCAAATATGTAAACACTTACTGTTATAAATTCAAAAAAACACAAAGGATTATTGAATCAACATGTAGCAACGTATAATATGAAGTCAGATATTAAAGTTGTGCACGGAATAAAAATTTTCAGTTTAATATAATTTTTAACTATTAGGTATTAATACAAATTATTGAATTATAACCATTTGTTACAAACATTGTTGGGAAAATTACTTTTTTAAAGGAACTTGTTCCCGTTTCTCGTTAATGTTGAAAAAAGTAACACTTATCCTCTCCATTTAATTTTTTTTCTCTGAGCGGCTGTAAATAACTATTCACTAATAACTGTTTACAACCCAATATAATAGATCAATTACCATTTCTGAATAACAATCGTACTTAGATTGAACTTTAAATGTGATAATTTTTGATTTTTGATCATTTAAAATCATAATAAATCCTAAAATGAACTAGAATTTTCAAGATGTCCCGATTTTTAACAATAAGTATTTAATATATTTGTGTAATTCCAAAAATGTTTTTCGTAAAGACTTACATTTTTAATTAAATACTTAGTATAATTATTAGTTTTTGATAAGGTATTATTAAGCAATAATTTTGATATGACGATTTTCTTCAGTGATTGAAGTTAAGTTATTTTGAAAAAGAACCACTCAGAATTATTTTATTTTATTATTTATTAATTATTAATATGAATTTTAGCATATTATTATGCTTCATTTTTTATTTATGAGATAGAAGTATAATTTTTATATGATTATTATGCTACTATAGTAATAATAAAAAACTGAATTAATAAGGAACGTAAAAAACCCAGAATGCGTTATAGGTATTGAATTATTATTGTTTTCGTAATCGACTTGTTTAGTAAATATATTGAACGTATGGATTGTTGGTCTACATATTATAACCTGCAGTACCCATACGGTCAGTATGCCTATAACATCGATATCGGCCACTTCAAAGTTTAAGATTTGGTGTTGAATTTTGAAACTTCTTGTAAGAAGTATGTAATATGCACCGATCAATTCAGTGGATGTAGAGAATCGTTTTCTATGTTTAAAAATATAGAGAAATATATGGTAATTAATTCTTTTTTTAATTTAAATTAATTTTTCAAAAATTTTTATTTATTTTTATAACTAGTTCGTGTTAAATTTTGGTCATGTTTTTTTTAAACAATCGTGTGCTTTTTTAGTTGATTATTATGCTTTAAAATCCGACACCTAATGATTAATGTACAGAATGAACATTATAGCATTTATTATTATTTGTATAAGATAGGATATTGTCGTTCATATGAGCAATCGTGATAATCTTTATTAGTCGTTGTTTGAATGTTGTTGTAGACTTGTCTATCAGCACATATACCGTTTCGATCATGTTTTTATTTTATTCTAATGTATATATAAGTAGTTTATTATAATAAATCGTAATAACACATAGAACAATAGTTATCTATGCTATGTTATTAAATACAAATCTACAGTTCACTAACGATAAATTTTAACCGTCACAAACACGGTTATAGTTTGTATAATATATTTTATTGGTAATTTTTTAATAACTAACCAAGTCATTATGAATCCAACATTACCAACACTAAATAATTTATAAACAATATCATCATTAAAATAACATGCGTTTCATTTTTTTTTTTCATAATAATATGAGGAACGAAAATTTGCATTCACGTTAATAATTAATAAGACCTCTTTACCGTTTATGGTTTTATATTTGAAATGGAATGCATTTCAAGCTTCGTTCCTATGAAAAGACCGCGTTCCTACCCTACACTATAGTTAAATAAATAGTAAATGATATAATATTGGTTTTGTTAGTTTTGTAACATAAACTTAAGAGAACATGGATTGTTTTTTTTTCATTTTTCGTGTAACACAATTTAAAGTTTAAAGTGCATTGCAGTAGGTACCTATATACACATGTGAAGATTTTTCTTGATTATTTAAATACATTTCTTAGATTTTTATTTGTTATTAATTGAACTAATATAATGTGTATTGTCGCAAATTAGTTGTTAGTGAAATTATTCAGTATTCTCATTTAATAATTTCGTTTGTGTACTACACTTATGGGCCCATACTTGATTATACAAAAAAAAAAAGGCCTGTTGAATAACATTAAATATAATGTTAGCAATTAAAACCATATAATTGTTGTGATTTCTTTTTTTATTTTGACTTGTTCTGACTTTGTTGATTATAATATGTTGTATATCAATGTTTAGAAAACACTTCTGGTGTTTACATTCTAGTATATGCTATTATTTTTTCATAATTTAAAAAAAGAACAAGAAAATTCTATGGTTGCGTATCAAATTTTAAGGAATAGAAAATAAAAAATAACATTTTATACTAGCGTATTTATTTTTTGGTTCGTGTGGATATCGGATCTCGGGCTGTTTGTAAAGGTCTAAATGAAAGTTTGCTGAGAAAAATAGAAGTGCAGAGTGAATGTATATAGAATGTAGTATTCCTGATATGTCCGGTCTGAAATATTATTTAATATAAAAGGAGAAAAAACAGCGTAACCCACTACAGCAGTGTATCTATTGGTTCAGAATAATGGACTGTTTGGTACAATCTATATAATATAAACTATAGACTATAGACCCACGCACTGAACTATAACTGCATGGAACGCATTATATTTTCGAATAGAGTTTTTTTCTATTTTATTTACACAGATATTTATATCCACACAGTTTTTGTCCCGAATTAAAATGAATCATTCCGTCATTCTGTGTATGAAAATTCTCGATTACCGTAACACGCCCGCGGTGATATAATATAATATAATATCTGTCCGTTTCTAGTTTGAAGTAAGTGTAGGTACTGTCGTCATATAAGTGGGTTTCGCCAAGGAAACTGAATGATATTTTGATCAGAAAAATAGTTCATGAAATAGATATTGTATGTGACACTATTTTTGTACATATACAATGATTTTAAAATATTAATCCTATAGAATAGTATACTATATCAAAAATAATAAAACAATATATTTTAGGACTTATTGTTTATTAATTAATGACAATTATTTTTTTTCATTTTTGTACATTTATTTACAAAAAAATATACAATATACCGTGTATATATATACATAAATTGAGTACAAACAATAATTATTATAAATTTATATAAATGATTATTATACTTAATAACTAAAAATGAAAAACTTAATTTATAATTTGAAAAAATTATCTAACTATAAAATGTATAAAAGCAATGATAACACCTAGTCTAAAAATATAGTTTCATTTATTTATTTTTTATTGAATAAACTATTTATGTGAACTTGTTTTAGAAATGTATATACTATATTATAGTGTATTATCTAAAGGATATGATTATAGGTATTACATTGAAACAAGTCATAATTATTATCTTTCAAATACTTATCCTATATAGCACAAAATATTATAATCGACAATGATAATAAACTTATTATTTTAAACAGTAAAATAACAAAACATAATATACTTAAACAAAAAATAAAATAATACAAAAACACTTGTCCGCAGTATACCGTTGGATGTTTCTTTGGAAAAAATATTGAAGAACAAATACAACAATTTTATCGAAATGCTAATCGATGTCAACCACGACGGTTATATTTCCAGAGAAGAATTGCTGCAGTCAATTGATGGTGAATCATAATAAAAAGTTATAAATAAATATAAATTATACATATTATTAAAGTCAGTTTCACTTACAAATAATTTGATTGTAAATGTCTTCAAAATTAAAAATATTTATATAAGTATTATAATGTAATTGTCATTGTAGCGAATTTATTTCATTTAAGTGGAAATTTACGTAGGTACTTTAGTTTTATGATTGTAATAATAATCAACCACAATTTTATGTAGTAGTACCTATAAAACATTGACTTTTTCGAAAACTAAAATTGATACTCAAAATGAAAAACGGGATCTATATATACATGAAATATGTGATGGCTGTTAAAATATTGTTTATGCTTAAAAAATGCTAAAATATAAATATATATGTATTCTGGAACTACTGTTTTTATACATCCTTATGTTCTTTTGAAATATGAAAAACCAGAAAATGTACAAGTAAAAGCTGAAATGAAAATTTTTTAAATATTTTTTTATGTTTTTAATCGATATCTATATTATTATTATTTCAGTTTAATAGTTGATAAAAAATGTTAATTGCTGGATAGGTCCAATGTGAGTATGAAATAAAAAAAAATAAATTTATATTATTTACTTTCAGTTGTATAAAGATTATTTAATACGTGTGATATATTAAATAAAACGTTTGATATAGGTAAATAAAATAATTGGGTAGGTTAAAAGAGAGTTTGTATTTATTAAGTTGATATTATAAAAGAAATCTTTGAACATTATAACTAATATAGTGGTAATTAATAGCATTAAAAAATAGTAACAAACATAATGAAATTTTACTTAAAATATTCCATTTTAAGTCTATATGGTGACGGTACATACATAGTTGTATGTTTAGGTAATATGTATATTGTATGTTATGTTGAGTGTTCATTATAAATAACTTACTTTGCATTTTAATATTTCAATCATATTTTATGTAAACAAAAAATAAATACATACCTACCACAGTATATTATATAAAGTTGTAGTATACTATATAGATATTATATTAATTGTTTCTTTAATACATAATCATGGTGGGTGAGGGAAATATTAACAATATAAAATGATTCGTGTATTCATGACCAAATTTATGATATACCTACAATTATTATTGAAATGAACGTTGATGGATTATGGAGAAAAAAACATCGCTCATTAATCATTTTTTCAGCTGAATTGTTGAAATGAAAAACTTAAACACCACAGAGGTTTAAATATTTAAAAGTGACTTATAAAATCTGTTTTAATAAAGAATACAGTCACGTATCTTGTGAACTGTTGTTTCGAGTTATTTAAGAAAACAAACTTACATTTGCTATAACTGTTATTTATAACGAAAATTCAACGATAATATTATACATCAAGCTTTTAACACACGGAAATACGTAGAAAAAAAGGTGAGGACAATTTTATATATTATTTTAACATATTTTTAAATCAACAGAGAAAAATAAAATTATGAATATATTTACTATTCGTATGTACAATGCGTACATACAAAATATTTCAGTTAAATATAAACTTTCAATGAAATATTACCCAATATATGTAATTATTTTGATGGAAAATTGATAAACTTAAATTTAAAAAAAGTAAATAAATAATAATAAAATTATGTAAAACTGTTTAAATCTAGAGTTCTTAACCATTTTAATTTTTTTTAAATTTTGCAACATCTAATTTAGTATATTAAAATTATGTTATTTTATTGATTTGAATAACATTTGTATCCAAGGTCATTAGTTTAAATTATAGTTACATTATACTTTTACATTAAAATTAGTTGTATTTTGTATAATTTAGCTTTCTTCGGAAAGTATTAATAATATTTATTTTTGATAGGTTCGGTTGAAGTTATCCGGTTATCATGTTAAAGTCATTTGGCATATATAGTGATTTATATAGATTTTTTATCTGATTGATTTATTAACTAATAAATACACATCACGTATATCAAATTATCAAAAGTTTGACTTTTATTTATAAGTATAACAATACACTATTAATTTTTATTGATTTTATTCAAAGTATTCAAAATTACATATAAATATTATGCGTATAATACATTTATCACGTACCCAAAATCATTGATCATAAATTCTTAATTCATAAATTGAAATAACTCAAAAGTTTTTTGTGTGTTTTGATTTTGAGATGTTAACATTTTCAGAAAAATGATAAGTTAAGTAATTTACAATAGAAAAGGAGTGATTGACATTTTCAAAATAGAACCTTGTATCTCCACCGGACGCTCGTGAAGGCTTAAATGGTACTTTGTAAAATCTTACTTAGTCATTTTAAAATACAATATTTATCTACATTTAAATTAAAATTTTGAATGAATACATAATCATTGAAGAAAAATAAGGAGTAGGCATGTTATGTATAGTGTGCCTATACATTATACATACATGAACATTCAAGTTTGAAAAATTATGTTTGATCCCTTTGGTGCAACTTAAAAATTATTTAAAACGCATCTTCTAATAGTCTTATAAAATAATAATAATTATTATAAATGTTATTGTTTATATTTATTATAAAATGTGGTGTCAACGTAGAACATAATATGCTATTACAAATTAGCAATAATTTTGAATAGTTATATATATCCAATTTGAAAAACATTGTATATATTATTATATACGTTATTTATGTTTTATTTTACAAATCAATAAAATAAAAATATTATAGATGTACGAAAAAAAATTTTTAATTTGAAAATTTTAATTAAA
Source organism: Aphis gossypii (assembly GCF_020184175.1). Taxonomy (NCBI): domain Eukaryota; kingdom Metazoa; phylum Arthropoda; class Insecta; order Hemiptera; family Aphididae; genus Aphis; species Aphis gossypii. Next base: position 58,701,014 of record NC_065530.1, read on the forward strand.
AATAAATTAAAAGTATAAACTATAAAATGATTTAAATTATTTTAGAGAGAATTTAATAAGTTTCATACATTTCTTCTAGAGAACAATATTTTGGAAATGAATAAAACTTGTTCTATAATTTTTTTTTAATCTTCTATATTTTATTGGAACATGCTTAATTTCTTTCATCAGGATTACATTATAGGATAAAGGATTTATTTGACAGGTATATAGCTTAAAAATCATACAGATAGGTTGCGTGGTAATGTTAAAAAAAAATTCCACTCATGCAAGTATAATAGCTATTTTTGCTTTTAAGTTTCACGTTACCTTAAAGTCTTATTAGACGAAAAAAATACTGAAGTTATGTAGTAATAGTTGTATGAACGTACTTTTTTCAATTTTATGTATACATCTATAAAACAGTTTTGTCATGTTAAATATTATTTTATATTCTTTTTCATCAACTTATACCAGTTTTACACGGTTTACTGATGTTTATTTCTTTCTGTCTATTCATGTATTTTTATTTTTGTTGATAATTTTAAATTTACAGTGCCATTACAATTAACACTTATTATTACTTGTAAAATAAACAATTTCAAATAAAGTGTATACCTACCTGTACAACATTACAATTTTATGTATTATGTTTTAATTGCAGTGCAGTAAATATAGATAATGGAAGGTGTTACAGGTGAAAAGAATTAAAAAAAAGTATGTACTTCAGCTTATGCATACACTTATATACACTTAATGTATTTTTAGCTTAATACTTATGCCATAAAAAAATATGATTTACATTTCACGTAACTCACTCACCTCCCCGTATATGTTATTCATTTGTTTTAAATTAAGTACATCAAAATTATTCGTTAAATGCTCGGACAGATTTCTCGTATGATTTTTTTTTTCAGATCGTGATACAAGTCTCTGCGCGTTATAACTTATAGCGAACATTAGAATATACCATATAGAGTATACGCTACAATAATAACACTTTATATTCTTAAATGTACATAAGACTATGCCTTTTCACGGTACACAAATTAGATTCTGTCAGATATAAATCACATCTGATGTATAAAAAAAAACTTACTTCCTAAGATAAGACTCTGCAGTGCTCAATCGTTGAACAACTATGCCATAACTGTGCAAACCGTAGGCCGCGTATTATACGCGAGTATATATACGAGTAAGAGTCGCACTCGTTCTGCACGATTTATATAATATGTAGGTACGTTTATATGCGTGTGGGTGTACGCGATGCATGTCAAAAAGTTCGCGTAGTGGAAAAAAATAAACGTTGTTCATTTTTTCGGGGCGGCCGGACGGGGGATGAAAGCGAAAAAAAACAGCCTCGACTCTCTTCCTGGGCCAGGAAATGTCAGTCGTTTTGCGGGGTTTTCGCCGAGGAAAACGACGCATTATTTACGTGTGCGACAGGCGGCCACCGACGACGAGCGGTAAACACCAGGAAACTGCGTGACGTCGGCGATATCTATACATAATATTGTGCACGAACAGGGTATTTTGCAAGTGTTTGTTCTACGCAAATGGACGAAACACACTATAGTTACCTCAGGCGATTCCGACCAATTTTCGTCGCATTCGAAGGACCCTGTATAGTAGGTACACGTCTTTGTGACCGGCACGCGCCTAACGTTCGTCGATACTTGTTTTTTACGGACAATTAAATCCGTCTCGTCGTCTTCGCCGAGTGTTTAGTGCGATTACATATATTTACACCAGCTTACACACCTATATACTTCTATACGTATAGGACCTGCAGTGCTTGTGGCGACTGTTTGTTATATTTATACACTGGCGCATCGCACGTTGCAATGAAATCACGTTTTGTGGCCATCAATAATAATGACGTCGTCGCGCCGTCGTGATAAATGTTATTATAAATTATTATACGACCGACCGTCGCAATTTGCTGGATATTGTAGGTCAAGAGGGGATACTCTGCAGTTTACTCCACTCTCATCCTACTGCCGACAGATGGACATTGAAAGACTTGACTCGATTCCGCACAAAAAATATTTCAATCGTGTTGACAGAAATTATCGAGTTATTCCCACCTGTAAAACATATACTGACGAATTCGCAAAAGAGCTATTATTATTATATAGTATACTTGCCAAGCATGCTTATCCCAATTTTTCTCAAACAATAAATTCGTTCAAACTTTTATTTTTCGGATATCAATTTCGATACATTATTACATTAACATTAAAAAAAACACCTGTTGAATAATTTACAATAAAAATGAGTAGTTTTCATTTGAAAGTAAAAAGTTCGTATCACTACAAGAAATTCCTTAAATGATGTAAAAAAAATCTAAGTATTAGAAAATATGTCCAAATATCGTCCTTAAGTACATTAAAAAATTCCATAAATTATAATTTAAATTAATTAATATTAAAAGAAAAAATGGAGATAAGCTTGCTTGATGAATCACCCTGTATAATAAGTATAATTGATACGCGGGTCCCATTTCAGTATTATTGAAAAAAAAACAAAATCATATAAAATTTAAAATACTTCACATAAATTTTAATATTTATAATAGATAGTACTTACCAACTTACTTATTTTATAATATATATTTGAAAACTAATCTCACAAATTATTATTTATTTTAGGATTCTTTTATTATATAGTATATATAATTGTAGTCATATAATAAGGTTTAAACTGTTTAAAGTATTAAATGTATAAATAATTATAATGAATAATTAATCTCGGTAAAAATAATGATAAATTTAAAATCAAGATTTAGTCTATGAAAACTGATAATTCGAAAATACAAAAATTGTCAACGTCATGACTTAAGGGTGTTTAAGACCTAAATTATTTTACCTAAAAACATTAAGATTTATCAATAAAAAAAAAAAAAAATTAATATTTTAATCTTAGTGTTTTTCATTTTTTTATATCTAAAAATATTAAAAGTTTAACGTGTTAAGCTTACTAATTTAGATATAATTATGAAACGGATTTGAATGCTCTAAAAAAACAAGAAAAATACCTTAAAAAAATACAATTTAATACACTATATAATAACAGAATTTTAAAATGCACTAAAAAGAAATGCTCTTAAAATTATTTTTTACTTTGAAAAAATTTGTTTAATTATATTTATATAAATTCTTATTCTTAGGTATTAATTATTCTTGTCGTTTTCATCATCTTCTAGTTTTTCTATTTTCTTTTTACCCTGAAAAAAAAATTTATTAGAATACATATACATTTCATTTCCAAAAAGGAATATACAATTTTTGTTGTATGTATGTATATTGTATAATATACCTTAGTGTCTACACGTTTCAACAATAATTTCGTCTGGCGTCACATTTATCTGCAGATCGGTAAAAATATAATAAATATTTATTTTTATTTTTTTAGAACGAATGTCAACTAATCTTTTATCGAATTTTATTCATTCTTAAATAAAAATGACTTAAAAACATAAAAATGCACTAAAAATATCAAAAAATACAAAATAAAAGTTACATTTTATTAATTTCTTGATGTATGAAATGAACTTTATGCTTGAAAAGCAATGTTTTTGGACATTCAGAAAAAAAAATGCAATTAGCATTCAAATCCGTTCCCTAGATAAAATATACTTCCTTCTAATTGTATTAAATTGTTAAAAATTCACAAAAAAGGATTTTTTTAAAAAAGCAAACATCTTTATAATATCTATAGTTTATATAACGATATTAGATATATATAATATAAAACTATAAACGGTATCGGTGGTAATATTCTGAACAAATATAAATTAATGTTTATTAGACAACGCCAGTGTCCCATGGTGACTTTTTAATTTAGTTTTTAAGTTTAATAATAATTCATTTTTATCCTCAATATAGAAATATAGAATATTTAATTTTATTTAATAAAAAAATTTAATTTAGGTAACTATCTCCTGTGACATATCATTAATATTACAGTGTTCCAATTATTATTATGTAGTCTGCTATCTCTCTTCATTCTCACAACAGGTAAATTATCTTAACAATCCACTGAATACAAATTATTAAATGTGACATACGTAACACATTGTAACACGATTAGTATAAACTGCTAAAGGCGATAAGTTTCAAAATTACTTATAGCTGTATTAATAATACTAGATATTATGATTAAATGCTGTTAAACTGTTTCAAATTACATTTTTCATCTTTAAGAATGATTTACAATACCAATTGGCAATTAGTAATTAATACATAATTTTATTTTGCAAATCATAAATTGCAATACATATCATAAATTCATTAACATTATGTTATTCAAATTATTTATAATAAAAATTGTTTTAAATTGATAGGTTTTTAGAAATAATCATACTAAAATACAAATAGAAAAAAATTAATTATTAAACATTAAAAATTTTTTTTTATTATTATTTTTATTGACTAAAAGTAGGTAATAATAAATATTAGTGACTAATACGTTAATGGTAACGATCAAATATTAAAAAAAAAGCCGTATACTATAATCTTAAGTCATATTTTAGTATAAATTATATTGTTGACTCGCCCTAGGGACAATGTGCTATTATGCTGTAACTGAAATTGAATTCATAAAATATTGCTAACTAGTTTTGGTTTACCTTTCCTATTTTTCAAATATAGTTATGACATTTTTAATTCCTATGAGATTATTTTTATAAATCTTCTTTAGCAATTATAACGTTTTTATTTTTGTACTGTGCATTTAATTGTAAAAGCCTAAATATAATTTAAAATATTTGTTAAAATTAATGATTAGGTACCTAGCTATTTTTAATTAAAATAATGTTAATTCGTAAACTCCATAGAATTAACATTTTATACGGTTAAGTATAATATAAATATATAGGTAATAACTAGGCCACGGATCATAAAGCATATGCTTTTTTTTTATGAGATAGAAATCTTAATTTTATACATAAATTAGTTTCGCGGCATTCTGGTTCCAAATAAACCAATTTATTTTTGCTTTTTTTTATAAATAAATGATTTTTTTACTTTTTTCAGTTATTTCAGCTGCAGAATTTTTATATGTTTATTATGTTATTATAGAAATAATAAAAATTTGAATTAAAAAATAATAATAAACGTAAAAACCCAGAATGCGTTATAGATATTAGATTATTATTGTTTTCGTTATCGGCTTGTTTATATTAAATGTATAGATTGTCGATCTACATATTATAGCCAGCCTGCAGCAGTACCTATACGGTCAGTATGCATACAACATCGATATCGACCACATCAAAATTTAAGATTTAGTGTTGTAATTTGAAATCTGTTGTACGAAGTATACACCAAACACTTCAGTGGATTTAGAGAGTTCGTTTTCTATGTATGAAAATATTCTTTCAGACAACAATAGTCAGTTTCACTATTCCTAATCTAGGGAAATACATGGTATGTAGTTAATTATTTTTTTAATTTAAATTAGTTTTTCAAATTTTTTATTAATTTTTATAACTAGTCGTGTTAATCTTTGGTCATTTTTTTTTTTTGCTTTTATTTAAAATAAATATGCTTCATTTTTGCTTTTTAAAGCTATAGTGTGCTTTTTTTAGTTGCTTATTATCTTCGTATTGATATTACACCCATGTATTTGTATACATAAACTACTAAAATTTTTTTTTTAACTAGTATTTATTTGTCAGTATACTAACAAAAAATTAACATTAATTTATTTTTAGAGAAACTACAACTAACTTTTAAAGTATGATATTTTGTCATAAAATAAAAAAGTGTATAGAGTTGCTAAGTTGGTAAATTTAATTTAAGCTAAAAATATTTTAAGATTATTATAAAATATTATTACTTTTCGACACAGACATAAAAAAGTTTTACAAACACTGACTTAACTCGCATAGGTAATTTTAGTCTTTAATTCTATATGTTTTATGTGATCATGGTGTATCGCTTTATTTGTTGCTGTTGCAACATGTTTTTGCATGGACGTAATAAAATAAAAATCATGAAGTTTTTTAAACTATTAATTAATTCATGTGTCTTTTTTGTTTATAGACAATATCATTGACAATTTAAAAAGGAAAAATATGATAAAAGAAGAAAAAATTGAAATTAGGTAAGTAAAATATATATTTTAAATTATTAATATAACAACATATTAAGAACAACTTTATTTTAGTAAAGAATTACAATTCTGCTTATTAATTAATAAACATTAATAATTAAAAAAAATTTAGTATTTGATACTATACAATACTATATAATACTATACATTGATTAAGATATACTAAGTATACATAATATATAAACAAAAAACCGTACACCATTGTAAAACACTAAACCCCAATACATTTATCGCTCCACTATAAATTTCAACATTAAATTAAAATAAATTATGAGACATTTTCAACAATATTTAAACTTAGAATGCATCTTTGGATAATTTTAGTTCGATCTTTTTAAAACATTGGCTATTGGCCTGAGCTTAGAGGCGTTCTTAATATCTTAGGTATGTATACCTAACATTAGTATATTTTTAACGAAAATCAAACTGATTGAAATTGTTTTTTAACAATGTAATACTACAATCATATTTGATAAGTTTCAATAATATTTACAAACATAATGTAATAACTAATAATAATTAAAAAAAACTTATATAATACTAGAAAACGATAATAATGAGGTATATTTTATCATGCAATTAATTTAAAAATCAAACATATAAATCACTTAAAACATGCAGTTTTGGCTTTTTAGATATATTTATTATTCTATTAAAATACATATTTATAAACTACAAACTCAAAACGGTATAGGTTATAATATATCAACAATTTAACATATAATAATATATTATACATTTATATATAATTTATGAAATATACAGGTATGAAAATATGCCAATATAATTTTTGAGATGATTCAGTAGAGTGTATAGAAACATAATAACTCATCTAATAACCTATACCTACTTAACTAATATATTATTGTACCTATAAATTCAATTAGATTTTATAAGTATCATAAAAATAAGCAGGTACGGGTAAAGAATACAAATATACAAAATTTGGGAAATTTCTTTAAGATCAAATTCTGAACTTTATGTCGTATCTTGCACAGGACTTACAAAAAATAAATATTGTATAACCTAATCTATCGGTATTAAAAATCACTCAATCGATATTAATTAACTATTGCAATATTATAGGAACGTCATGGTGATTTGTGAAAATTCCTCGCATCGGTGGCGGAAGCAAGTCAAAAAACGTCGTCTTCCCACTCTTGCCCGGGAGCCGAACATTTCAGTGGATTTAGAGAGTTCGTTTTCTATATATGAAAATATTCTTTCGGACAACAATAGTCAGTTTCACTATTGCTAATCTAGGGAAATACATGGTATGTAGTTAATTATTTTTTTAATTTAAATTAATTTTTCAAATTTTTTTTATTCTATTTTGTAAATATTTTATAACTAGTTCGTGTTAACTTTTGGTCTTTTTTTTTTTAAAAAAAAATGCGCTTTATTTTTGCTTTTTAAAACAATCGTGTGCTTTTTTGAGTTGTTTGTTATTCTTAAAAATCCAAGCCCCAGTTAAAAAATAAAAAATAAATTTACAAATCATATGTATTCCAAAGAAAGTGCTTATTAAAGAATAAAATCGATTTTGTGTTTAGATTTGGCAAATCAATAAATTATATTATATACTATATAATGGGATTTTGATATGAATATTCATTATTCATCAGTGCCAAACCAGTTAAACATGAATATCTTATTTTATTTCTCAACCAAGTTTTCAATCTACTTAATAAGCATAAAAAAGTAAGGGTGGTAAGAAGTCCATTAGCAACACTTAGCATGTGCAAAGATTATGTTAACCTATGACTTAGTAGTTAGTAGAGATAGAAATATTTTTTTATACATTTTTCATATATGAGATAGAAATCTAATTTTTATACATAAATTCGTTACACGTCATTCTGATTCCAAATAACCAATTTGTTTTTGATTTTTTTCATGCATAAATGCTTTTTTTACTTTTTTCAGTTATTTTAGTTATATAGATTTTTTATATGTTTATTATAGTAATAGTAAAAAATCGAATTAAAAAAATAATAATAAACGTAAAAACCCAGAATGCGTTATAGGTATTAGATTATTATTGTTTTCGATATCATCTTGTTTATGTTAAATGTATAGATTGTCGATCTACATATTATAGCCAGTCAGCAATACCCATACAGTCAGTATGCCTACAACATCGATATCGACCACATCAAAATTTAAAATTTGGTGTTGTAATTTGAAATCTGTTGTACGAAGCATACACCGATCACTTCAGTGGATTTAGAGAGTCGTTTTCTATGTTCAAAAATATTTCGTCGGACAATATAGAGGCAGCTTCACTACTGCAAATCTTGAGAAATACACGGTATGTAGTTAATTCTTTTTTCAATTTAAATTAATTTTTTTATTCGTTTTTATTACTAGTTCGTGTTAATTTTTGGTTATGTTTTTTTTTGTTGCTTTTTTTTTATTAAATATACTTCTTTTTCGCTTTTTTAAAACAACCGTGTGTTTTTTTAGTTGCTTATTAATTATTATGCTTTAAAATCCGAGTCCTAGTAATAACTAATGGGCAGTATTAAATACATACCTATTATGAGATATATGAAATAAACTAAGGGTCGCAGCCCATTCGGCTCCCGTTTTACAAAACGATCAATTTCCAAACGGCTCTAGTTTTTTACAACACAAATTAATTTTTATTTCATATAGACTTAAAACTCTCTGAAAATGAGATGTGTTTAAACATGTGTTGGTGTAAACTTATTAAAATATAAAAATTATAAAAAAAATCATATATTATTGTGAATTCTTTATTAATAATAATATTAAATTTTAGCGTTAAAAAATGAAAAATGCATGTATGAGTAGAAGTATAAAAAAAAATCATACATTGGGTGATATTTTTAGGCATAATTTTTTTATACAATCTATATATGTTATTTCATTTGATAAATATTTGTCAATGATGTTCCTAATGAACTCTTGTGTTTTAAAAATTTAGGTGTACTCTGTGCTTTAATTAATTTTTATTTTTTTCTACAGGAACCACTTATGAATTTACCTATTCGTTAAACCTTTTTTGACGGGAATCGTTTGGAAATAATAAGCAAACAATAGACAGAAGCTAACTACTATAGGTACCTAAATAGTTTAAATATTATAAATAAAGTTCATTGTTTAAAATTTTATTTTTATATTGAACATTTTACTGTATTATTATAATACAGTTTTAAAACTTTTTAAACCTATTTCTCGACAATGTTGTTGATTCCTCCACAGTATAATAGGTTTATACGTCAAATTTTGTGTTTGGTCTCATACAAATTACTAATTTAAAAATTTAATTCTTCACATATGTTTCCTATTATAGGTAGGTTATACCTACGTTATGATGAATCATCAAAGGCAAGATTGACCACTTTTGGTCATAATTTGTTTTGCGTTCATATATAGATTACATATATAGGTATGTATATTGTATAGTCATTATTTGCTCGCAATTCCAATTGTATTGTTACTTCATTGAATAAATTATTGTGGTCGTGACTCGGGAGTTTTAAAATTAATTTAAATTGATTGTCACCTACGCTATAATTTATTAATTAAGTTCTGTAACATTGTGAACCTGTGACTGGAAAAGTGGAAAATATTCATCCCCTTAAAATTCCATGAATCATATTATGCGGCTTTAATACCGAAAAATAACAATAATTTATAATTATAATTTTTATCAATACAAAACGTTTTATAGTTTTGTTATTGTTATAATTATATTATAGTTTGGTTCCACAACAAAATAAACCTATTTAAACTATACCTAATCGAAAAAGACAAATTTATAAAATTATGGCATTATAAAGGATTTGAGTAAAACATTAGGTATTATCGAAAAACATTCATTAATTAAGTATTTACAATTATCACTATTCACTATATCCCATAGTTTTTATAAATTAAAACTTAAAATATTTATAATAGTAAGTTTATCTGATAAATTATTGCTATATTATGACTAGAACGGTGAGAACTCTCATTTGAAAATTACAAAAAAAATAAAGAAAAGTGGACAGCCTATCTAATAGTTTATAGTAATTTAATGATTTGTAAAGATTCTCAAAGGTTAGGTAATTGACAAATTATTCACGATGTGAGTGATATGAAGTAAATAAAATAATTTAACTAAAAATAAATATGATATTTTTTAAGTAATAAGTATTTATTTCAGTTTCTAAGATCGATGAGTTCATTATACAAAACAACATGTTTTTATAGTTATGGTTTTAAAAAAAATCTGAAATCCGGTACTTGGTCTAATAATATGTTCTATTGTACTTTTAACAATCAACACCCACTTATTTCTTTAGGTACATAGACATTAAGTTACAGTATACATCGCGGTGGGCAGAAGTAGACTATTACTGGCATTTAATTCACTACTAAGTACGTCATTTGGGTAAACCTAGCAGGATTATTTAAATGCAATTAATGCCTCAAGAAGAACCCAAAAGCAGTGTTGGTTCCTTAGTAGTGTTCTAGTCTGTGGTAGACCAAACAATGACCGTAATCCATTTGCCTTTTAAATCCGGATTAATCTTGCAGAATCGTTCAAGTAGTCAGATAACTAAAAGTGCTTAATAATATTACGTATAACTAATTACATGGTTACATCTTTTCTATATAATAACAAATCACTTCTAGGCAAACCGTACGAGTTTAGTGGCTAAAAACTATTTAGAAGCCATTGGTGTAACTGATGGTGGTTTGATGAAGCTAACTACAAATTATAACTGTTCTACGACCTTTATTCGCCGGACGGCTCTTTTATATGGCTTTACCTATTTGAATTTTCTTCAATAACGTTTAACAATATATAATAATTAAAAATTAGATTTATTTAGTCTTACAACTTAAACTCGCATAGTACATAATATTATATTTGCATAATAGTCATATATAACATAAAAAAAATTAATTTGACTTATTATTGAAAGATCATTATTTTGTTGTTTAATAAATTAAATATTGTCCATCACTTTACTTATATAAGACCAATAACGACATAATGTACATTTCAATATGAGTAATATGACAATATGCGTTTATTATTTTTATGATTTGAATTTACCAATGTAAGTGGGTACAATAATAAGTTTTGTAAAATTTAATTCGTTGAAAAACACTATGATAACTATACATCTAGGTACTTATTAACTACTATAAGGACATACATTTAAAAAATATTTTTTCTCTAATTTTGAATTAAACTGTTTTCATAAAAAAATGTTTTAGTAAACTGTAACTGATTCGTCAATTCATTTATACGCATGTAAATATAAAAGTTGATTCGTAACATGTATTATTATATAGGAGTAAGTAACGTCAAATCCAATAATAAATTTAAAACAATATTATTATTTAAATAGGTTTTTTTAATTTAATAATTACGTTATAACGATGATGATATAATTTTGAATTCAGTTGAAATCTAAAATGTTCATTAACTTTTTGCTTAGTAGCGTTACACATAACGTCAACACAAAGTTGAAGATAGTGCAGACTATTCAAAAGAATAAACACAAAATACACAGGTGCAATATACATGGGATATATTATAACAATTTCCCGTTCCATAAACCCAATTGTACGCAATGACAATTCATAATACTGCAATATTCCTACATATCCGACAGCTAAACAAACACAGAAAATCAAATTGTTCAGAAAAAAATCGAAAACCAAAAAAAAAAAAAATCATTTTGTTCAAGATTTGCGAATGTGATGTAGTGTTATCAACAATATACTTAAACATGATATCATTTGGAATAATGACGGTAAGTTAAATCTTTTATTTATTGTCTCACTAACTGTGTATAATGTTGAAATGAATATAAACTGAACCTAAATACTTATTTTGGAACCACTGCGTCGTGTTAGTTCAACGTGGTCAGAGTGTTATGTAGATGAAAAACACATGTTATTAGGCCTACTTTAACGCGTATGGCATATTTGTAGAAATTAGGAAAATATAATAGGCAGTTATTTTATCGTAGATTATTAATTATTTTTATTTTGTTCATCAATAACATTTTTACCCAAAATTTAACTCGTATATTTATACTTAGTCATTTGTATTTTAGATTTTTTTTTAAACATTAAATAAAAAATAAATAAATATATAAAGTGTTTTAAATCTTGTTAAATAGTAAATATGTTCATTGATGTATTATTGAAAACAGTAAGAAATATTTTTTATACATATTATTGTAAAGTTTAATAATTATTTTATATTGAATAACAGTATTTAAACTTTATAATTCCAATTTCAAAATATACAATCAATATTTTAAGTACTTATTTAGTATATTAAAAAAGTGTTTTCAAAAAATAATAATATGTAAAAATCATAATTATAAATCTTTGAACCAATATTGGAATATCGTGGTTCCAATTTCCAATAATGTTTGTCGTTGTTTATAAATGAAAACATCACACAAGTGTGAATGATTGATTACAAAAAAAAAAACTGTTTTAAGTGTAATTGAAATATAAATTACGTTTTTCATGTTTTTGTGATTTTATAAAAATAAAATCCCATGTCTACAATATACTTAGAGTTACTCTTCGGTTTTAATAATATTTATAAAAACGATTACATAGTCAACTGTCAAAGTTAAGTATAAAATATATAAGTTATATATAAGAGCGTCCTATAAACGATAGACAATAAATTGTAATGGTTACAAAAGTATTAACATAGTAATTATGATCACCTATACATATATTTTTTTTATACATTTACAAAAATTGTTAGAAAATAACTTTAGTGTCTACTACTGTCTACTGGTAGACAATGTTTACATTTTTTTTTTTTAACAAACTATTTAAAATTATGGGTTAAAAATTTAAAATCGACCAACTACATAGATAGATATTATTTATGTTAATATGTTATACAATGATGTATGCTTGCGTGCGTTGTTACAAAAAATATTATAACATATTTAGCTATCCGTTATCGCAATTTATATTGTATAATATGTATAGACAAACATTACACATTATTCGATGAAAAACTATATTTTACTTAATATTGTGTGATCATTGTGTGACATATTACATAGCCCGAAAGAATTTTGTTACAAGTAATGATTAGATAAATCGATTTTATAACACATGCCAATTTCTAATTCAACAAGCAGATTCAACAACCATTTTTATCAACTATTACTGAAAAAGATTCCAATTATCATCATTACCTATATAAAATATTATCAAATGTTATTCGTCTGAAAAATATTGATATTAACGTTATTTCTTAATCTATGTCGTATATACAGTCTAAATTGATCAAAAATATTGTTATTGGTCAATTCCTTAACTCACGTTGTTGTCGGTGTCAATACACATACACACACTCGTGTCTGCGTATGTATAATTAATTTACATGGTTTCAGTAATTAGTAGTACCTAAGTACTTTATAGTACTTTATACTAGTTGTATATATACAACCAATATCAAACTAATCTTTAATTAATTCATTTTGATTAAAAAAATGAATTATCTCATTAAACTATTTTGATATTCAAAAGCTTGAATGTTTTTGTAAGGTTTAATCAAAAAAATAATAAATAAAATAACGTCATTAGTTGGTACTAGGTTAAAATTATAATGTCCTACTCCGAGTAATTATACTAGAACGAAATAATAATAACTACTACATAGAAGTATAGAACTTCATACTTCATACTGTATAATATGTAATCTGTATCAGTTATTTTCTTTTAGATGAATGTTATATTTTCGGAAGCACAATAGGCACCTGCATGGTTGCATAAATGATATATGATATTATAGTTCATATACATAGTGTATTATGTGATATACTGATACACAATATATTATCATTATACCTATACGGCTATATATAACATTGAGTAAGATCTTAATGTTCTCATTGAAATGTTACAATATACAATACGTTTACAACGTTTATGACGTAGAACGTGTTCTATATAATATTATTACTGTAATGGGTAAATGCCAAGTGAAAATAAATGTAACTACACTTACTTGAATAAAATATTTATCGAATCCGTTGTAATATAATGGTATGGGATAATTATAACACGCAAATTGCATAAAACGCATACAATTAATTGTTTACATCAAGCACGAATTTAAGTCAAAACAACAATATAATAGACCTCTTGTCCACCAATGTCTGTCACAATTTAATTATTTTTTATTTTTAGTTAAATATTCATCATTTTTAATCAAACAGGGGGAGTCTCTCGGCTGTACAGACATATAGTACAGATTATCAGTTTACCTATCCTTTTATTAAGTGATAACCACTGTAATGAATGTATCAGGTCCGTAGCCAGACCAAATTTTCAGGTGGAGCAAAGTAAACTTTTTTTGGAGGGGGGGGGGCATTATATATAAAAATGTCTTTCTAATATTTTTAGGGGGGACAACGACTGGGTTTAGGGCGGGAAACGTGGCTACGGGCTTGGAATGTGTCAACTGTTAAGTTTGATTACAATGATAGATCAATGAATACAAAAAATGATTCTGATCGAAGAGATGTGTTAACTTCTATTTCTAAGTAGGTATACATTATAACTAATTTATATTATTACATAACTAATTAATTATTCTGTTAATAATAGTGTGTATAATAATTAATTAATATGCGAATCATGAACTATTTTTGCGAAAATAACGCTTATATTATATTTTGGAAAAAATTTATTAAATGGTAAAAAAATGAATGTCGGTTATCTGACAAGAGTATTCTTGAGGTAGCGTATCAGAATCAGAATGGACAACTTGTTCAATCACGTCATCTAGTCTAGTAAATGTATATGTCAAAATTTTTATTTATTGAATAGGTATTTTAGCACAGATTATAAATTGCTAAATATTATTTTAGTATTGTTAGAGAGTATTTGTTATTAAAAAACTAATACATCCTTACTATTATTTTACTTGAATTCAATTCATTGTATATGACGGTTATTATAATAATAGTTTATAATAAGTATGCAATAAATATATTTATAATTAAAATCATTGGTTTATTAATGGAATTCGTTTCAATCAAACTGGCAACTGTATATTATTTATATAAAATAATAATGCGTTAATTAATTTTCAATTTATATTAATACGTCATAATATACGTACGCATCTCTATTAAAATATTTATACTATTTATACTATAGGTAAAATAAATACATACATAATATTATATTAATTTAGGTCATAAATATTTACTTACCTTAAATGTATAATTATATATTAAATTATGTTTTTATTCAATAATTTTAAAACACATTTTCTTTTTGTAACTTTGTTATTAATTATTTTTGGTAGTTATGAAAAATAAAGTATTGGAGTCCTTCCTATACATCTTAAATCATGTGTAGAGTACCGGTACTTCAACCTTCAAGTGATATAGTGTTATCCTATGTTTTACCAACGATTTCATGTACAATTGATATTAATTTTAAAAATTGCAGCTTACGATCTTATAGTCGTAAGTGTGTCTTACTTCAATATCAACAAAACCTCAACTTTTAAGATAGGAGTTGACGCTTCTCCCTTAGATAAAAGTCTACTCATCGCTTTAAAAGTTCAGTGATGACTAAAAACCTATTAATTGAGAAAAAATATAAATGTCTTACATATCATATACAATATAATACACTATTTGTATATTGTATTGACAATTTACCAAACAATAGTATTAATAAATTAAGTAAATACATGTCCACATACTTGAGTAATTTTAGTGATAGTGAAAAATCACTCTTCCAATAAATTTGCTTTTCTGATTTCGGTACCTTTTAATGGGTTGATCGTTTATAAAGTCTCATTGATTATAAATAGGTATATAATATTATATATTAATATAAATTATAACAATAGTATTATAAACAATATATACATACAATGTATTAAAATAAAAATATAATTTTAAAATAAATATTTAAATTTTACCTTTGTTCAGTTGTTCTTTAAAACGAAATTAAAGTATGATTCGAGAATCCTGAAAACAATATATTATAATAAACTATTTACATTGTGCGTTTATAAAGCTAAAAATAAAATATTCTTCCGTCATATTATAACCGATGAAATCGGTGCCACAACAAAAGAAATAAAACTGGGGGTGAACTATCGAAATATAATATTATATAGAGTGCTGAGTGATACATTTAATGGATATCTGCAACATTAATTTTCTTCGTTGTGAATTTGTATGGTTTTTTTTTTACTTTTTTTAAACGGCAATCAATATTAATTTCATATTATTTTGAAGGTGAATACTTTTCTAAGAAATTTGAGGTATGAGTATAAGTATTAAGCGAAATCTATAGCAAATGGGTAAATGGGAACTTGAGGATTATCGTGACTTCCAAAAATATATTCCAGATGGTAATAGTTGAGTCATATATTATGATAGTGCAGTTTATTTATTTTCACTAAAAGGTTAACAAGATTATTTTACTACCTGTGTTTAATTGTTGATATTATTATTTTTAGATACTGAGCTAAGCGATGAATGTATTGATTTTACAATGATGTGTTTTGTGTGTGTGCGTGTTATATTGTATGTATGCATACACATGATATGCAGTCGTCGAATAAATGCTTTGATTTTCAAATTTTTGAGGATGGTTTCTGATAGAAAATTAGACATAGTTTGCACATTAGAGAATTAAAAATAAAAATGCCAAGTATTTTTAAAATAATTATCAAATCAAAATTTGGATTACCTCCTGATCCTTGTTAAAAAAAAACTACAACGCCATAATATGATCTTAGTCCGCACAAACATAATATTAACGTTTGCGTATTGGTATTTCTACATGTTCCACAGGCATTACTCTTGGTGATGACGTGCGTAGTGCACTATGATCTATTCAGCTTGTTTTCGAATCATCCGTACGGACGGCGCATCGTGTACACGGACAACGAACGACACCAACACCAGCCCACGTTCGAGTTCGACCATATGCAGATACCGAGACCGGGTACAGACTCGACCACATTCCATTCACCACCGCAGTTGGTCATCGTGCACGACCATGGTACCGACGACGATGACTACTGGACGGAGTCGGTCGATGGCACCCACAGTAATCGCGAAACCACCGGTGATAAGCGTTCCGACAACCAAGTCCATAGGCCTACACCGGATACCGAAGTTGACAGCGTTCATGAGACTACCACGACCGAGGTACCGAATGTCCTCGACGACGACTATGACGACGACAGTGATTACGTCGCTCCCGGGCAAGAGTGGGAAGACGACGTTTTTTGACTTGCTTCCGCCACCGATGCGAGGAATTTTCACAAATCACCATGACGTTCCTATAATATTGCAATAGTTAATTAATATCGATTGAGTGATTTTTAATACCGATAGATTAGGTTATACAATATTTATTTTTTGTAAGTCCTGTGCAAGATACGACATAAAGTTCAGAATTTGATCTTAAAGAAATTTCCCAAATTTTGTATATTTGTATTCTTTACCCGTACCTGCTTATTTTTATGATACTTATAAAATCTAATTGAATTTATAGGTACAATAATATATTAGTTAAGTAGGTATAGGTTATTAGATGAGTTATTATGTTTCTATACACTCTACTGAATCATCTCAAAAATTATATTGGCATATTTTCATACCTGTATATTTCATAAATTATATATAAATGTATAATATATTATTATATGTTAAATTGTTGATATATTATAACCTATACCGTTTTGAGTTTGTAGTTTATAAATATGTATTTTAATAGAATAATAAATATATCTAAAAAGCCAAAACTGCATGTTTTAAGTGATTTATATGTTTGATTTTTAAATTAATTGCATGATAAAATATACCTCATTATTATCGTTTTCTAGTATTATATAAGTTTTTTTTAATTATTATTAGTTATTACATTATGTTTGTAAATATTATTGAAACTTATCAAATATGATTGTAGTATTACATTGTTAAAAAACAATTTCAATCAGTTTGATTTTCGTTAAAAATATACTAATGTTAGGTATACATACCTAAGATATTAAGAACGCCTCTAAGCTCAGGCCAATAGCCAATGTTTTAAAAAGATCGAACTAAAATTATCCAAAGATGCATTCTAAGTTTAAATATTGTTGAAAATGTCTCATAATTTATTTTAATTTAATGTTGAAATTTATAGTGGAGCGATAAATGTATTGGGGTTTAGTGTTTTACAATGGTGTACGGTTTTTTGTTTATATATTATGTATACTTAGTATATCTTAATCAATGTATAGTATTATATTATCTATGTTAAATACTAAATTTTTTTTAATTATTAATGTTTATTAATTAATAAGCAGAATTGTAATTCCTTACTTCTAATTTTAAAATAAAGTTGTTCTTAATATGTTGTTATATTAATAATTTAGAATATATATTTTACTTACCTAATTTCAATTTTTTCTTCTTCTATCATATTTTTCCTTTTTATATTGTCATTGATGTTGTCTATAAACAAAAAAGACACATGAATTAATTAATAGTTTAAAAACTTCATGATTTTTATTTTATTACGTCCATGCAAAAACATGTTGCAATAGCAACAAATAAAACGATTATACCATGATCACAAAAAACATATAGAATTAAAGACTAAAGTTACCTATGCGAGTTAAGTCAGTATTTGTAAAACTTTTTTATGTCTGTGTCGAAAAGTAATAATATTTTATAATAATCTTAAAATATTTTTAGCTTAAATTAAATTTACCAACTTAGCAACTCTATACACTTTTTTATTTTATGTCAAAATATCATATTTTAAAAGTTAGTTGTAGTTTCTCTAAAAATAAATTAATGTTAATTTTTTGTTAGTATACTGACAAATAAATACTAGTTAAAAAAAAAATTTTAGTAGTTTATGTATACAAATACATGGGTGTAATATCAATACGAAGATCTGAAACAACACATATAGAATAGATAATTTAGGGGCGTCTTTGAGGGTGAATGGGGCAGTCATTCGCTCCAAGACCTTTATTTTTTTTTTAAGTTTAGTATATATTTTTTATGACAATTAAAATTTAAAAAAAAAACAAATACATATTCATCGTAAACTACAAAATATACCTATAGGTACAGACTGATTAATTAAAACACGCATACATTATTTTGAATATTTTTAACTTTTTTTAGAATTTTATTTTGAGAAATTAGTTGAAATATTAAAATTTAGAACACCTAAGTATTTTTATATGGATATTTTAACTCATTTTTCAAAAAAAAAAAAATGTATAAAAATTAATACTTTTCTAAATAATAACTATTGTGTGTTAAATGAATATTTAACCCTGTATCTATAGTTTTAATTTTTAAACTTTTGTACATAGTTTTGTTTTTGCTTTATAATGATTTCCTTCCTTTCTATGTTTATCAGGTAAGTAGATTGAAAATTTGGTTGAAAAATAAAATACGATAATCACGTTTAACTGGTTTGGCACTTATGAATATTCATATATATAATATTATAATTGATCACTTTGCCAAGTCTAAACACAAAATCGATTTTATTCTTTAATAAGTACTTTCTTTAAAAAACATATGGTTTGTAAATTTGTTTTGCTTTAAAACTGGGGCTCGGAGTTTAAAGCATAATAAGCAACTAAAAAAAGCACACGATTGTTTTAAAAAGCAAAAATAAAGCGCATTTTTTTTTTTAAAAAAAAGCAAAAAAAAATTGACCAAAGATTAACACGACTAGTTATAAAAATTAATAAAAAATTTGAAAAACTAATTTAAATTAAAAAAATAATTAACTACATACCATGTATTTCCCTAGATTAGGAATAGTAAAACTGACTATTGTTGTCTGAAAGAATATTTTCATACATAGAAAACGAATCCTCTAAATCCACTGAAGTATTCGGTGCATACTTCGTATAACAGATTTCAAATTACAACACTAAATCTTAAATTTTGATGTGGTCGATATCGATGTTGTAGGCATACTGAACGTACTGCTGACTATATATATGTAAATCAACAATCTATACATTTAATATAAACAAGCCGATAACGAAAACAACAATAATGTAATATCTATAAGTTATAACGCATTCTGGGTTTTTACGTGTATTATTATTTTTTAATTCAATTTTTTATTATTACTATAATAACATAATAAACATGTGTATAAGAACATGCAATATTTGTAACTCGAAAAATACATAAGTCGAATTAATTTTTACCTCCTATGAAATTCGAGTTATCGAGACTCGACTGTATTAATATAGTAATTACTATAATAACGTAATAACAATATAAAAATTCTACAGCTGAAGTAACTGAAAAAAGCAAAAAAAACATCAATGCATAAAAAAAAAGCAAAAACAAATAGGTACCTAGGCTTATTTGGAATCAGAATGACATGAAAATAATTTATGTATAAAAATTAGATTTCTATCTGACATATATATAAAAAGAAGCATATAATATGCTTTATAATTCTAACCTTATTTATAACTACTTATATAACCAATAAGTATACTATTCTTTTTGTGTTTTAATGTTTATTAATTTATAGTTTATACCTATTGAAATAATTAAATATATACACTAATATTTTAATACCATGACTAATGTTAATTATACTTTGTTTTTAGTTAAAAGCCGAAATGTTGAAAATTTTGATTTGAATGATTTCACTATTTTTATTTTTATCTATAACCATGCCTATACCGGATATTGGATACCCTACATGGCATTAAACAGCCAGAGTTTAACTACCTATTAATTAGTGGGTTTATATATATTATATATAATATATATATAATGTATGAAGTTTGCCTCCCCCTCTATACAAAGGTCTAGGGACGCCACTGAGATAATTATTATTCTATCAATCTATAAATATATAAAGGAATGTACTTTAATTATAATCAACGCAGAGACGTTACCACTGAAGCTATGAGTATGAAATGTAGACAGTAGTTTTGTTTTGTGATGTAGACACCCACTAAGAGATTTTTCAAAATTTTGAATTTAAATGGCTGAAATCGTACAAATAAAATAAATAAATAAATAATTTATCTTCTTGAAGAATAAATAGAAATCAAAAATCAAAGAGTATCTACACTACATGCAGATACATAGGTACATGTATATGTCTTGCTATAACAACCGGCTGCTATAAACAATCACCGTTTCGACTGATAAAATTCTCGATGTCGCACAATACACAAATCAACAGAATGACCCAAGCCATAGACATAATATACATGTCAAAAAAATAAAATAAGTCAGGTTGTTATAACAATTATAAAAAAACCACGAGATGGCATATTATTGTATCTTAACCACCATAATAAAAAAAAATCGATATAACTTTGAAACTTAAGGGTTATAACTTTATAAGTTATAAATGTATGTATAGTACATCTCGCGGAGGGCCGCAATCCGAATATTGCAGCATTTATTTGATAATAAATGCCTCATTTCGACTACTTTTTTTTGCCCGTTATAAAATATTAGTATAATAATAATTAGTCCAATGACCAATAATGTCAATCGCCATTTATATTATATAGGTATATACTATATATATATCGTTAATATTAAACAGTAATTTCTCAACGTCCACAATCGTTATATAAAAAATAATAATTGGATATTTGTCCGCAACTCACATGGTTTTTGTCACTTTATCCGCAATATTCGGAAACTCCGAATCTGCCACAGGTGAATTACCTACCTGATAACATACTGTTCGTATAATCATAAGACTATAAGAGTCTCACGGGCAACGCCAAACTTAATAGCTATAATATAACCTGACTAACTCACTGACTGATAAACATAGAACCTGGACAATGATAGATCGAGACTTGCATTTTACACAGTACCTAAGTACGGTAAGTGCACGGGGTCAGGTATGTATTATATATTATAATATGTTAAAATAATTGTTTAAAACGTACCTATAGTTAAGCAATCACCTACGACCAACTTCAGAATGTGTTTATAGGATCGACGATGAATCAATTATTATTGTCGACGTATATGCGATGTGACAACGGCTCAGTGCTTTGAACGGTCCTGCAGGGTTTAAACTTTGAAGTGTATATCACTGCGTTCTAACTACGACTGATATACTTAATCTTGAGACTCGAGTCTAGAGAAGTCAAAACGCATCCAATAATAACAATAGTTAATAACCAATAGAAAACTAGTATAGTATGATGTCAGTAACGCTCTGATTGGCTGTATGATGTGAAGACCCACATAATGCCCAATGTTGTTGTTTAGTAATCATCACTTTTATTGTTATTCATTTAACGACATTATAATATTATTATATAATATATTTTTCGGGTTTAAGAATAATGATATTAATAGATATGAGAAAAAAATTGTTTTTATTGTGTTAAGTATATTTATGAAAATTTATTTACACCTTGAACTATTATTATTTTGCGTAGCCGCGTAGGTATAACTGGTATAAGGTATTAAGGTATATTATATACTTATTTATAACATTTTATGATCGAAATAATTATAAGACAAAGAGACAGCCCACAATTTGCAAACAACTATCCACGAGGGCGGAGCAAGCGGGTGATAGCTAGTATATTATATGAGCTTTAATTTTAAAATATTTTTAATAGACTTTTTTTAAACTATTATGTACCTAATACATTAATTGATAAAAATCTATAAACAATAAACATATCAAATAATATGTATTATGTATATTATAATAATAGGGGTGGCCAAATCACGTCTCGCGTCATAGACTTTTGCGGCTCGCAACTTATCGTAACATTTTTACAAAAATGTTTTTTAATTCGAATTAATGTATTATATAATAATATGACCTTTTTTTACATTTTGGCTCTTCCATATTTATTAATATATTTTGGCTCTCGAGTCTCTTCTAGTCTTCTCGCTGACCACCCCAGGCATATAATATATATAATATATAGGTACTATAGTTTATAAGTATATTATAGTTTATACATATTATGTATACCTATAGGCTATAGCATATTGGACATTAGTATACCTATGCCTGGACCAATAGTTGATACTTGACATTGCGTCATAGTTAAAAAAAAATAGATTAAAAACATCAAAACGGGCAATATATTAAAAAACTTAACTATAATTATTGTTCATTAGTTTCATTATAGCCTTATTATAGGTAGAGCCGGTAGAGGTACACAGTATATTATATATTACCTGCAGTAGGTTATCTTTTTTTTTATTAATTGGCTAATAACGCATTTTATCAATAACGCGTACCTCATAATGTACTAAGACAAATCGTCGGAAACCAGGGTCACCGTGACAATAACTATTATACTAAATTATTTTCAAACTTTTTTGACACCAACCGACGGGATTACAGAAATCTTCTATAAAAGCACGACTTACCACGACCACTTACACACGTCACATAAATACAAACATACATAAATACCACGGACACCTTTACACACACACACACACACGCACCAGAAATCTGACAAGCAGACGACACGATCTCCGCGATGAGTCGGTCAAATTCCAGATCCACGAAAGACGTACTGGTCGCGATGTCCTCGGACGCGAAAAGCGAAAAGTCGACGAAAACCTGCGATCCGGGTAAACGGCCGCCGGTGGACTACAGCTCCGTCACCGACGACAGGCACGCGGTGGACGCGAAACCCAAGTGCGTGCAGCCGCCCGGATGCTTGCCCAACGGGTGCATCAAGACGGAACAGCATTTCGCGTGCGACCGTCAGCTGGTGAAAACGCTGGCGCAGTACGTGTCGCCGGACGAGCGGAGGAAGGTGTTCATGTGGCTGGACGTGCTCGGCGAGATGACGCTGGACGACGACGAACTGTCGGACCGGTCCATGTACGTCACGTGCCTGTTGCTGCTGCTCAAGTCCGGTCAACTGGTACCTCCGTTCACCAGGGTGCCGCCGCCGCGTCCGCTCAAGACGCTCCGGGACGTGATCGACAAGCGGCTGTTCAAGAAGGTCCAGATCGAGTGCCGGAAGCGCAGGCTGTACGAGCGCGTACAGTACGAACACCCGGACCGCAGCGTCGCGCAAAGGCCGTCCGACTTTTACAACGACATGCCCACGCCCAGGGAAGGCATATTCTGTTACGGGGCTGCGTTCAGTACACTGCAGTGAATTTTAAATTTATGACGTGTAATAGAGATAATATATACGATGTGTTATAACAATTATTAACATAACATTATAATTTATAATTCATATTATCTAGTTACCATAATTTATGAGATTATGATATTATAGGTACCTAGTACAGTAATACTATTATTTTATAATTTCCATTACCTAATCGAGTATATTATTATAATAAGTAGGTATGCGTTTTTTTTTTTTTTTGGCAAAAATTAATACAGACATGAGTAGGATGAGTGTACTTGGTCGGGGAGGATTTTTGGAGACTAAGTCCGTGATTAATGATTACTGTATTTAATAATAATTTATCATTCATAATTCAGAATGATTTTACGTTAATCGTTTATAGTTTATCATTAAATATTTAAATTCAAATTTAACACTTAATCCATTCTTGATCCATTACAGTTACTCAATAGTTTCGGCAACCTGCAGGAATTTTCAATGATGCGGGGGACCTCGAAAAATTACAATTTTATAAATGAATTATTATCGTAATATAATCTATAAATTATTTGTATAATTTTTATTGCAATGATTGTATAGTATAGGATGCGCCATATTGTTCACGCAAAATAGTGGTTTGGTATTTATGCTATACTTAATTAAAATCATCTAGTCGAAATATTTTAATTAAATTATATTACAATTGCTACTACCTATCTAGTTTAAAAACATTTCAAAAAAGTACTATTGTGGTACTATTAAATGTCTTAGTTATTTATTTACCTATTTATTTTATTGACTATTAGTAAAAACTATTATTATAGTTCAACAATTAAAACAACCCAGTTCATAACAATTAAAATATTTAAATACAACATAGATTATTATAAAGTAGTACCTATAGGTTCATATTATATGGTATATAGTATTAAATAAAGATAATAAAGATAAGAGTATACAATTTAATCGAATGTAGTTGCATACTAAAATTAAACAATAGCAATGTTATGAGATAAATGTACAAAGGTGTAAATAAATTATAGTTTATTGATCTTTACCTAACAAAGTCGTTAGAAGAGACAGAAGGGGTTTAATGACAGCTATGAACTCGGAAATGAAATAAGTAAATACCTAAAGTTTCGATGTTTTGACGAGGAAGTAGCTTGATCTTAAGATGGTTTACTGAAATTAGAATTGAAAAAGGATGTAAGAAAGTTGTCTTTAGTTTTGAGAGAAGGAAAAACACGTCTTTGTATTGTTTGACTGTTCTAAAATTTGAGTTTTTTTATTACACTGAGCAGCCTTTGTAATTTACTGGGTGACTACCATATAACCTAACCTTTTGAGTGGATAAGATTTTTCGACAACTATTTTGGTGTATAGGAGAAATTCGGTTTTGTATAAGTCGTTGGTGGCTTTTTTAGGGTGACAAAAAAGAAAGGTAAAGGTAATTTATCGGAGGCGCGCTTATATTATGAACGTGGATAACCTGATGTCTTAATTCCGAAAGACTGGAAATAATACCTTTACATGAAGTAAAAGGGTGGAGATTACGAATCACCAGCCACAATGAACGATTAACTTCTTATTGGTAAGAATGAACACTGTAAATGTTCTCAAATTCTCAATTAGATAATATTTAATAAGTAGGTACCTAATCTGCAATACTCATAGAAATGAGTGTGAATAATTGACATCAAGCTTATGATAAAACTGGATATATTATTTATGTCTTTGATATAAATTGGAGGTAGTATTGGAGAAATTATATGAAAATGAATTTGGGTCTTGTTTGGAAGCGCGTACTTTCATTTGAATCATCTTCTGTAACGAGAACCTGAGTACCTATCTACCGATTTAGACTTAGGAATATTTTTTATCATCTATCCCGGATGAGAGCTAAGATGACGATAAATTTCTCTTGCTTGAGATTGAATTTTTTACATGATTATTAGGCAATTGAGTACCATTATACGTAAAAGCAAATATAATTGCATACGAAAAATCGATAACGAAGCGAACGAAATGATCGTGCATTATACGGTTGCGATAAGCACCTTATATTAGTTATATTTTTTATATTTTAATAAGTTAGCGTTTTCATTTATGTTTTACTACCATAAAAAACGTCTACGTGAGTATTTTTTCCTGATTTAATTTATCAGATTCGGTTTTCTAAATGATACCCAACTTTACGGACATGACTTTTCCTGATCCGTTGTATAAATTATATATTTATTCCATTCATCAGAATGAATTGTTAAACTATTTTACTAGGTGCCTAATATATATATATTTTAAATGTTCCATAAAATTTTAATTTATAAATTAAAAAGATTAAAATATAGTTGGTATTGCATACCAATCTCGCTTTTCATAACATTGTGCAATGTTAGTCTCTTTTATTGACAATGAAAAATCTCTACCTATGTAGATAGGTGATTATTATGAATTATAATCATAATAATTAATGGCTAAGCGATAATATACAGCTCTGATTTTAATATTAAATACATTTTATAGGAATTTAAAATAAATATTTTATAAGTAATTATAATTTTTTTTTTGTGTCTATAGACACAAAATCATTTCTTTTCATATTTTTAAGTAAAATAATTTTTTTTTAAAAAAAAACAACAATTTTAGCCATTAAAATAAATAATTAAATTTAAAGTATTAAAAAATTGATATGATAATAATGGTTTACAAAATAATAGTGTTACTTAACATATTCAATGAAATATAACCTTTTATCCATATAAATATACTTAAAAAGTAACATTTAGTACCTACTTACAATTTTTTTTTTTTTTTTTATAGAACATAATTTATTTATTTTTATTGAGTTACTTGTGGGCTTCATAAAATTCTTTCTATTTTTTTGTCACTGTACATATAAGTTTGTTAATAACTTTAATATTTATTATTATGTTGATTAATTTTTTTAGTTCTTGAAATGCATTAGCCTCCAGGCACCAGTGTTCCACTACCAACTTTATTTACATACCTATATCAAACTTAAGTTAATTTTTTATATATGCACATT
The DNA here is from genome assembly GCF_020184175.1 of Aphis gossypii. NCBI lineage: Eukaryota > Metazoa > Arthropoda > Insecta > Hemiptera > Aphididae > Aphis > Aphis gossypii. The sequence goes on from NC_065530.1 coordinate 58,728,277, forward strand.
TTTTACTTTGACCAGCTATCCTCTAAGTGATTCTCTAAATAATTATTCATTAATGAACAAAAAACCTAATTTGTATTGTTTAGTTTTACTATTAACATTATAAAATTAGCATTGCATATCATTATTTTGTTGAACAAGAACTTCAATACAGTAATACATCACTTTTTTCGGTTATAAAGTATTTTTATACATATTATCTACTTATTACATACCTGTGTATGGTTATGTAAATCACCAGACAGTTTTTAAATTTAACAAATAGTTAAATGTATTCTGTTATACATAATATGCTATAATTGCATAATTAGGTATTTATCTAGTTTTTTAATCATTATATTTTGATGTTAATAAAATAGTTACAATGATACACACTTTCCAAGTTTCTGATATTGATAAATAATAGCATAAAAATTATAACATTATAAATGTCAAAATATAATGACTGAAAATCAATAAAATACCAAATGCACAAATATTTAATAATAGCATAACTAGCAACATATAATTTTAAGTCATACAAGTATATTATATTATATTAATTTAAAATTAAAATAAATAACAAATACAATGTATCGAATGCGTCTAAACACTGTATTTTTATAATATGGTCTTTTTAATCATACATTATACATTTATGTTTAAGATATATCACAATAAAATAGATTAGATTGGATCTTATAAATGTAGTTGTAAAAATAATAATTATGTTAATGTCAACAGAAACCAGAAACATTTTTTTCATCTCCAGTAAACATAAAATTACATATTACATTAGAAACAATAAAACTTAACTGAACTAAAATTGTATTTGTTAAGACTTTTGCATTATTGTTACAACCCTTTGCTGAACAAGTTTATACGTACATATTATACAATTATAAGACACACACTCACCCGCTCTCATACACATTAATACATTAATTGTTCTGTATTAAAAAAAAAAATTGTATTCTTTAAAATGTTTGTTCAACATAATATTATAAATCACTAAGTTTTTTTTTTTTATTATTTCATGATTTTTACAATTTATAATTATATAGGTAATAATATATCAAAATATGATGGACTTGGACGCATAGTTAAAGCGGGATAATAGTAGTTTGTAGCACAATAGCGGTTTACAGAGCATTTCACAGTTACCAGCTGTTGTAGCTAAGTGTGTGCAACCTATAACAATATAGTTACAATGGCAATTGGGTATAAGGGGACTGGGGTAAATGCAACTTGATAAAATCAATCAAAAGATTTTCAATGTTGTATATTAAAGTTTTTAAAAACTTATATAATTATGTTCATATTATTGGTTATATCATATCTCATACAACATACTTCAAGTTTAAAAACAATTTTACATAAATAATATGAGAATCTTAAATACATTGTAAAAAGAGCAGCCCCGACTAAGTTACAAAAACTATCCTTGATCAGTTATAAAATTTGAAAAAAAAAATAATAATAAAACAAAACAAAACAAAGTTACAATGCACCGTATGTAAATTAAAAATAACGACAAAACGCTTAAGTCTATTTAAATTGAGTAAAATTAAAATAAATGATATATTTTACTGACCGTCAACAATATGAAATCAGAAAAAATAATATAAAACATAATATTAAAACTCTGGAATAGCTATATATATATATATCCGCTGATTCATTCAGAACGTTTATAAAATATACAATAACAATTTTATTTATGATCAGTTTACATAATATACAAAACATTAATTTAAAACTCAATCTATATAGAAAAGTTAAGGTAGAATTTAAAACATTTATATTACGATTTAGTAGTATTTTTTACTTCAAGACATGTAAATATACCAATAAAAAATTGGGAGAACAAATCTATAAAAAAAAAAAACACAAAATGATATGTACAGTTTTTTTGTATTATGTAACACGTCAACTATATAATTATGTAGTATAAATAAAGTTAAAAAAAAAAATATTTTTTATTATATTTTAAATTATACTGAATATTGCTCAACTTTATACATTTTATTATAAAGCGTTAAACAATAAATAAACAATTTGTATGAAAAAAAATCTCACAATCAAGAACAACATTTTAAGAGCGATTTCGTTAGTTAAAGTATTATTTTCATAATCAATCAATAAAAATCGAACAAAAACTGATAATTAACGGTAATATCAGCCTTTGTACACAACCGAATTGCAAAATATTGAAAGCATATTATAGATATAATTTTGACGTTATTTATTTGTTTTTCGTGCACATTATTTTAAATTAATTTATATTTATATCTTTTAATATTGATAATGGTAAATGGTAATAGTATATAGTTCGGTATTGACGTATCAAACTTCTCGTAGTCGTTAAAAAAATTAAAATAATTAATAACCATAATATAATCGTTATTAATAATTATTATCATAATAATCATTAGGTATTTATAATATATATATAGCTGCGCAACAATTATTTGTTATATGTATCATCTTATATTCCCTTTTTCAAATTTTGTTCGAAGTCTGTGTATAAACGATTCAATCTCCGGGATGCTCAGGACACGATCTGTTCACTTCGAACCACCGGTCAATACATCTGAAAAAAAAAACAAACAGAAACAATTATTATAATTATTTAAACACGCAGTATAATTGACGCAAAACATTCCGTGTTAAAGGTCAAAACTTAATACATACAGCAAATCCTACATTAACAGTATTTATAAAATAAATCGCAATTCATAATAGAATTAAAAATAAAAATGTTATGACTAATACAAATTTTTACCTATATGGAATTATAAATAATTATAGTCAAACAAGGATTTGTTTGTATTTTTTTGTTTATACTGTTCTCATCATATTAAAGAAATTAATTTTTGTCCAGCCAAGCAACAGCTCGATGTACGTTAAATCCAATCTATTATACTTGTCACGGCATCAAAAAAATATTGGCCAGCCAATGAAAGACACTGGTAACGCAAAGTCGTTTGTAGTTTATCTACCCAACTACAACCAATAATAAATGTGCTCTATTATTCCGCAGAGACCAGAGTTATCATTTATTCTTGTAATAAATGTTACTCTGTAACTAAACAAAAATGACGTACTTTCTCGTATCGATTAAATCGTACTAGAGCCGCTACCAAACTTCTAAATATGTCTTCTAAGTATATATTGTACGAAAATAAAAAAAAACCTTGAAACTCTGAACACGTAACACTACAAATACAAACAATATAATATCTTCCCTCGGTTAAAATTACAACGCGTTAAGTTCATAATGAACCGAGTACTTCCTAGGTCAACAATCTTTTAATATAATTCACACTACTTAATACCTACCTGTAGGTAAGTGCGCAAAATAATCATAAAAACAACAGAGACGACATCGTCATACGTTAAAAAATACGATAGACACAAACATAAAAATAACAAGTTAAAATTCGTACAACCTTGCCACTTATATAATATTACAGTAAAAGTGTGTGTACCTTCTATTTTCAACAGACATAACAACAATAACAATTAAAAAAATATATCTAAATGATGTATAAGGCCATGAGAGGGGCGAACCTCGCATACGAAAGATTTTCTAGGGAGAAAATTTAGTAAACTGAGTTTAATGAAATTATTTTTTTATTATATGGTTAAGCTTATGACTTTCATTTAATATAATAAAATTGTATTTTATAAGTCAATAGAATATCTATAAGTGGATATGTTGAATAGTAGCTATTGAAGTAGGCGCCTGGCATGTGAGTTGTACACATACATTTATAGAAATATTTTTATAATATTATATATTTTTGCAAATTGTGTTGTTTAAGATTTTGAATTTGAGATTTTAAAATGATGTGTATAATTTTTGTGTGTAGTGTACACTGTACACTATACACGCGCGATAAGTAATTGATAAAATACTTCGATCCTCAACTTTGAGGAAAGTTTCTAATAGAAAATTAGAACAAGTGTGTATTTTAGAGAGGTAACAATTATAATTCACTATTATTCGGAAAAAAAAACAAAATATAAAGAAAAAATAGTAATTTTTACAAAAAATTAGTTTTAAAAAAAATTGATTTTACTTTTTTGGCGTAACTTAAAAATTAAAAACTTTAGATGCTAGAAATTATCTCCGAATATTTATGTTAGCGTTTCTAATACATAGTATAACCAACATATTTCGGCTTTTTGAACTATTTATAGAGATTAAAAATTTGTATTTTATTTAAATTTTTTCTATAAAAACCAATAAAAAATGTATCGCAAGGTAAATATATTTGAAAATTGAATACAGGGTTTTTTATAAACTAATAAAAAAATATCGAAAATTCGGAGTCACAATCTTTATTTTGCTAAAAAAAAATTAATACAAAAATCCACTTATAAGCTGTTTTATATTTATATAAAAATAATAAAATACACAGCCATAATTTTAGATTCTGAACAGAGTGATGAATGTATTAACTTTAAAAAAAGTTTTCTATCAAATAATCATAGAGAAAATTCGAAGCCACTATAGAAAAAAATATTATGACTGTTATGAGAGTCTGAGTTTTAAATTTTTACGAAATCGCGTAACGATAATGATTTATCATCAAATGAATTTCATTACTTGTTGTTATTTAAAACGTTTAAGTCGTAGAGACTTAAAAATTTCACGTTATTTAGATTGGCATTTTCTTTACAAAATTTAATTTCAAAATATTTCACTTATTTTAAGGCTATTTATAGGCATTTGAAGTATTTATTTTTATTTTTGCTCATTTTTTTTTTTTTTTATAAATATCAATATAAGTTTTTTGACGAAATCAAAATACGTAAAAATGTAATATTAAGTTCCTAGCGAGTTAGTTTTGTAGTGATTTAAAAATTATAAGAATATATACTCAGACTTTTTTTTATTAACATTTGAAGATCAAACATGGATAAAATTCGTCAAAATCATGAATATTTGCAAATTATTTTATAATTAAAAATGTACAATCAATTTTGTGTAAGTGGCTTAGAGTTGAAAATTTAATATAAGATTTTCTATAAGTTTTGCTCATATAATAATTATTAAAGAACATGAACGCTGACCAATTAAAAAAATGTTTTCCTTAGTTTAAATTTTATAAAATCTAAAATTTAGGTACTTGTAAAATAACGATTTACAATTAGATTTTTGTTGTAGTTAAAAATTACTAGTCATAGACACTTGAAATATATACCAGTTGTTTAAATTGGCATTTTCTGTACAAGATAATTATTTTGGGATATTCAATTAAAACATTTAAAACATAAACCACCTTTTTCACCACTCAGTGAAAAATTTATCCTAGGTTGACAAATTATCTCCTTTCAGAATCTTTTTTCATATAAAATAATACATATCATTAGATTCTAATTTACCACACTCATTATAGTGACCTACCCACTTTATGTCCGAGGCCTACTCGATACCTACAATACAGTAGAGCATTATCCACATGACCACACTTTTTATAGTTAAGGTTTGAAAATGTAACACAATATTCCTCAATCCTTATGGGTTATGACTCATAACTAATTCATATTGAAACAATCAGTCTAAACTCTAAATCATAGGTAAGTATACATCAGAATTATTTTTGATAGAAATTTGAGATTCAAATTTAGACGAAATTATATATTTCAATGATAATATGATAGATGAATAATAATATTAATTATTTTGTTATAATTGAAAAATATTGTTCGTTAAAACTTAAAACTACGTACCTATATTATGAATTTTATTATATACGTTATGAGTTATGACATTTTAAAAATAATACGTAGATTATTAATTTTAAAATATTATTTATTTATACTATGACCCTATTCACATAGTTTTACGGCATTAACAGTAAGATATACTTATCTCAAAAGTTAAGATCAATAATATAAAAATGCAATGTTTTAGGTAAAAATTAGATCAACCTACAGCAATACCAATAGTAAAATTAATTAAGTTAAAAAAATATCGAAAAACATATGAAATGTAGTTGTTATATAGGCTGACAGTCTGTCTTCGCTTAGAATCGTTTTTTTTTTTTTGTATACAAGGATATATCATTGAATTTAACTTTTAACACATCCATTATAATGACCCACTCAACGCTTAATATACAGCAGAGCGGTATCCACTTGTTCATTTGACTTTTTTAAATTATTAATTTTTAGTGACACACTAGCAGTTAGCACACAAGCCAAAAAGAATCAATCACAATATTTATTTGACAAACAAATACAAAAAGATAACCATCTTTATAGCTTATCGTACCAAAAAACACTATTTTTAATATTATGAACAATCAAATGTCTATAGTAAAGTTTTTTTATAAAAATGTATTTCCATTAATTATTTGGTATTACAATATATATATTTTTTATTTTAATAAAACGTAGATTACCGATTTTATTAATTTTATCACATTGTTTATACATTTATTATTATTAATCTAGTACCTAATCACAAGTCACAAAACAAAAACTTGGTAGGTATAAAGATAATATTTTAGATTTCGTTTCTAGAGCAGTGGTTCCCAAACTGTGAGGTGCACCTCCCTTGGTAGCCGCGTGCACTTGACAGGGGAGGCGCGAGCTGTGTTATTTTGTCAAAACAATAAAAATATTTGTTTATTTAAATATTATAACTTTGTTATTTATTTATTTATGGGAGGCGCAATTATTTTTTTTAATTTTAGGGTGGCGTAAACTAAAAAAAGTTTGGGAACCGCTGTTCTAGAGTATGAAATATTTGGAGGATTCTTCCTATCAAAAAACAAAATCAAGTATACATAACACACCTTCCTTCTTTTTTCAGGATCATACTATTATTATATATTATTAATTTTTTAGGATATTATTTATATTACGTAATGACTTCTATTGAATAATAATATGTACAATACAATCTTTAGAATATACATATACACTATATACTCGACATTTAAATAAACCTTGCGTATTATTTTATAAAAATGCGTTTTATTCATAAGTCATGATTTAAAATGTTCACATTTCAAATTCTATTAATCGACATATTCTATCAAGTTGCCAATATTTAAGTGATTCTTACAGGATAAGTATAAGTATAATATATAGTATATTATATAGTATAAGTCATACATTTTAATGTTCGTATTTATTTTTTTCAAGTTCGTCATGATTATTCTTATATGTGATTTGTTCATTCAAGCCAAATTTCAAAATTCATACGAACATTACAAGTAGTAAGACGATTATAAGCATTTTACTATCGTCTGACATTTGAATTTACCAAGTCAAGTAAAACAAAAAAATAATTATCTACAAATCAAAATTTAAGAGACTATAACATTAATTATTAAATGGACCTGAGAATTAAGCATTAAGTATAGGTGTAATTAATACATTTTAAGAAAAATTATTATATCGTAAATGTCGTTGGCCAGAACCATTATATCATTGAAGTACCAAACTCGTGATAACATTAGTGTTATTAGTTATTACTGTATCTTCAATTTTATAGGTTATCTAGGATACCGGAATTATATAATAAAATAATATGAATGTCTTAGTTAATTTTTCTGTATGAATGTACAACATTCAATGCAATAAATTATAAAAGACCTAAATTATTATGTAAGAAAATAATCAAAGGTAATCAATCATTGAAATATAAAAATAACAAGTATTCTGAGAAATTTTAGATAGATATCATGCATAAGTGTCTATGAAGTAATATTAAAAATCGGCTAGATTCACCTAAACAAGCTACCTACTCAAATCATACATTGTTTAAATTTGATTAATGATTAAGACCTTATTAAATAGTAATATACTATGGAATCATCGTAAAATGTATAAAATCAACCCCATCATTACAAATATGAAACTGTAATTTAAAACATTTACTATTATTTTTCAATAAACGTTATGAAGATATCCAACGATAATATATAAATATACTATATACATATATAATTTAGTATTTACAATACTTTATGTTTTGACCAAAATATAATAATACTACTAAATAGTTGGTAGACCGCTTTATATAACAAAATTTACGATTGAAAAAATAAATACTAACGAAAAAAATAAAAGCAAAATATAAGCAGACACAGTTTTAAAGAAAATTTTCAGAATTTTTAGGGAAATCGAACTGGTTGAAAATCGTATAACAAATGGAATAATGAATATTATTAATATGAAGAAAAATCTATACATCACGTTAAATCGTTAAAACATGTCTCATCGAGTTTCATTTTCAGTGGCCCAGACAAGTTTTGTATTTCATTTCAATCAAGTTATTGACTTAAGTTATAATTACAGTATTATACCATCAGTTATTTCTATAATATGATAAATATAAACAGAGAGATGATTACATATTATGAGTTTGATGACCCGGAAACTGAATCCCTGTTTTGTTTAACCTTGATTTAGGAATGTCAAAAATTTATAATGGAAAGAACTCGCCTCGCTGTACTAGATTTTGGAACGTCCATTGAGTTTTAGCCAAAACCAAAAATATCCTTAAATTTCAAGAGTTATAGAGTAGGGTTAGGGCATCGGTCCAGAATAAAATAATTGTTTTTATTTACTTTAATGCTTTCTCCGAACATCTGTAGTACATCGTTTATATTTTACCGCAGTAAAACTATTACGTTGTTCAATTTTTATGGTCAATGCAACTTTTAGATAGATTAACAAATAAAGAAGGAAATATGTTTTAAGATTAAAAAATTCAATTTAGACATACAAATAAAAAATATTATTAAAATGAGACGCAGGGTGCCAGGGTGTAACTCTGGCTGCAGTTTCCCCAAATTTAAGGAAATTTAAACATGCTTTCAGTATTTTGTAAACGTATTACATAATATTATAAAAATATGTAACCATGTATTACAATTGTAGATATTCTACCAAGGTTAGAGCATCAACATACCAAACTTATGAGGGTAATGATAGCCTCAAAAACTACCTCCCTCCCAAAAAAAATTTTTTTTGCTATTATTTTGACTATAAGACTAAAATATGGATATATTATTAAAATGCTAACTAAGTCATAGTTTTTAATGGACCATTGGGATAGAAGTTATTGTGGTTATATTACAATATACATTTATAAACATTACCAAATAAAGATATAGCAACAAAAAACGTGTTTGAACTATTTCATCAAAAATAATTTTTTTTTGGAAAGTTTTAAAATGAAATCAATAGTCCCACTATATATATAAAAAAAAGCTTAAAATGAATTTAAATTTATAGTACTGTAAAATCGCTAGACGCCTAAAAAGTTTGCGTGCATTTGTTATTCGCGGTTTTAAAGAATATTGTTACTTAGTGTAAGTCGATTTTTAACGTAATTTCGTTTTTATTTAATAAAAAAAACTATTTATAAAGGTAACGATAATCTAATGTTATAAAATAAAAACTGTTCAAGTCTCAATAATTAATATATACAGTTACAAATTCTATAGAAAAAGATAAACTGTGGATTATTAATAAACTTAAAATGGTATAAAAAACATAGATAAATATCAATTTTGATTATGCTTACGTTTTATGGTATACGCAAAGACAAGGAAGCCTGGCTATGGTATCACCTTGTATAAGTTCTTCCAGACATATGACACATTCACCTTTATCATCTTTTAAAACGTCTTCTGCAAAATTACATAACAACAACTATTATATTATACACCATTATACATATTAATATTTTAAATAACAAATATTTATGAACAGTATTTTAAAAAATATTAAAACACATATTACTATACATAATAGTTATATTTAATACAGTTATTTATTATAAATCATAAATAAATTATAATCAATTATCATAAAATAATTAAAACATAAACATGCACTATCTATTTGTTGATAATGTTCAATTTTAGAAATAACAGCTTAAAATAATAAACATTTCATAGCTTACCGTTGTAAATCAGTCTAGGTTTGGTCAAGCACATAACCAAATGTACTTCTATCTCGTCTGGTAAAACAAACTTTGAACATACTGGACACTTAATTCCTAAACAAATAATTGATAAATTATGTAATATGATAAACAAAAGTATAATTACTTATTATTGTACAATTATGATATATATATATATATATTTTGTGCTAAAGTACATGCATATCTATAAGAGTATTAAAATGTATTTGAATATTATAGTAAATTAAGTTCAATTCATATAAACATAATTAAATAAGACAAGATAATTCTGAGGGACACTAATTTAAAAAATATGTTAATAGAGTGTGTTGCAAATAGTAAGTAGGTAATCATAAAAATAAATGACAAGTAAATATTTTTAATTGTCACTAAGCTAAATAATAAATATATAATAGATATTATTATTGGTAACTATTAATTATATATTGTAATTAATTTACAAAAGAATTACCAAATTAAATGTGTTGTAACAATTTCTAATAACGAATTTCATAACGGAAGTAAAAATAATTATAGAAAAACTTTTGTAAAATATGAAGCACATTAAATAATTTTTGAAAATATTTTGAATCGCACAATATTTAATAATATGGCAATTTATTCATATTTTATACCAATTTTTATCAATAACTTAGAGTCAGATAGATTACAGTGATTTATTGAATATTAACCTAAACGTTGAACTAAGAATTATTATCGGATTCACAATTTTTTTTCTTAAGCTGTTATAATGCTATTAAAATCGATATAAAAACTTAAACAGAATATCAAGAAAAACGTTGTTAGATACATCTTCGCAGCCTCCTCCCCTTAAACAATCATGCTCGACAAGGCTCATTAAACTGTAGAAATCAATTAGAATAAAAAAAAAATTAAAGCATTTCATATATACATTGTATTCATTTAACAATATAGAAAAACCACATGTTATAATTGAATAATTATTATTATCTTTTCAATACAATTATAATTTTTCTTTCAATTTCCAATCTATTAAGAATTTCAAAGACATCTACATTATATAATTTAATAATAATTGGAACGAGTGAAAATGCTCTAATAAAAGGGCTTTATTAAAATTATAATAGGTACGCAAATACTTAATTCATACATAAATACTGATTGTTTTGTGTAATATTATAAAAATTATATAATAAAAAGTATAAGAATATATTTCAGTTGAAAATTCAAAAATATATTTATTTATGTAAATATATACAACGAAAATCAAATATTTTATATTTTCATATAAAAATCAGTTTTGTAATACTATATGATGGACGATGAAGTCAATAAAATTAGTATGAATACTGCTTGCAGTATATTATAATATCTGAGTAACTTTTTAGTAGGTAACCTATATAACTATAACTTAAATAATTATCGGTGTGTTATAACAGTTTGGTAAAAATTATATACGTGAACCAAATTATAATCGAACTGTATTTATTAATAATCTAATTTTAAGACAAAACTTAAAGTATAAAATAAAAAAATTTGATTATTAAATAATAATAATACGGTGTAAGATGCGTGTGAGTGTGTGACACTAATTAGTAGACAGTAATCACAATACAAATTAAAATTCATACTTAATTATTTTATACACTTAGTTGATACAAATTATAGTATCGCCAATACTACTGTTGGTCGTTGGAGGACGAGGGAAAAGACGATTCTGAGTATATTATAAACAACAAAGAAATCATATTTTTGACTGGCTCACTACTAACTAGACGTCCTTGTTTCCCATGTGTACGAAGCGTAGTGATCATTCTTGAAAATATAATAGCTTATCGATTTGCCTTTCAAGGCCCCGGCAACTAATAAAAATTAATTCAATATCTCTAAATAGGAAATATATGTATGTATACCTACATTTAATAATAATAACATATGATGTTTTTAACAGTTTAATAACATCGATAAATTATTATGGGCGAAAATACAGACATATAGTTATTTAAAGTGCACAACCACCCGTTGACGATGGCCATAATATACTTATTTACACTAGAAAATAATATAATCGTCACTTAGAAAATGCACTATTGTATGTTCCTAACATGAAAACACTACATAAGTAATATATTTTAATGTAGATTGATTATCACATTAATGTACACAATACACGTTTAGATTATACACGTGTTACCCATTATTACAGAACGTGTGAAAAGATATTAAACAGTAGTGAGATATTTTTTGACATAATTAGAAGTTAAAACTATAGTTATTATTGTTCACGGTTAATTAATTACCAACAAAAATGAAAAATTACGTTTAATTTACTATAAACAAAACTATATGGAAAATAACAAAAGTTAAAACATAAATTTTAAGTGATACTTCAATCATATTTCAAAAAACATTTTAAAGACTACAATGGTTTATAATTAAATTCTCATCGTAAAAGAACTGTGGTAATATTATACTAATGAAAGTCGCAAAAATAGGAAGTTAATTTTTTGTCAAATTACAACTTATTATTCCCGCTTTTTTATAACCATTATATACTAACATATCTATATAGTAGATTATATTTTAAATAACAATCTAATTATTAAACAGCAATTTCATAATTTATTTATAAGACTGGCCACCTAAAGAGTTAATATATTTTAAACCTTCATTACCAGTATTGAAAGTAATAACTGGTCCAAGGTTTGTTTATTCAATCTTAGTTATAAATTAAAGATAATAATAAATAAAAAATTTTAAAAAAGGATAAATATCAACACGTAGTATTTAAACTAATTGATGTAACTAATAATTAATATACTGCTCAAAAGCTAAAATATAAGTAACACAGATTGTATTAAGGATTGTTAATTACATGTATAATAGTAAAATATTTATTTTCGATTAAAAAAATCTATAATAGAGCAAAGAAAAAGGTGTATTATTGGGCTACACAACTATTTTCCAACAGCAATTTTTACACGTTTTTCTTCTCTATTGCTTTTACATTTGTGTATGTATCATGTGAATTATTTTTGAATACTTAATACTATTAAATTACTATTATTAATTTTGGTAATATTTTGTTTTAAAAGATATGATAAGATGGACACAATAAATGTAGGCCCTTTTCAAAAATAACATTGACTAATTATCATCATTAATTAATTAGCTAAACAGTAAACTAAAAAATACAAAGCAAACCACAAGATACAAGCTTCAATATTTACATAACTTCTTCTTCCTTTGCTAACTTTGGTAAAATAAAGTGGATTATTTTAAAAGTTTTAAGAAGTATACCACTAGATTTTCTTTACTTTAAAATAACTTCTGAAGACAATCGAAAATTTACTTTTAAGACCATAGATATTACATAAAATTAATCAATTTTTAAGAAGAAAAAAAATAGATGCCACACATCAATTATACAATTTAGTTACTACATAAACTTTAATAATCAACTAAATATTTGAATATTTAATGAAAATTAATAATCAAACTTTTAAAATATAATAAAAAACATTTCATTATTAGATTTTGAGCTAGCATAACGATGAATGTATTGATTTTACTATGATTTTATTTTTATATGGGTATACGCGATTAGTAGTTGAAAAAATATTTCGATTTTAAACTTTGGAGGTTGTTTCAGATAGCAAATTGGATATAGTTTGTACTTTAGAAGAGTCAAATTTCTTATTATTAAAAAAAATAATAATAATTCAAAATTATGGAAAAAAGGAATTTTATGCAAAACCAGTTGTTAATGGAATTGATTTTATTTTTTTTGGTGTAACTCAAAAACAAATAACCACAAATACCTACTTAAAATGTTCACAAAATATTTTAATCAGCATCAGTATTATAAATACTTGATACAACTATGAAAATACTGACTATTTTTGAGCTATTTATAAACTTTTGGCACATTTTTATTTTTTTTTCGATAAAAGAACAAATTCGTCAAAATCACCAACTTTGAGAATTATTTTATACTTAACAATTAATAAAATTTTAAATTATATTACTACGATTTGAAAATTTAATATAAGGTGTTCATAAGTAGTTAATTTTTAAACGAAAAAATTTAAAAAAAAAAACACATTTTTATAAACAACGAAGTACTAATTTGAACGGAATTACATATCTCAACGAATTATAATGATATTAATTATTTTAATTTAAATATATTATTCATGGAGACTAGGTTAAGACTTATACGAATAATTACGTATATTCTCAAAATGTACATATAGATTAATTTTAAGCTATTACTTATTTATATCATGAACCTATTCACATTGTTTTACAGAAAGGTGGTATTAACTTAAAAATTATTAATTTTAATATAATATGGTATAAAATATAAATATGTTTATAGTCTATACTGTTATAATAATTAAATAATATTATTAATATAATATAAATAAAATCTTTTCGGTAAGAATTATACATATAAACTTTCCGAAATACTTTTGATAATAGAAATTATATTAATAGAAATATAAAACTCGAAAGACACATTATGAAACATACTTAATGATACAGCCTAATAGATCGTCTTAGTTCAGAATCGTTTTTCGGATACAATGATTGGCAATTGGTATATCATTAAATTCAAATTTAACATGAATCCATTACAGTGAAACACTCAACAGTTATGTACAGCAGAGAGGTACCTACTTGTCTACCTTTTTTTCTTTTGAGTACATGTAAGCCATAAATATAACAATTTATAATAATGAAATTATTAATAATTTTACAACAAGAACGAGTAAAATCCCTCTCTTCTACTACATTTAAATAAACTTCAGCCCAAAGCCCATCGTAACAGTATTTAAACTAAGTACTCAAATTCAAAATAGTTAATATCTATACCAACATATATATAAAAGAATAATTTATTTACTATTTAATTTTAAATCTTATCATTGTATATTTTATTTTTTCTAATCTCCCATATCTGTTGCTCCTTCAAATTTAAAATTATTGAATAAATAATTTGTTTTCCCCCAAAATTATACTTAAAAAATAAAAAAATATTGACCGAAATAAACATGACTTTTTGAATAATGAACATATGTAATATATTAGGCTTCTATGTAGGTTTAATATTTATATATATTATATTGTTGTAAATAAATAATATACTTAAATTTAAAATCATTATAATTAAAAGACGTCTAAATAAAAGTATAAATATTAAGTTTAGGTAGGTAATCTTAAATCTATATTTTGTCATAAAAATTATAGTTGTTTAGACTGTAAATGAGCCAATTAATGTATATTTCACGATATTTTTTTTGTAATACAAAGGAATATTATTTTATAGAGATTAGCTTATCTAAATATAAATAATTTCACAATATTAGCGACTCTTATTCTAAAAATAAAATCTTTCCAAAGCCTGCTAAATTCATGACCTAATATGTACATAACTTTTTGAGTTATTAAATTATTTGAACATGAAAAAAGGTTTAAAGTACACGTCACTTTAAAACTAATAGATACAATTGTATGTACCTGTAAGTGCCTAACCAAACGCTGATCTGAAATCTAAAACAATAATGATGTCATACGTCAATGTAATTACGCAAATAAAGTAATATTAATTAGTAATTACCAATACTAGCAGCACTTATATTGATAACTGTAATATAATAATATAATATAAATTGTATATATTCGCGATTTAGTTTTAGGTAGGTAGTAATATTTTCAAACCATTTAAATTTATTTAGAACCATTAGCATAAGTTATGCTGCATAATAATAAATTGTTATCAAATTTTGTTATTGATGCAATATGACAATATTGATTTTATAATTACTGTTTTTATCGAATGATTATTTTATTTTAGAAAAATACAAGGTTTAGGTATTTAAGTTCCATACAATTTTTAAGTTCGATGTCAGAGAGTGAAACTGAAAACTTATTTAACAAATACGGTATTTATAAGAATACTTACTATAACCAACTTATTCAATAATGTATGGCAACAATAAATATAAATGAGAATTTTCGTCCTTTAATGCCATTTTTTTTTTTTTTTTTGTAACGCCCAATTTTTGATGATTTTGGACATCGCGGAATTTTTGAGAACAACATTAAATTATCGTTGTCAAATTATTACTACAATCATAGGTTAAAAAATTAATTTGATCGTAATTACTAATTAGTTACAAGGCACCTAACCTAACCTTTACATAAAATTCCACAATCGTAAAATACTAAACACGTTTTCGAATCCACACACTGATATGAAAACATTTTCAAAGTTTTTAAGGAACGACTTAAAACACTATAATAAAACAATTACATAAGACTATACGGGCATAAAGCAATGTTGTAAATGTGTTATATATTCATTTAATAGTAACATAACAAGTTCCCAAGGTATCTTATTTTTTTATTTGTTTACTAATACAAACATAATAAACAGTAAGACATTTAAAGTTTATTATCAAACAAACAAATACAATTTATGTTCACTAAATTATACCTACCTATTTTTACTTGTTTTCTAAATAACTATCATTACTGACCTAATTAAATTTAATAAAAATGAGTTATTATTTAGAGTTATATTTTTGATAAATTATTTTAATGGTTTACAGTTTTTCAAAAATATCTGAGGCAAATTTTTAATGATAAATAATAAATATAATTAAAAATTAGTATTACCTATTAAATATATATATTTTAGATTCAGAGCAAGCACAAGAACAGTATGTAGTATAAGTCCATTGATTTTATTACATTTTCAAGCTGAAAATCCCTTTATTATATTTTATTATTTTTTAAACTAATATAAATATAAAATATATTATAATTGTTTAAAAGGCTTAGAACTGAGTTTTTAATACAATAATGTATAAATAATTACCATCAAATATTTAAACTGCTGTTCATACTTTAATTTTTAAATAGTAAATATATGCTATATTCACAATATTAACTAGTCAACTATAATCTAGATAAATATTAAATACATTTATATATAATAAGTTAAGTAATAACTACCTAAAGCAGAATTACAGCTATATATAACTACAATGGTAACTATTATATAACTGCAAAAAATCAATATCTACTTTAATTTTTATGAAAAGTCAACATATTAGTGAAGAAGTTTATAGTTTATAATACAAACTATTTAAGTAATAGTTTTTACCAATATTTATTTTATACACAATAGTCACAGATAAAACATGTATGTATGTTATAAATGAATAATAATTATTAATTTATAACATATAGGTATTACATTATCATAATTTATGATCAATAATTAACAACATAACAAAATTAAGCAAGCGTAAAAAAAAACAATAAATATTTTATTTTTACTTTTACTTTTAATTGAATCAAAACCAATCAATCATAAATATTTTTAGGGTTTCTATTACTTTAAATTTGATAGGTACATTATACTCAGGTTGTACCACTTTTACCATCGTTATAAATATGAGCAGGAATACTATAAGTGCATTAGATAAATTAACAATTTAAGTTGTAACTAGAGTTGTAACTTAATATTTGGCTTGTTTGGTATAACTTATAGTCATACAAAATCAAAATTTAATACATAATTACACTTTTATTGAACAAATTACATGATTAGTAATAGTTAATCCACCATATAAATCTCAATTGAAAACTTTAAAACACTAATAATGGTCTAAGTGTAAATATAATAACATTGGGTATAAAATAAAACTCAGTAGCAAAAGTCACTATTATTTTTTTTTATATATATTATACCTACAACAAATCCTACTATGAACTTCAATTTATAAACAACTCAAGCACAAAGTACTAATCAGGTAATGTTTATTAAGGAATACTGCAATAGGTAATAAAATTAATATTTTTTGTTAATATTATTAATAGTTTTAAATTATAAAAACTAGTAGGCATTTTACATTTTATTAAAATCTAGTTGGTATAATTAATTACCAATAAGTTACCACTGGTGCATAATAGGTATATGTTATATACGGTTCATATAACTTAATTTGTACAAAGTTCAAATATTATAAAAATGCAATAATGCTATACCTAGTAATTTATTAATGAATTTTTTAAATATATAATATTATACAATATACATTATACATTGTATTTTGGGTATTTATGACATTAAATATGAAGCACAAATTGCATTAAAATACAAATAAGAACAAAAACTAATAATATATTATATTAATTAGATCACATAATATATAATAAATATATACTTTACCACATACCTAATGTTAATAACATAATTTAAAATTTTAGACAACATAAGTATACACAGAATACTATATTACTTGGTAACGTAACTCAAAATAAGGTAAAACAAATGGTACCTGAAAATGCTCATAATTTTGTTAATAGCAAATATTTTAAATAAAATTCTTATATTTTGTAACGCACGGATGAATATAATAAAATTTTAATTTTAATTTAACATAGATAAACAATTGAAATTGTTTTGTGAAAAATGGTAAATTTGTTATACTGAAATCAAATTATACTTACATACCTATACATTTTTATTCCCAGGTTCCAATATTAAAATTAAAGGAAATCTTTTAAATTAATAGTGTTATTCAAATTTAAGATAGTAAGCAACAAAAAATTTATTAAGTATTATAGTAGTTTTAATTTAAACATGGATAACTTAAAAAAAAAATCAGTGATTACATTTTTTATGTGTCTCAAATAATTAAAAATTGAATACAAGTATTAATTTATACAAAAAAAATCAGTAGGTAGATAGAAATTTTTAAAAACTGAGGTAAAAAAAATGGTCAACATTTATGTTTCAGAAATTAGTTACATAAAACTCAACTGTTTAATATTTATAATAAATAAAATAATTCTATAATTAATGTGTAACAAGTGTGTGATACTTTAAATATGAATATCACTCTGGTAAACTAATAAAAATCATTCAATAATATGTCATATAATATATATGTCTATGATTCATTATTAGAATTCTAAATTAATTAATTGTAAATTTTAATTTATTTATATTTTTATCTTTATAATAGATTTTTACTAAAAAGGAATTCCATAAAATAATTAAATTAGCGGAAAAATTATAATTATTGATTGTGGGTAATTTGGTAAAATTTCATACTAATTTATAATGAATTACAATTGTTACATAATATTATAGTCAACAAATGTAAGAAATTACATTAAGGTAGCTATACGAGTACACAAAACATTTTTTATTCAAACTTATTCTCTTTTAGAATATGCTTATTTGTAGTAAATTTATTATTTTTTTAAAATGTAGGCAAGTAAGTATTGATCTGTTGTACATTAGTTATTGAGTGGAACTAGTTATTGAATAAGTCACGATAATGGATTTTGTTAAATTCGAGGTTATATTTTATAACCCATTGTATATTATTATGATGAAAACAATTCTGAGCAAAAACTGTCTACATTTTATTAACCATAGACACAAAACAATTATTTTAATATAAGAATTCCCATTTTTCTATATTATAAGACAAAAAATGTACTGCACATTTTTAATTTTGAGTTCGCTAACCTAAGTACTAACTAGATCCAATCTCCTATCCCTCCTTTAAAACCACCCTCAAGGTGAAAATTGAAGTATTTTATCAATTACTATATTTAGTATAAACAGACCTAAAGAAAAACACATCATACAACGATACATCTATTGCTCTGCTCAGAATCTAATATACCTATATTATATGCATATTCATTAAAAATAGTCTAATCAGAGTCCTAGTTAGTATACTATATTATTTTATTACTTAATAGATTTAGTCTTTGGTTTCTACTAAAAGTTAATTTTAAGCAAAATTTCAAAAATATAACTTAAACAGATGTATTTTTAATACATTATATAGGTAAACAAACTAATAAAAAATTATGATCAACAATTAACCAACAATAGTAATGAAATGTTTCCAAGTGTTAAAAACCAATCCCATAACAATAATCTCTAGTCAATGCTAATTAATCACAACAATTGTATTTTTAGTTAATCTTAGATATTATTAATTATTTAAAAAAAAAAATTAATTAAATGAGTAGGTATATAATTTTTTTTGTTTAGTTTAAGAATAGAATTGCATCGTAATACTTAAACTTTAATGGTACTTTTCTGTTATCTTGAATAAAACCAATCTCAATTCTGTTATCTTGACTAATGGCTGATGCCAAGAGCCTAGACTACTTGATCGATAATAGTCGATTATTATTTTAAAATGTATTAAGTTTTATGTATTGTTGGATTATAAAAATGTTGTCCATTAAATTTTGTAAAAAATATTTGAATTTGTATGAATCGTAGTACATTAATAAACTATAATACTAACATGTAAAAAGTATGTACTAAAGCACTGGCAGTTAATAAGAATATAAAAGTGTAGACTGTAGTCTGTAGATCCACATAGAACCACCCATATCAGTGTCAAAATATTCAAAGCAATAAAAGCAAAAAAAAACTAATACCGGAAGAACATTATCACAACAGTGGTTGTGTAAAGATATTTGGTCACAAGTTATTTTTTCTGCAAATAAACCAAAATGATTATTAAGTAATGGTAGTCAAAATAATGGAAAATTACCACTTTAATAAATTAAAGTTTAAGTTTAAGTAAGAAGATGCTAATAGGACATAGGTAATATTATATGTTTATCTCAATAGCATTTAATGGTTGAATTAAATTACTATTTAAATGTATAACATATATTATTAAATAAAATATAAATAAATAAATAAACTTGAGAAATATGTGAATCCAATATTTATGTAAAGACTATTTATTGTTTTTTATTTTTTACTTGTATAGTTTTCATTTTTAAGACAAAATGTATTAATATACTTACTATAAAATGTTTGTAAAAATTATCAATTAGGTATTATAGAGCAGTGCTTCTCAACCTAGGAGCCGTGGATGAATAACTAGAAGGCCTTGAAATATTTATTTCATTTAAAATATCTTCGATTTTTTAGTTATTTTCTTTACATTTCAATAATTTATTTGTGTGAAATAATGCATGCAAATTTAGTACTTCATTAAGAAAAAATAATTAATGATTTTGATTGAGGGAGAGCCTAGACAGTATTACATTAAATTTGAGGGGCCCTATTACAAAAAAGGTTGAGAAGCACTGTTATAGAGAACAAAATATAGATTAGAAAATTTACATACAACTTAAAAATGTTAATAATCAAAAAGTCATTAGGCTCTGGACTTTGTCAGTAGGACATTTAAAAAGATTAAAAATTAAATTAAAGTAGTTGTATACTCATCGTTTGTAAGTCTTATAATATAGTGAGTAATATAGTTAACTGTATAAAATATAAGTTAAATACACGCTGTCTAGTGGTTTCTCCTCCATTTTATTTTATTCAAATAAATGTTTATGATAGACTATGCTTATTTCGTTTGAGTGTAAGAATAATAAAATTAAAAGTTATTTAAAATACCTATATAATCACACAATATTGTGTTACAATCTCAAGCAACCAATAGATATGATATGCAAAAGAAAATATTAAAAATACTTATTTTTATGCATGTGTTATGAAACAAAATAATAAGATTAATTTTAATTCACAAAAATGTAATTATAAGCAGTACATAGTAGAAATTCACAGGGACAGAAACAGCACTTGTCCTTCCTCCCCCCTCAAAATAAAAAATAATTGGGTGGTAGGTATGTGTGTATATAGTGGATTACTAATAGCTGGTATAGATTATATACTTATATAATTATATTGTAAATGTAATATTGTATAATTAATTCATAAAGCTATAAATATATTTGGAATTGTAGATGATTAATAATGGTAAGTGGATGCTGCAAGCTGGTATATTTTTGGGTAATTTCCTTCATAAAAAAAAAAAAAATGATTTGTGTAACTACCTATAAGTAGTAAGTACATGAACATAGGTTAGGTACTTAAAATAATCAGAGAATATTTAAGTTTTCCTGTGTAAGTATCCACCACAAATATACATATCACTATTATACCTTAGATTTATATCGATCGTTGTAAAATGAAAAAAGTAAGAAAAAATACATACCGTTGAATGGCCAAATATGTGCAGGTAACGAATGAGCCGAATAAACGCGTCCAAGACTAATATTAGCCGTGACTGTCGGACTGTCCAAGTTCTGGTCGTCGTTTGAGCTACTATCAGCCTCCAAGACATCTGTAATATCGAACCGTGGACTCGTCGAGTTGCTGTTGTTGTCGTGACCGTTGGGCACGCCGGATAGAGACCTGGCACGTTGTCTGTCGTTGGCTACAGCGCTGGGCAAGGAACGCAGAATGCTGAACCCAGGATTGCTGGCCGTCTGCACGGAATCCGGCCCATTGCCAGAAGAGAACGACCGATGATCGCCATGACTGGCGCCACCGTCATCGCCATTGGCCGTGCTGGCCTTCGCTCCCATTTCGCATGCAACGAACGTTCACGCGAACACCGCTTCAGGACGACGCGGACGAACACGGACGAGGGGAGCTCTGTGTTTGGTATGTCGCACGCGTCGTACTACTATGAGCGAACAACCACCGAAAGAAGACGTTCCGTCAAGCGGACGACGACGTCCGGAACATCCGACATCGATCGCAGCACCAAAAACCAACTGCGGACGTGTGTACTGCTGTTGACGCACTCCAAGATGTAAAGCGGACGACCAGAATTCACTTAGAATTGCGCACAGAGAACAAAACTTGACAGTTCCGATGGTACGAGAACGAAAACAAAGAAAATTAATAATGATATGATAATAAATAATAATAACAATATCACGAAAAATACGACGACGACGATTGTCTTAACGTAATTACTATGATAATATTCAATTAATTATTTATTTGTCGTTTCGATCATTATTTTTTATATTATATTTTAATATTTCTTCTGCCCTAGCTATTCGTTCGTCGTCTCTCAGATACTAGTCTGGTCTAATGTCGTCGCGCAGTTACAAATTGGTAGTTCTGATAATGATGATAACATGGTCAACTGGTGAAGTAAAAAAAAAAAACAAAAAAAAAAACAAATAACAAGTCCAGACGTATAACATTATAGCATAGCGACAAGAGAAGGGATTTCCTGATCAGCTGTTCTTCGACGTAATAATAATAAAAATATTATTTAATATTAACATATCGAAGTGTTCGGCGACTGGTGACGATCGTCCCCGTCGTATTTATTACATAAAAGTATAAAGGCCAAAGTCCCGATTACGACAGTATAGTCGGACACACTATGCAAAATTTAATAAATAGATAATAGACACACATTATGATGATATTATGACAAACATAAAACAACCCACCACGTATATTGTAATTCCGATTATTATTGCGATATCTACCTACCTATTTTATTGTACTATATATACTTAATTTCACGAATTGCGTTTACGTTTTGCAATTCGAATAATTCGATATATCTACATAATTATAATATTATGCGTATTATTATCATAGTCTATATTTCTACATTGTTATAAATACTATTTAAAACAAATTAAATACATACCTTCATGTATTATTATGATTTATGATCTACTTTTAAAAGAACTCGTAAATGCAGTATTCGTGATTGGTGACAGAAAAATTCCAACTACGAAAATTGAAAAAATTGTCGTTTTACAGGTATTAAGGTATTAATTTCTTTTTTTGATGAAGAAGAAGAAAATTATATTTATACTAAAACTAGATTAATTATTATTATGATATAGTATATGAATGTATGATTCAATCATAATGATTAATGAAGTTACTACGTCTTTTGTTTTCTTATAGGAATACCATTATAGTATATTAGTAATTTACAGTATATCAGTATATACATAATATATGAATATGATATAAGTATGGGTAGGTACTTACTACTTAGATTTATTTATTTATTTATCCAATATTCAAGAGCTATTGTCTTAAACAACTACTTGCAAAGTAATGAAATAATATCACTGATATCCTACACAACAAATTACAAAATACCTATCGCAACTAAAGGTTTAAATTTTGTCTTAACAGATAATTTTAAATTACTTATTATGTACAAATATATATTATTATATAAGGCATAAGTTAAAACTTATAAGTATATACTACACGTCTATATACATATACATAATATGTATTTACGAAAGTTTATGTATAGACAATTTAAATTAATTATCTACGTATTACTATAGTATAAAAACAACTAAATAAAATACAAATATAATCATTTACCTAGGTAACTATTATTATTTATTAGGTAGTAATTTTAGTTACCTACCTGGCTACCTAGTACCTATATGTATACACATTAATAATTCATGTACAATTTTATTGTTTTTAATGTAATCAGAATAAACAGTTTAAGATAAAAAAAATATACCTATATCTAAAAACCCAAAATATATTTTTAAAACTATAAGAACATAAGGTTCATGGTGAACTTTACTAAGTCTATTTCTACTTACTCTGAAGTCTGAAGTAGGCATTCGCCAACTCCCCCCCCCCTAAATTCAACACTGATCGTAACATCTTCACAGTTAACTTGACACAATGACACTGGTCTATAAAACTATAATACCTAGACACCTAATATAATATAGAATATATAGATTACAAAAATATACGATATTACTTCAAAAATCAGATTGTGTAATAGACGATTTTTATAAATTGTACCTAATAAAAATCTAGATTCCAAATGCTAATACTTTGATTTGATGTACTAAAAAATTTAGCTAAATTATAAAATAATTTATTCAATATTTATGCCATTCTCAACTCTCAAGACAAAAATCTATTAAACAATACCCAATTAGTACCCTTTTTACACACTTTACATTGTATAGAAAATCTTTAAAGTTACAATGATTTACAAGAATTTTTATGATATTTTTTCAAATTATTTGCGAGTTATTTACGAAGATTTTAGATTTTGAACGAAGTAATAAATGTATTAATTTTAGGTACGATGATGTGTATGGCTTTTTTGTGTCTGTGTGCAGCATAACTTTTAAAAATTCAAAAATTATAAGAATACAGGGACAATTTTTTTTATTAGCATCTGAAGATCAAATATATTGACAACAATTCGTCAAAATCATGAATATTTGTAAATTATTTTGTAGTTATGATTTATAAAAAAAAATTTGTTCAAGTAGCTAAGAGTTGAAAATTTTATACAAGATTTTTCATAAGTTGGCTTACAATAATTATAAAAGAACTTTAACGTTGGCCAATTAACATTTTTTATCCTTCGTTTAAATTTTTATTAATTTAAGAATTACTATAATCATAGGAACTTGAAACATATACACCAGTTGTTTAAATTGGCATTTTCTGTACACGGTTTAATTTTGGGTAAGGTCATTAAAACATAAACTACCTTTTTCACCACTCAGTAAAAAATTTATTCTAGGCTAACAAATCATCTCCGTTCAGAATCGTTTTTCGTATACAATGATATCCATAGCTGGATTCAAATTTAACACTTCTATATTATATAATAGTGATCCACATGGCACCTAATGTACAGGGTACAGCAGAGCGGTACCCACTTCACCACGCTTTTTTAATTATATTATTGTACCTAGGTATAAAAATAGATAGATACTTTATACTCATAACAGTCATAATTATGACTGTTAGGAGTATTTTGCACTACGTAAGTTTATGTTTTTAAGCGTACGGAATGAAAGTATTATACTTATTTTTTGTAAAACTATTAGATAAAATGGTATTATTCTACAGTGAGGAATAAAAATATGATAAATTTATTAGAATTGAAATTGTTTTTGATGTAATTAATATTTACAGTAAATTAAAATCGGATGTCTATGGTAAAACTTTTATACATCGGCTGAAAATATCGGTCGATGTATTCATACACTTGTGACACTATAAGTTTAGTTAACTTCCTTAAAAATGTATAAACATTCAACACAGATAATGATTTTTTACCTTTAAGTTGCTAGATCAATTCACTATATGTCTACATAATAATATACTGGAATTTATAAAGCTAATGCAAAGTTAGGTTATCTGATGTACAATTTTAACAGAATCAGAGTCCAGAGACAACATAATACCTATGCGTTGCAGACGTATTGCATTTTCAATGTCTTGATATTTTAATATGTTAATAATAATTGCTTAAATTATAATTGTGAACTTAGGTTTAAATAGGAGGAGAAATTGACTACCTTGAAAGACAGACTCTTGGGTCTTGGCCAATTGTGGTTGAACCATGTTAATGGCCAGTGGCCACTGAGGCAAATGAATAACTGTCGAGTGTCAACTGTGCGATGACTGTAGTTATCAATTAGCTCGATTATGAACTTTTTGAGTCGTGTCGAATCACCGCTCTTTTTTGACGCTAGATGACTTTGTGCTACTATACGTAATTTTTAGTTTTTTTGGAAAACCAGCGAAAGTTTAAATAATCAAAGACTAAGTAAAAGCTTTGGTGAATATTTTAAATTTGAATAGTAAATATCAAATATTTGGGTAAACGGACAATTTCTCACCCCATTTTTTTTTTTTTTGAAAATTAACTATTTAATAAGATTTTAGATTCTGAGTGCAGCGAGGAATGTATTAGTTTTACAATGATGTTTATTATTATTTTTTTTTTTTGTAAACACTTTTACTCCTCCTAAACTTGCTCAAAAGTATCAATTGTAGCATCTATTTTGAAAGGTAATGTTCTTGACTTCTTGAGCTGGTACTTTTGAGAAGTAATTTTTCAATTTTCTCAATGGTAGTTATTTAACGCCACAGGAAAAACACCGAAAAATTAAAAAAAAACCGAAATTTCAACTTCTAACGTTTTGGTTATCACCATAGAAACGAATAATATTTAAATATTTAATGAAATAAAAAAAATATTCTTTCGTCCGTTCAGAATCGTTTTTTATCGAATACAATAATTGCATTCAAATTGAATACTGCAAAATCACACTATCCTGTCTGAAGGCCGAAAGGGCGATATGTGGACAAACTTCCTCCAATGCTCACTTACTTTTTTTTTTATATAAATATAATAAATTATTATAAATAATTATAATATGTAGCTAAAAGATTGCCCACATAAAATATAATTAATAACTAGGTAATAAAAATGGTTCAAATTCCAACATAAAATGATAAATTTGTAAAAAATAGTAATTGATTTTTAATTCTTTCGTTACTTTTAAGCACATATTTTTTAGCCTTTGTTCATATTTGTTTATTTTAAAACCGTATTAGTTATGATATTTAACAAAATATCTTGTGAATTTGATTTTGGGAGTGCTCCAATGAATATAATATCTTAGTTTATATTTATGAAAAAAAAAATCCTACTAAACAATAAATAATATTATATTATTAAATAGTAAGTTAACTTAAAAAAAAAAATGGGAGGGAAAATGTCCTAGTACATAAGAAAAAGTCGGGGGGATGTCCGCCGCAATTCAAATAATTAATAAGGCAAGTTCAAATCTAGATTACTTTGACTTTAGTCAGAAAAAGTAAGTGAATCTCTTATAATTTATAATTTTTATAGTATGATAAATTTTAAAAATATGAAACCATTGAACTTTAATCAATTATTTTGATTTAACTTAATATCATATTTAATTAACTAACTAGATAATCATACTATTTATAACATCACAATAATTTTATTCAATATTTCAATGTCGGTTTGAAAAAATTTCGTTTTAAAATTATAATTTTTAAAAACGACAAAAATATATTTTAGAATTTTTGTTATGCATTTTTAAAATTATATTTTCAGAATTCCCCATTTCAAATATTATATTTTATATTTGTTACCATGATACTATTGGAGTGGAAGAGTGTTCCAAAAACTCATGATTGAAAATTAATATTTATTTAAACTAATTGTATACATAAATAAATTATTATATTTTCTGGGATGTGATTGATAAGAAATTTGCCTAAAGGTAATGATTTTATTTTATGTGAATATAAAATCTAATTAGATTTCATACAACCAAAACATTAGTTATACATTATACATACATAATTTCTATTATTGACCAGATGCCCCGCCTTTTATAGTAGTCCTATAATACAGAAATATGCTTTAAAAATTAAATAGTATTAAAATTAGTTGTTTATTTTTGATAAGATACAAACAATACTCACAATCTAACTAAGAATTTTATGTAACAGATCTTAACATTTGAATGATATAGACGATTACACTAGACATTCAGTTTTCAGCAGATGTAAAGGGTATCATGGCAGACAAACAGCTAACAACTCTTAGATCTAAGTAACAATTAGATCTTTATCATAAAATGGGTTAACTAAAAAATAAAAACACTTTTTCTACCAAGTTTTTATTTTTAATAAACCTAATTATTAATTTAGTAAAATAATATATAGGAATAAAACAATAGTTAAAACTTATTTATTTTTTATTATTCTAAAATATATTTACAACGAAATATAAGAATTAATTTAAAATAACTGCATACATAAAGTATTTTTAAACATAATATAAATATAGTAAATGACTTGTAATTTGTCGAAGAAATAATAAACTAAAAAAATAAATAAACCACGAGAGTCTGAATAGTATATTATCCACATAATTAATTGAACCAGACTATTATCCTATTAGAATTGAATACTGATAAAATTTGTTAAAATTACTCAACCTTATGCACGAAATGTATCCTGTAAAAAAAAAAAACAAAAAAATCACTATAATACAATAAATAATTTATACTAACTAAATACAAGGAATTAAAAATATTAAAACATAATTATTATATTACAATAATGAATAATGATCAAAATTTATTAGGCACAATTATTGGATATTTTAAAATATCTAAGAAAACATCATTTTGTAGTTTTGTGACATAAATTTTATTATACTATTTAAATAAACTAGCATATTTTAATTAAAATTTGGTTTATGTTTATATTGCTTATGACCATGGACACCCATAGGTAACATTTTAAGGAAGGGGGGGGGGGGTCAAAATAAAAAAATGTTCAAATGTAAGATAGTAAAGATTTAATATTATTTTCACATATAAATGTGAATATGCCATACTTATTGAACTATAAATTCATAATATTTTTTGCCCAGGAGGAGGCAAGCTGTGCACTTCCCCCATGTTCATAACAAGTAACAATTATTATGATACATTTCTTCTTACTACTTAGCATTAAAGAGAATCCACTTAATAATTTTATTTTATAATAAAACTCTTACCTATTAAAAATATATAAATGCCTCTGTCCATATAATAATCCATAAATATTCTCTTTAAATGCAATATGTTAAATCAATAATAAAGTTGAATGGTCATCTTAATATAATTGATGCTAAAAAAATAATAATACTTGTAAATAAAATTACATCAACGATATGCAATATGTATACATATTTTATAGATTACATACTTACTTAAAAATGGTACTTGCAACAAATCACTATGAAATATACAGCCATATTGAATTATCCTTGAATGAAGACTCATATTTTACTATTAAATGTATTTTTTTTACATGCCAATGCAAATGCATTGATCATATTAATATGAATTGAGTAATTAAATATAAGAAAAAATTATATGAACTAAATATTTTGTATGTTCAAGTTACACACAAAACAAATGTATGGCTACTCGACATGAATTTTCCAGTTAGTTCTTTTTAAAATTGATCCACATTGTAATTGATGTCTGTTATACTTTCTTCTTTCTTACTTTCATGATACATAGGTAGGATTTTCACAAAATTCAGCAACAGAGCACCTACTTACCTAACTCAAGTTTTGGCACAAGTCACCTCATATTTTCATTGAGCAAGTACTTTTTTCTCAATTTCAAGACAATTGAATTTTCATGGAGTTTTTGGGACGTCTCTTACTTACTCATAATTCACAATATAACAAATAATTGGGCGTAGATACAAAAAATATCAAATTTCTTCATAACATTTTGCAGCCATCAGAATAATGAAGGCCAAAGACAATCGACAGAAAAAAAAAAACAAACAAACAAAAGAGAGATGGACGTAGAAAACGAAGCTGAATTGCCAAAAATATGGTTAACATTTTTGTGCAATGTGATCCATTGGAATAAATTGTGTTGAAAAACATATGTTAGTCTCCATGACTGACATACCTAATTTATTTTTGAGTCATGAAATAATTTTATAGATGTAGTTATATTTATATTTAGAAGTAGAACTTTAATTTGTGGCTCATCGTGGTTCTTTTCTATGATGACAAATCAACGAAGACTTTCTTATACTAGATATATACATATATATATATGTGATTATGTAGACATGAGAACGAAATCATCTGAAAGTCAAGCTTCGGCCGAACCGCAGCTTGCTTTGCAGTCGATGTTTTCGTTATTGGAAGTAAATACAGCGCCTGCAGCCTTAAGAAAAGCCAAACAATCCTCACGCTTATCGAATGCCATTTGATCTTGAATGGTCGAGATTGGAATAGTTGGACGGTAACTGTTATATCATAATAAAATTGTCTTTAAAAAAAATTATTCACTAAAAAAAAGAAATATTAACCTAGATACATATATATATATATATAAAACTAGAACTGAACTTGAATACATATTCTAACAAGAACATGATTTCATAACAAGGACATTCGTAATTTTAATATAATAATTAATAAAAATTGTTTTATCAAAATAATAAATTAATATTAGTTTTTGAAACTTAATTGATAAGCATTTAAATAAGTATAATTAACATTAGTCAATAATATTTAAAAATAATATTATATTATTTAAGTGGTCTAAAAAACACATATCAACACTACCTTAACCCAGAAATTATAAAAAGTAGATAAGTTATTCAAATTTAATATTGAAATAAGAACACAAAAATTAATACCTGTACAAATTATGTAATACCCTGAAAAATAGTGTTATTATAAATGATAAATTGTTTGTATACATACGACTTGGCAATAGCCAAATAGAAGTTATTGCGCTCTCTAGTCAGAAACATATCCATTAAGTATGAAGCCATTTTAGGAGCTACTTTGTACAAAGAAAATAGCCGAATATGGTTTCCTAACCACCAGGCATCTTTGATTTTCAATGCAAATTCTACACTTTCGTCTTTGATTTTTGACTCTTTAATACACAATAGAACCTTGTTCAACTCTGCAAGATACAAATTTAAAATTATATTTTATAATTAACAGTTATAGTTATTGAAAATGTATAAAATTATATTTACCACATAAAGCTCTAGTATATATACAATACAATATACTGTAACAGAGAAATTCATTTCTATTTTTTTGAGCAGTAGGATTATCTTTTAACTCCTCATACAAATCACACAATTGAGTCTGACATTGATTGAATTCTCCCATATCACTTTTTTCTAAAGCTATCCTAGCATGTGTTTCATATACTTCTACTGTAAATGGATCCCTAATACCTTGCACCTATTTCCAATAATAACTTATTTATTAGGAAACAACAACAAAAACAATAATATTAAGCTTCTTACAGTTAAGTCCTGTCGAATTGACTTCAATTGATCACATGCAAAGACATAGTCGCTATTACTCATCCATTTGGACTTGACATGTTGTAATGAATTTACCAAAACTCTTACTGGTCTTACAGCTTCAGCATCTGGTGCCTGTTTAATTTTTAATTATAATTAAAAATAATTTATACTTTTGATATAATTAACAAAATAAATACAATAAATAAAACTAACTGCAGTCAATCTTAAATATTTTTTTTCTAAATCAACACATGTTCCAACAATATGGCAAGAGTCTATATGAAACTCATCATCATCCATAGAAGAAAACTTATGTGAATGATAATCATTTTTTATTATTTGACGAGGCTTTTTTTTTGGACTTCCTTGAGATGAAAAACGTGCAGCACGCTTGGTTAACAAATGTTTATCATAACTTGGTTTATTATTTATAGAGCCATATTGTTGATATATATGAGCCTCTTCATTATATAATCTAGATAAAAAAAAATTACCAATTAAAGAATAATATACTATTAATATAAATCATAAATTTAATAAAATTAAAATAATAAATAACATACAATTATTATTAATCACTAATTTAAGACTTGAGCATACTATAATTAAAATAAGAAAAAATAGTTACTTACTTTTTGTTCTTATTAGTATATTTACTCTTTTTGCTATTACTTTCATCACTATTGACATTAAGAGGAATAAAATCATCGCTATTTTGTCTTTTATTTTCCCGTAACGGACTGTTTTTCTTTTTAATGACATCATTATTAGATCTAAAAAACATAATTAAATTGTTAGTTAAAAACCTAAAAATTAATATACATTTTTATAGTTTTGACTGCTATGTACACATTTTACAATAATATGTATATGAATAGGCAATTGAATATTATATAATAACTTCATTAATACTTCAATAAATTTCACAAATAAATTTATAACAAATTATCATATCTTACAATTAAAACACTTACTCATTAGAACTATTTGATGAAGGAGACAAACAAGATTTGAATTTTGAAGTGAAGTAGCAGTTGACATAGTTGTTCGTAGACTTTTTGAATGCAATTTTAATGATTGAATTTTTATTTTTACCATTTTCTTGATTTTGGTTTATTGTAATATTTTCACTTAACAACCTTTTAATAGAAAACATATTTCAATCTATATAAATTAATCAGTTTAATTTTTTTTTTAATATACATAAGATAATAACTAAAATTTAATAATTTAAATTTTCAAAAATAAATAAATATAAACTCATAATAATAGAAAAAATAATATCCTACAAATATAAAAATACATACATTGGCATTGGTTCTTTAGTCCAGTCTTTAATCCAAAGTGAACCATCATGATTTGCATTAGTCAATTTTCCTTTTAAAATTATATCCATTCTATCTCTGTCTATTTTATTTATACATTTATCTTGACATTTTTTTATATAATCTCTAAAAAAGAAAATAAACTTTCAATAAATTTATTTTTATTAAAAAACTTTTTTCAATTACCTTAAACTAGATGGACAATTATCAGGCAAATCAAAAGTATTTTGTTTTTTTTGAATAGATTGAATTTCTTTAGGTGGTGCTGGTTGTTGTGGTGGTGGTGGTTTGCTGGGAACTATAGGAGTAAATGAAAATAAAGAATTTGGTATAGTTTGTTTTGGTGTAGGAGGTGGTTGTGAAATAGGAACAGGAGGAACAAAATTTATCATAGGATATACGGGAGGGGCAATTTGTGCAGACTGGTTAGCCATAGCTGCTTCCATTAAGTTTCTTTGTTTTTTTCTCCATTTTTTTCTACCATTTTTTGTTTGAGGCATGGGAGGTAGGGATGATATATTTGGCTGAGGTGCTAAAAAATATTGTAAATAATTTAATTTTATAAAATCACAATTTTTTTTTTTATTGATATGTTTAGAGAAATAAACTGAAAAGGACAAGTGTGAGATGTTTATAAATTACTAAGAGCTAATTTTTTTTCTAATATACAAGTTTTCTTTATAAATAGCACACAAAAAAACCGCAATTTATTGTAAAATTGATACATTCATTGCTCAAAATCCAAAATAAAAGCATGAAGTAAATTAAAAATATTAATTAATACAATAATTATATAGATATTCCAGCTATAGCACAACATAAATTATCAACAGATTGCATCCTTTACACATATTTATAGTTAGATAGGTAATACAAAAAATAGCCGTAGTTATACCACATATTGAAATATAGCCAATAAATATTATTTAATTTAGTGCTTTCATTATATGACGGAAAACATTTTGTCTCAGTAATATTAGCTAAATAGCACTTTGGAGATATGATGAATTGATAATTGTATATTATAATATAAGATAAACTTAATAGACAATTTAAACAAACATAGAGCTGCTCGCAAAAGATATATTAAATTGCATAAATACATTTTTACAGCAATTATATTACAATATAAACAAGCCTAATGAAATTAAAAAAAAAAAAAAATTGTATGTTGTAAGAACCAGAAATAAATTTAACTCAAACTTACGTAGAGGCACATCACATATTCCAGGAACGGGTGGTGGAGAACCAGGTGGTAAAGGCGGAAGTTTATCTAAATCATCGCTATCAAATTGAGGTGGAGGAGGTTGTGAAGGAGCTGGTCCATTTGGCAGAGGAGGAGAATTTTCATGTGAAACAGTTGCAGTTTCTAATGTGCCTAAAAATATATTTAAATATAATATTATACATAAAAACTTATATAAAGTTAATACTTTACCTCCAGGAACAAATGGTTTAAAATTAAAATTTTGACTGGGAAAACTTTGAAATCCTTGCTAAAAAAATATAAACAAAATAATGTACCTATGTGAAAACAATAAAAAAGGGTAACAATGGTTAGAAGTTAAAATTATGTCATACCGGATTATAGCATTGTGCAGCATAAAACGCATTCATATTATACATTTGAGGTCCCGTATAGCTATAAAAATAAAATCCACATTAATATTTAATACACATATTATAATAAATAAATAATTCACTGCTGGTTATAATTATTAGTTTTAATTTAATTTTTCTCATTTATTCTGCATTAATTTTTAATTTAAATCAATTAGGTACTTTAATCATGAAATACTTACTTTCCATAAGAAGACCAGTTCATCGGTTGGGACCAGTTTGGATATTGATTACTAGTACCAGGAGTTCCTGGATTTTGACTCTGGTCGGCCATAACTAGAATTAATATAATAAATTTAATCAAAAATACATATTCATATGTAATGTACCTATAATTTAAATTGTACTTTTCGGTTATTGTACATCGCCTGCTAACTGGCTATTGGAATCAACTATCATTATTAGAATTATTTATTTCTATTACAAACCATTTAGAAGCAGGTCATGACATGGCTCAACACATAAAAGTTTACTATTGTTATTTTACATATATAAGTTCAATAAAGATAATATACTTTACACAACACGTTTTCATTATTGTATTGAAGATATGTAACAATAAAATAAATTTATGATAACTTGTTTATTAGAGATAATCTATAATTAACAACTATACCAAGGTATGTTATTTACTTAGTCATAAAAAAAAAATTTTAACTTAAAATAAATAAAAATTAGGTAGGTAGTTTAGAGCAGAAAAAACAGAAATGAGAAATCTATCACCAGCTGATTGGCCGCTAAAATATGAAAACCGTAAAGTACAATTCAATTATTTTTTCAATAGATATCTTATTAAAAATCAATATAAATAATTTTAGCAGTCTCTGTTCCATATTTATACTAAAATAATTTAGACATTAAAAGTATTAAAGGAATAAAATGAATAATAGATTTGATTTAAATAGTCTATAGTAGGTACACATCATGACACTTAGACCTATCCATGCTAAAATATTCATTTATTTATTTTAGTTAATACATTTCAAATCGCGAATTAATTTTTATAAAAATTTAAGATTTTGTAGGTAGGTACCTAGGTATAAAATATTTAAAAACCATTTGCGAATACATGATAAATCGAAAATGAATACATGGTTTTGTGCTTATAAACGACAAAGCGACTTATGTATTATTCAATACTTTAATAGAAATAATGAATGAATGGTCAGCAAAATTCACGAAAACTAGACTTACGTTAAGTAGGTCATTGACAATATTAACAATTTTTATTTTAAAACCTATACGTAGTTTTTTTTCAGTTCATAATATATGTTTACGTTCAGACAACCACTATCTACATGTTAAAACTAATATCACAAACTACTTAAAGTATTTCGGAGAAATATGTACGAACCTCTGCAGTGGTAATTTCGTTGGTAGATAAATTAAAAGAAAAAACGATTAGAGATTAAAAAAACAACCACAATGATATTCGAGTAGTTTAAAAATCTATTAACAGTGACAAATTGAATTAAAAACAATACTATATAGACGATGATAGGTATTGACGTAAAATATTAAATAATATACAATATTACGGCGATGTATAATAGTGTGTAATAAAATTATATTCAATACGCGAAAGTACTAGTAATGCGAATAATGCGACGCACTGCACTGTTAACTGTTGTAATAGTTTGAGGAGGAGAATAATCTTCAACGTTCATTAGTCAGTGGGTAGTCACTTCTCAATGGTTGAAAGATTCAGATTTCAGGCGAACGAGTGAGCGACGGCCACCCTATCAACAATATTCGCTAAAAAGTAAAAAACAAAATGCCAATTGCCAATAGCAACGAAAAAATTACGAAATCTGACATTCCGAACATCAACACTCACTCTTCACAGCTTGCTCAGTCAACACCACCACAATCTACCAATGGTCTCGGAGGTCGACTTGGCAACGTTGCATAACGTTGTTGCCAACTATATTAATATGTATTTTAGCCATGAATAACTTATTTATCGTTGGTTAAGAACATGATAATAAAAAATAATATTATCTAAAATCGTGGTTAGGAACATAGAGTTACTCTATGGTTAGGAAGTTGTAGGAACGCACGTGCAACCGCCGACCGGTTGTATACTTGACGTATGTGATAATAACGTCGTGTTGCGTTTGTCTAGACTCTTGAGTCTACCGAGTCTAGTAAGTTCAAAGTTGTACTCTAGAATAGTGTGAATCTTCAGTTCTACACAATACCTAATATCTTTAAACGTACAATGTACCTTTCGTGTTATTTTTTATTTAATATTCAAATCTTAAACTGAATACTTCAATTAAAAATATAGCTGTGATTTACTTAATTTAATTAATTAAACTATACTTGTAATCTATACTCTACCCAAATACTTGGTAGACAGTTTTATTATATTATAATAATTTTCCGACAATATTTCTTGCCTTTTAGTTGATGCCTTATATCAGTTACGATATTATGAGAACGAATACCGAATTATAATTAAATTCTGTTTTTGTGTAATAGAGTTAACGTCAATACTTTAAGATCGTCAAAATGTTGCGCAGCACAAAATTCTTAAGTAGTTTAGAGAAGTTTAAAGTTGATTATCCTGAAAATAAAGTTGTCCAGATCAATGATGAATTTCGAAGAGTAAGTTGAAATTCTTCAATGAGATACCTACTATTTTTAAAAAAAATTTCTTATTTTTAACTTAAAAACAAATTTAATTGCCATCTGGGCATTTATTACACACTTAAATATTACCTTTGTGGCTACATAATACAGTGGCGCAACCAGAATTTTTTCATGAGAGAGATCCAACAAAATAATTAATAAGTGAGAATATAGATGTTATCCAAAGAATAATCAAATTGGTGTTATATTTATTAATTTACTATCACACGAATCAAGGAAAGGGTCCGGACCCGGAGTTCACCCCCCTGGTTGCGTCACTGACATAATATGTATGTATACATATTAGCTGTACAATGTAATACATTTTATACTATGTTTTATTTAATCTCTATTTACAGCAACGGTCCTAACTTAATTTAGGGCTTAAATAATTTGTATTATTTATTTTATTCCATTGTAATAATTTTCTATTCAATAACATGTATAAGTAGGTAAAAAATAAATAAATATAAAAGTATAGCATTAATATTAAATATTGGTAAGTTTTAATAACTATTGTCTTAATGTTATTGATTATTTCAGGTAGTGAAAGATATATGTGATGGATTACGTAATGTAGAGCTTCTATTTAGCAGTTTGACATCAGATTCACGTATGTGTCAAATTTTAAAACATTTATCTTCAATCATGAAACATTTTATAAATGCTGATAAAGCTCAACCTGTGAGTTAAAAACTAATTAATACTTAAATACTTTTCTAAATAATTTAGATATGTATACATTATAACATTTATGATTCCTCTAATAAATAACATTGAAAAATTTTAAACCAGAAACTCGCTGCTGTATTTTATTTATACTTATTTACACATATATTATAATTAAAGACAGGATTT
Source organism: Aphis gossypii (assembly GCF_020184175.1). Classification (NCBI taxonomy): domain Eukaryota; kingdom Metazoa; phylum Arthropoda; class Insecta; order Hemiptera; family Aphididae; genus Aphis; species Aphis gossypii. The sequence goes on from NC_065530.1 coordinate 58,766,150, forward strand.
ATATTCTCTTAAAATACCTTAAATATGATGCTAATATTCTCTAAAAAAACCTTCAAATATTCTCATTATATTCTCTGAAAAATCTTTAAAATATGCAAAAATAATCAATGAATATCAATATATGCTTTAATATGCATTTTTGCAATTTTTTTTTTAACACTCAACATTCAAAATAACAATTTACTATATAGATTATAGGTATATAATATATGTATACAAAAAAACAACATTTCTTTGTTGTATGCAATGGCAAATTTTTACTTTCTGAAGAATAAAAAAGAAACTTGAAATATTATTTTAATTTTATTATAGAATTGACAAATAATAATGTTTTTTTGTCACAATGATAAAAAAAAGTGTAAAATATGTTCAAAAGCAATTTTTCCGGTACCATAATATTAAAATTAATAATAAATAAATATTTTTTCTCACAATTTACTAAATATTCTAAAATATGCTAAATGGAATTAATATTCTCTAACCTATGAAATATTTTCAAATATGCAAAAAAAACTTTTTTCTACTAACTCAGAATTGAACGAATCGTTCTCATTTTTTACTCTCGTAAGACTGCATAGACCCAGTAACGATATGTAAAAACATATAAATCCGGTCTTTAATTATAATATAATATATTGTTTTTTAAAATTAATAAGTACATTTTAATGCAAAGTTAGGTATTAAAATAATTTCACTGAGTAATTTTTTGGGGTACCCTGTACTTAGGATGTAGTTTATGAGTGAATAATTTGCTTACCTGCTCCAGAGGTAGTGTAACACAAACTATAATCTGTTTTATATTATTCTATCTGAGAAATGACTTCCTAAAACTTTGTTAACGTGAACTAAAGATTATTATTTACTATATTTTTGCCCTTTGGGGTGTAACATAATAAGTATAAATATAAGCATAATATTATATTTTAACAAAACATTTTCTAGCTTGATGACGCAAATTTCACTCTATTTATGAAATTAAGTCAACTTACTACAAAGTTTAAAACTTTGATATTATCAGAAATATTAGATGACATTTTCATATCAAAAAATGATAATTGTTTGTTTAATTATGAAAAGGAACAATATATTTGCAATACTCATAAATCAAAACTTAAAAGCTTGAAAACAAATTCTGATAAATCAGAAATATACGAGAAAAATGAGTGTTTTGTAAGTAATCAAAACTTGTATATCCTTAGAACTAAAAAAATATATATTGATTTACTAGTTTATAATATTGTTTTTTTATTAATTTTCAGACTTATTTTCTCATTGAATATTTGAGACTGCTATCAGAATTTAAAACCAAAAATGTTCCGCTAGAAGAAAATATTACACTCTTATTAGACGTTGCTAATGATGATATGTTAGCTAAAAATTATCATGTTATTTCAAATATTCTTCCTCAAAGCACAAAATTAATTATTTTGCAAAAAATTACAAATTGTATTATCAAACCTGAATTTGATTTACGAGATTGTGAAATTCTACAATCTAAAAATAAGGATTACAAGTAAATGCTTTAATGTTTCTATTTATCGTTATTCATTATGTTTAATGTATAGGATATTTATTCTAATTAAATCATCAGGCTTAGATTAAGGTTTAATAGGACATCTTACCTGCATGTGCTTCGTCTTCTTTGTCTTACTAATATACAATGTAGCAAATTTAATTTCAGTAGATTAAATTTTTTCGACATTGACTTTAATAGTAAATTTACTTATTATTCAACTTAAAGGTGCCATGACAACATGAACTTGAACATCATTATATAAGTATTATTTGATAAGTAAATAATATTTATCCAGAGTGTCCCGTGACTTATAAAATAATTAATAATAATGTGCTGCGATGGGAAAAAATTGAGAACCACTGATCTAAGGCATCATGTAGGCTTTTATTGATATTTTAATTTTAAACTAAATTATATATAGCTATATAAAATATTAAAACTTTAAAATTAAAATATCATATAAAGCTTATGTGATGCCCTAGATAATAGTCTTACTTTTAAGTTTAATAATAGTTTAGTTGACCCTAATTTTAAAGCTAACAGTTGAAAATTAATTCTGCTAAATGCATATTTGATATATTTTATGTTAGTAAGATGAAGACAACACATTTGGGTACATCTCCCTCTGATTCAGTAGTTGGCTATAGTCAATGAACTGTCTGCATTGGCCACAGAATTTGGTACACCATGTTTTGTATTTTTATTTTATTTTCTATTGAATGTATAAGTTCGGATTTATTGGATTAAATAGAATTTATACTAAAAATTGTTTAATTATAATGTTCAATTTAAATTATGTATAGGGTGTACAAATTATTCCTAATTAAATATTAAAAATATATTACCAAGAGCTGATAGAATAGGAGCATCAAATTGTTCATAACCTATAGGCACTGTAGGTCTTAATCGAGGCCTTTCATTCATGTTGAATATTTTTGTCTCGAAACTTGAAATGTACTTAAAGTGATATTTGTATTTTCATATATGTATTTAAAACTATATGACTATTTGACTACTTCCTATAACTTTTATGTTTAACTTAAACTTTGTTAAAACATTTTCCTAAAATGTTTTCTTATAATATAATATCTAATATTAAATGAAAATGTATTACATTTATTTCTTTACAGGTTAGAAATACATGCTGTAACATTTTTTACGCTTCAGAATATTTGTGAACATTTAGAAAATAAAAAAGTCAATCAATCATCATTAATTTTATCTAAGTTTAATGTTGAAAGTATTATTTCTTTAATTGATTCACGTCCTGATCTTTCTTTTGAAAATATTTATGAAGAATCAGCAAAGCTCATTACTTTTAAAAGATACAAAAAAGTCATAGAAGTACCTTCAGAGATCATAAAAAAGTATGTCATTCTATTTATTTTTAATTTTAATAAAATTATTTATTTAGTTTTAATTTGATATTTTGAATACTTTTAAGGCATTTTTTAAACCCATATCATTACACTCCATTATAAAGTCAGTAAATTAATTAACTTCACTCAGAAGCTAAAATGAAGATTGGTCAAATTAATGTCACTAACACATTCTGTGTTTTCACTAATAGCCTCTTTCTTTTTTAACTCTATGTTTGGCAAGTTAATGTCTTAATTTAAGATGTTGAGATGTAAGATAGTCAGCAGTAAAGATTTATTGTTAATTTCACATTTTTATTTTTATTTTTATAATCATTTAAGGGGAGTAATTAACTTCCAACTCCCTCTCCAATGCATATTTACTGCCTGATCTTAATAATATGGTAGTTTACCAGTAACAAAAGTAACATAATTTGGATTACCTCTGATCAACTTTTATCTCTTGACAAATTTCAACAATTACTTACGTACCCAGAAGTACCTATATTTTTATACATTGAAATTAGTTTAAATTTATAATATTATTATACTAATAAATATTTTTTTCCAAATTTTAGGTGTTTAAAAGTCTTAAAGTTATTAAACATTTTATTAAGATGTAATCAAACACAAATTAATAATAGTCCATTTTCATTAGTACTGCTTTCCATTCTCTCAGAATTTGTTATGGCTACTAATCTTGATAATTTCAGTATCAAAGAGTTGATTACAATTGTTATTGGTAATTATATTTTAAATAGTTTTAGCATTTTTATAGTTTAACTTAATTATTTTCATTATTTAGACTTTTTAAAAATCTGCGGACTTCCTATGCATTTTCTCGCTGTATCTTTTGCATTTAATATTTATCAAAAATTGAAATCTGACGATGAGCTGGAATATAAATCAAGAAATTTATTTAAAAGTTTATCGATCAAAATAAATAAAGATTGTTTACAAAAACAATATATTACAAAGGATTTGGAAAAAATCATAAATTATGAAAAAAATTGGGTGGATACAGCAATTATAATAGCATGTTTTTTGGATGGTATTTCAGTAAGTTTTATTACATATTTTGTGCTAATTATTTTTCTTTAGTTGCTCTCTTGTTATTTGTATTTTCTGCAACGAAATTCCTATTCAGTTGTATAATATTTTTTTAATGTTAATATAATTTTATTTAAGAATTAAAAATATACCATAAATTTTTTGTACAATTAGGTATTTAATCTATATTCTATACTGAATTTAATATATTATTATTAACATTTTTATATTTTAGGAAACGCAATCGATTGAAAAAAAAAGCTTTATTGATTTTTATTATGCTCTTAATGAAATGGTAATACTTTCTTTCAACTATATATGCTCACAAAATCATCTTTTAGTTTACCCTTACTGTGTTTCATTAAATTTCTCAATTGTAAATAAAAATGATGATTGTTTATTCAATAATCTAGCTGTACTGGATGACTACATTACTTTGTTGGTAAGAATATTTCAAATACTTTAATTATTATTGCATATATAATGATATTCTACTGTATTATCTTATTTATTTTTAGTTCAACGAAAATACAAAAGTGCGATTGGAAGATAAAAAATTTCTTTTAAATACTATTTTTAAAAATTACGACATAATTACTCATTGTATATCAAAAGAGTTCTTATCAAAATGTTGGGAATATATATTAAACCCTATAAGCATGGATGATAATGTTTCTAAAATATTATTGGATTTGTGTTCTTCAAATGATTTAATAAAGTTCATTAATATTTTGAAAATTGAAACAGTAAGATATTATTAGAAAATTTATAATTAATGCTGATATTGTAGGCATACCTTATCTTTTCTTTTATTAGCCTAAATAAATATGGTCATTATTATGTCTAATTATTTTGTTTTAGAATTTTTAAAAGATTCTTATGTTTAAAGTGCTCTATTAATAACAAAGAAAAATACTTTTTTTTAATTATCTTATAAACCCTACAATATCTAAACTCTTTATGTAACAACATAAATTAATTATTGTACCTATATTAAAATTAAACAACTTTATATTAGGTAAAAATTATTGAAAGAAATGAATCAACTATAAATCAAGGTTATTATGAATATATACAAGAACTATGGTCTTATTTACTGAACATTCAACTGTTTAATCAAAAGAAAAAAATTCGCAAGGATAGTATAAATCATTTTTGTTTTGTTTTAAATAGAACCTTCTTGTTTAACACAAAAAAGATTCAAACGGAACAAGGTTTAATTTTGTTAATAAAATTAGTTTGTTCATTACTTCAAATACCATGGGTAAGATTAATTAATTAGTTCATTATTATTAATAAATACTAAAATAGTTACTATTTTATAATATCTAACTATTAATTATTATTTTTAAATGTGCATACGCTATTTATTCAAAGTTAAGTGAACGCATATCTATTTGATGTCTTTATCACATTATAATCTTTACACATATACATTATTGATTGTCTGCAGTGTTCTAAGCTTAAAAATATGGACAGATAATTTAACTCTAAATTTATAAGAGAAAAAAATACTAATATATTTTAATCTTGACCTATCTTTATAACATTTACAGATTTTTATTCATATCAGTAATATAAAGTAATATATATATATATATATTAATAGATCATTGATTTGTATTAATTTTAATAATTATTACTGGTTTCTTAACTTGAAATAATTTGTCGTATTTTCATTAAAAAGTTAAAAAATCTTATTGTTCTTTTGTTAAAAATGAAAATATAGAATTTGCATTCTAAAGCAAATGTTTGCATTTACTTATTTTCATATTCTTATGAAAAAAAAAAAATAGGTTTTCTTAATAAATTATTTTATGTTTTATTTAACATTTTCACATTGTTCTCTGTTTATTTATACAATAATATGTGTAATATTTTATGTTTAATGTAGATAAACAAAACTACAATGATGAATTGTTCATTGAGAATAATGACTTTTGTTGAAAAAAGTACAAGCAATGCAGTACAATTACTTACAGAAGCTTCTGAACTATTAATAGTTCTGTATAAATGTCCAAATAATTCTATAAAACCTTATTTAGGACTATATGTCACTACATTTACTAACTTTTTAAATAAATGTTTGTCAGTTGTATACCCAATGACTCTGTCCAAAGACACGTTACGATTTGATCATAGTTATTGTATACCTTTCCACAAGCTTGAAAAGTAATAAAACATAATATATATTTAATTTCAATGAATTAATTAAATGTAATATTTATTTTATTATTCAGATGTTCAAGTTTATTCAAACAAAATAAAAGCGATTTTGATCTCATAAGCCGTTATATGATAGAAGACTTAATTGATCTTGTTTCAATAGAAATGAATTGTCTTGGAGTAATTATGGTAAGTTAAAAGATATATTCTACTGTACATTAATTAATTGTGAATTACAAATTTACAGAGACATTTTTATAATGTCATCTATAATATAATGGATGTTTGTTCAACTGAAGAAATGACACTACTAATAAACAATATTCAAGGACCCTCTTTGCAGATGTTAAAAAATATATACAGCGAGTACAGATCTAATGTTAGATATTCTGGAAGACTTTAATTTGTTTATTGTTAATTACATATATTTTTAATTTAAAGTTAATTTCTGTAAAGTATTAAATTAATATATATGTATATATATATATATATATATATGTTCAAGTAATAAAATATCTTTTAATAATATATATTGTCTACTTTAAATGTATGGAAAATTATATTGTTCAATTGTTAATAATTTTACTGTGATTTTTACATTACAATGTAGTTTTTATAAATAATAATAATTTACAGAAGTACCATCTTAATATAAATAACAATTATTTTTAAATTTTTAACTGAATAAAATTATTTTGATATATTAATACATTAAAATAAATAGTTAGGAAGTTCTTTAGAAATTTCAAACAAATCTTTCTTGGATAGTTATTAGCTCAAAGCAACTGAATTTATGTGATCCTATTTTTTAACAATATATTCTCTGTTTAATATAATACATTTTCTCTAATATTGCGCACTCCTAAATGGTTAATCATAGATTGTCGTCTTTCCTTCCATTTTATATTAACCTTGTAAATTTTTTTCAAGTTATTTCATTTTTCTAACATGCAGACTATTAATAAAATCTAATTCAAAAATTCAATAATCAAAATTTTAAATTATAGGTACCTTATATTATTTCTTATTTTATTAATTAAATTTTTTTTTTAGTTTAAAAAAACATAAAACTGTACTTTTTGAAATGTATTTCTTATTAAATAATGCAATAATATGTATTTAACTTAAAATCCTAATTTATACTTAAATATTGAATTATTTATTTTATTTAATGAAAAATTAATTGTTAAGTGAAATCATAAATTTTTATAATACATTATTATTAGAAATATAATTGATGATAAGTATATAAGATAATATTGTCTGTCAACTAGTAGTGAATAAAGGTCGATAAATATTAATATATTATTGTAATTTGAAAATATCTATTTTTTTACTCATAATAGTTGTTTTTAACTAACAAGTTGTTGATTGCACTGTAATCTAAACAACTTCATTAATTAATATTTTCTATTAAACATATGTATTTTTATACTTAAGTATGAAATTATGTAATTACAATTAATGTGACTCCACGTCTTCAGACTATCACAGGTCACAGCTAAATCCTCAATATCCAATAATTAATGGAAATTGAAAAATTGAAATTTGGAGTATTGTCAATGGACATAATGAAAATAATAATCATAGAACATATAACAATTATTTAAAAATTGCCCAAAAGCTTAAACATATTATATTAATATTATGCTTGAATAGGCAATAGCTATAATTTATCAGCTGCTATTCTGTGGTAATTGATAATAAATAACAATTTTTATTAATCAAATATTTATGATAACACAATCTGAAGTGATATCTGTATTGATAACATTAACATGAAATATAATTTTGCAAATATGTACACATCATTAAAAATGTATTATATTATATTATATTCTTCTCAGTAACTTATTTGTTAAGTTATCATGATTTTATTTATACTTAAATGATTATTAATTTATATATTGGATTTAATTGTAATAAAATAGATAGAATGTCCAAAGAAATCACCTTTTAACAGACAGACATTTAGCAGTAAAATATGAGTTGGTTTAATCAGTTTGATGCGTCTGGGTTTGCAAGTCTTGCAAAGACGGCTCTTAAAGAAGCACAAAAGACTATTGATAAAGCTTTGGATATTAAAGATGAAGATGAGAGTGATGAAGTATCCCAAGACCAGGAGCTTGAAACTCAAAGAGACACAGATAATCAAGATTCTCAACAAAAGATTTCTAAATTAGGTTCAAGTTTATGGAGTTCATTTACCAACTCAGTATTTGAAAATGAAGACGAGGTGGCTGATAAACAAAATGGTGGGTATTTAATATACTAACAAGTATTATTATTAATCAACTTTGAATATTAATTTATGAAATTTGTTTATTGATTGTTTGAATAAGGTACCTACCTGCTTTATGTCTATGTCACTCTTTACAATAGATAGTTGTTAATGTCATAATAATTTACAAAAAAATTAATTTGAAAAATTATATTTTAATATTATTATGTTCTTAAATTTTTCAATTTTGTAGAATTGAGGCAGAGCATGTCATTAGATTTATCTAAATCATCTGTAGAAAATGATTTAATTGTGGCAAATCAACCAGCTAGATCTACAGGACAATCACCATCCACACAAGATGAACAATTTAATGTCATTGAAATTGATTCAGAATCAAATACTGATGTGGTTCGAAGGACAAGGAGTACAAGTTTTAACAATACTAATCGTCTTTCTGCTGTCAGTTGTGATAGTGATCGTAAATCTACAATATCTACTGATAGTGTTGAAATTCTTGGATCAACATCAACTACTACGCCTGAATCGTCATCTATAGAAGTCATAACATCAAGTTCAGTTGAAGTTTTAGCCGTCATCACTGAACCAAATAGGTTAATATTTTATTAATTTTTTCGAATAAAGTGCATAAGAAAAAGCTTATTAAATCAGCATTAAGGGCATTGGGTTAATAACCATACTGTTCATTGAATAACGAGATGTTTTTTAACACATTTGTTTTTATAATTAACATAATTTTTAGGGCAAATGATAGACAATATTCACCAGATACAATAGAACCAATTCCAGAATTAATCGAGGACGATGATAGTCTTACTTGCTCAATATCAGATAATGTAACTTGTATGGCTAACGAAGATACTTTAATACCACAACATGGAGGAATGTTGCTACTAAAATCCACCACCTCATCATTAGATACTTCTTTTACCGAATTAGCATCACCTCATGAGGTAAATATCTAAAAATAAAATTATAAAAATATGTACTTTTAAGTTCTGAATAGGTCTGATGAATGTATTGGTTTTATGATGTATATTTTTGTTATAAGTTGAAATTTTTGCCAATTGGATATTTGGGGGTAAATTAATATTTTTAGTTTTTTTGTTGTACTTCAAAAAATATTAACAGTAAAAACTTGAAACATTTAACTGTAACTCTAAGCTATTTATTGGCATTTACAAATTTCAAATGATTTTAGTATCGTTAACAATTTTTGGCTCAATGAAAAAACTTATCAGTAAATATAAGATTCAACATAAGTAATTTTTTTAGCTATTTAAAAATATTTAAAATAGATTTCCAGGATATTTTCATGAATGTTTGAAGTTTTATTTTTAACATTGCTCAAAATTATTAAAATTTGCAAATAATTTGGTTGAATGTATATAATGATAAATTTGTATAATTGACTTGAAAAATAATTCAAGGTTTTTCGTAAGTAGTTCTTACTGAAACTAAAACATCTAAAAAAATATATACGCACAGTTGTTTTTATAACTATTTAAAATTCAAATTTGGACAAAATAAGATATATAAATAAAGAATAACATGCTGTGTTATAGTAATTTAAAAATGTTATTTATAGATACTTGAAACTTTTGCACATTTTATATTTTATATGCATAATAATATTTTCAAATATTTGGATATTTAGATTAATTTTAAGGTATTGTTAACTTATACCATAAATAATTTATGTAATATTATTCTACGATAAGTCCATCTGAACTCAAAAGTTAATAATATAATTAATGTAATGTTTTCAGCAAAAATCAATTCAATTTATAGTATTATGTAAGATAAATTTGTATAATAGTCAATATAAATATATCATAGAATTCACTTAGTAATATAGGCTGATACTCTATTTTATTATTTTTTTTTTTTTATATAATAAGTTATTATTGAATTCATATTTAACCTATACCAGCGGTTCCCAAACTTTTTTAGTTTACGCCACCCTAAAATTAAAAAAAAATAATTACGCCTGCCGTAAATAAATAAATAACAAAGTTATAGTATTTGAATATACAAATATTTTTATTGTTATGACAATTAACACGGTTTTCACCTCCCTTGGGAGGCGCGACGCACAGTTTGGAAACCGCTGACCTATACATTACAATGACAAGGTACATTTGATACTTCTGTCCAATAAAGTTGTAACTTATGATAAAGATTTATTTTTTATTTTTAGAATTCCGGAGCATTAGATATTCTAGAAGAAGAGTCTATTGAACCAAGTTCTAATAGAAATAGTGTTATACTACAAACTAATTACATAGAATCTTTAGACAATACAAAGAATACCCAAAATAGTATAAATAATATAAATACATTAAACACCAGTAACTCATCAATAGATTTGTTAAAAGTATCTGATACTACTTTAGAAAACAGTAGTTGTGATGATGGTAAATATTTAATAAATATATTTATGAACTAAAATCTGATTAGTATTGAGCATGACATAATTATAGAATATATGTTAATATTTTATACTGTTACAGAAACCATGGTTGATAGTACAATAGATAAAACATCTATGAATGAACAACGTGAACCATCACCACAAGCTTCTATAGATAAGTAAGTTAGTTATTAATAAATATATTGTTAATTAAACATTAATTTCATTTTGAATTAATCATTAACATTTGGTATCAAAATTCTATATTAATAAAATAACCTAATTAATATATTTTATTAACATAAGTTTAAACTGTTTGAAAACAAAAACATCTGTACTATAAATTAAAATTTTTGTGAATTACATTACACAGAGATTAATGATAGATCTTAATAGTATAAAAGTTACTTAGATTTTAATTTTATTGATTAGAATAATATTTATTCAAAATTGTACCAATTTATTTACATTAAACCCTAAAAAACTCAAAGAATATTAGTAAAAACTTTTGTTTTCAGTAAATTAATATTTCAATATAATATTCTATTTTATTTAGTCATTCAGATTTCGTAAAAATTGGTTCAAGTGAAACAAATTCTTGTGATGAACTTGAAACATGGACTTCATCTGATATTGAAGTAATATCTAGTCCTGCTACTAATGACGACAGTGAAAGCAATGCATCTCATCGACATAGTCCAGTAAAATATCATCCGGACCATATACCATCATTTTTATCTGGTTTGAATATTATTATTTTATAAATAATAATATCTGCTTTAGTATTAAATATATCTTGTATTATATTATTATGACTATTTTACTAAAATATTCATGATTAAAATCAAAAATAATAACAGTTTTTTTTTATTAAGAACTAGAATTATATAAAAAAATACTTTTTTCCTTTTATTTATATAGGACTACAACATGGACCAAAAGACTTTGAAGATCTTCTAAAGGTATTTAAATAAAATTAATCCTTATTTTTTAATTACTATAAATAATAGTAATGATTTTCAGAAAATTGTTGAATTAAACTCTACAGTTAAATCCAGAGAATCAAAGATAATTGATTTAAGTAAAAAGAATGCTGAATTAGCAGCTAATAATTCAGAAATGAAAAGGTAATATTTACTAAATTTAAAAAAAAAAAAAATTCTATGATTTATTTTTTAGCCAACTAGATTATTTAAATTCAAGTAATTTAAATGAAGAATACACTCAAAGATTAGCAACAATGGAGAAAAAATTCCAACAAGCTATTAGAGAAAAAGACCAATTACAAAAACAACTAGATGTAAGAATTTAAAAACGTATACTGAAATATTTTAAAATATATATGCGTATTCATTTACTAAAGATACTTAATTTTTAAACCAGTTATGAATGTATATATTGCTATTAAAATAGTTTGTATATCGTTTAAGATAAAAATATTGTAAAAAATCAACATACAAACATAATTAATGTTTTTATATTTAAGTTTGTTTATGGGTTAATTTAAAACTAACAACACAAAATTGACTTTCCTGAACACAAATTTGGCACATTATATATTTTTTTTTTAAATGGGAACTGAAATTTAAAAACCTTGTTATGCATTGTATGATGTTTCATGACTTATAAATTTCCTTTATCTTATTGAATAAAACCATTTTTAATTTTAACTACAAGAAATACACATTAATAATTATGGTTTGATATTTTTGTAAATATTCTTCTTTAAGTACTTATATTGTTTTTTTAATTTATAGCAAAATAAAAATACGGCACAATTTAAAGTTCTTATTGAAGATAAAGACTCACTAATTAAAGAACTAAGAGACGAAGGAGAAAAATTGAGTAAACAACATCTTACATTAAATAACATAATTAAAAAACTACGTGTAGCTGAAAAAGAATCACTGAAAACCATAAATAAGTATAAGTTAGTACTTTTAAAATATAACTACTAATTATCATGAATATTTTAAAACTTTATTCATACATTAAAATCATTATTAGAGATCAGCAAGAAAAACTATCTCAAGAAGTAGAAAGAATAAAAAAATCATTAGCTGCAAAAGAAGAAATGGAAAGAAGTCAAATTGAAGCTATTCATCAGTTAACAAAATCTAATCAAAATTTTGAAAAAGAAAATATAAATTTACTGAGCCAAGTTGATAATTTAACATCAACTTTGATATCTCTTCAAAAGTAATAATATTTAATTAATTTTTATTTCCAACTTAATGTTAAATTGCAAAAGAAAATTGTGCATGGTTAAATTTTTAAAACAAATTAGTTTCACTGTTATCACCTAAAATCAACAGTTTTGATATATATTTGCTTTTAATGTTTTGTTTACAACTATTATTTGCTGATATTTCTTTTACCATAATTAAAGTTATAGAAAAAATTAGTTTAGTCTTATGTTTCTATTATATATTATTTTATAATTTATTTTTTATTAATAGAGAAATTCAAGGTAAAGAAACTGCTGTGCTAGAATTAAAAAAAGATTCCAATGAACTTAAGCTAATAGAAAAAGACAAACAAGATTTAGAAGAAAGATTATTAAACAAAAATAAACATTGTGAAGAAATGGAGATTGTAATAAGTAACTTAAAATCAAATCTTTGTAAAGTTGAAGAAAATAATTATAAGTAAGTTATGAATTATGACTACTTTATAATAAATGTGCATGAATATTATCATAATGAGGCAGAATAGTAGTAAACAAATACTAATATTACATGAGAAAACTTACATTTGCTTTGTTTAAGTACTGTTCAAAAAAATTAAGATTTTTACAGACATTCCTGATTTACCGAAAGACTATGTTCATTACATTATTATTATTATCATTATTATTTATGATTAATTATTTTCATGTATAAATGGTTTATATAGATTGATGAATGAATTGAAACAAGAAAATCTTTCACTTATTAGAAGATTAGAAGAGTCTGAAAGAAGGAGGGAAAACTCATTACAAGAAACTTTAAAAGCTACACAGCCTTTGGTAAAAGAACTTGAAGAAAAATGTTCCTTAATTAATACATTAGAACTTGAATTAGAAAAACGTGAACTATTGCATTTAAAAACTACAGGTAAATAAATTATATTATTAGTTATACTATTGAATAAATGATTTTGTTTATTATTTTATTATTATTAATTTCATAAAATGTCTAGATGAACTACAAACATCATTAAATAATGCAGAAAATAAAATAAAATTGATTGATTCAAAAATACATGAAAATAATATTTTTGAAAAAAAGTGTAGAGAGCAAATTGATAGTCTGTTACAAAATGAAAGTGATTTAAAAATTAAATTAGAAAGTTTAAAAGAAGAAAATGCTGAATTAAAATTAAACTCAAATAAGTATGAAATGAAATACATAATAAATATAAAAATTGGAAACTAAGTAATAATTTTTTTTTTTTTTACTTTAGTCTAGTAAAACTTGAAAATGAACTTGCAGGAAGTAAAAAGTTATTAGCAGATGCTACATTAAAAATTAATACTCTTGAAAATGAATTGAAATTTGAAAAAGATAAGCTAAATGTAGAGATTGAAAAAAGGAAAAAATTACAGGTTTGCTACTTATTGATTTAATTAATTTAAATTAATGATTTAATTATTTTTCTAAATATTTTTTACTCTCAATAGCATAATACATCACATCAATCATCTCCTACTACAAGTGTAGGAGCTCCCTCTGAAGAATCTTCGTTTTGGCCATCAGTATGACTTTATTTACACCATTATTTTTTCTTGTTTAAAGTATACAATAAAATATAAGATAATAATTAAAAGCTACTTATTTAATTGCAGTTTGCTGATGATGATAGAAGCTCAGTTACAGAAAGAGCTTGTAGTGTTTATGATCCAATGAGAACATCATTTAGTAATACAACAACAATTTTAGAAAACTTACAATCTCAAATAAAATTGAAAGAAGGTAGACAGAGAGAAAACATGTTTTGTTCTTAGATTTTGTTATACTATATTAATATATACTCGTAGGAGAAGCACTCCAATTGCAGTGGGAATTGTCAAGAAGAGATCATGAAAGGGATCAGTTGACAACTGGATTAGCGGCACTTACTGCTAAAGTAGAAGAACAATCCATTTCATTAGCGGAACTTTCTGACCTCCAAAAACGGTATGATGCATTATTACAATTATATGGTGAAAAACTAGAAGAGAGTGAAGAATTAAAACTTGATCTTCAAGATGTAAAAGACATGTATAAAGCTCAGGTAAACATAAAACATATTTAAATTATTTCATAGTTTATTATTTTTAACTTGATTATTCTGGTTTTGTTTTCAATTTATAGATTGATGAACTACTTAAAAAAGATAAAACGGGATAAAATATGTTATTAAATATTTTTATTTATTTCTTAAAAAACTGTAATAATTTGCTATCCTTTATTTAATATTTTTATATTTGTATATCATTGAATAAGCACTTATATTTATGGTTAAAATATATTTAAAAAAACATGAACTAAATAACATTATTCTTTGTTTAAAATGTTAAGAACTATTATTTCTGTAATCAATATTATTAATTTACTGTCAAGCAACTATTGTATCTTTATTTTTAAATTATTATAATTGTTACCAATTTTTTTTTTTTTTTTATTGTTTTTTGTGAATTCTGAAAAGTATTATTTGTAGGTATTTTTTATAGTTATGTATTTTTATTTCCTAGTGCAATTTGTTCTTTATAATAATATTATATTATTTATTACTGTATGTTATGTATATCTGTGATAATAAATATTATTTTGATTGTTAGCATTATATATTATTATGTTTATAAAATTATTGATGTTTAAAAAAATTTGAGGTTTTTGTAAACATTTATTTAATAAATTGTATTGTGAAATTTTTTTATTGAGAAACTTATACTGCTAGATTTAGTTATTAAAGCACTGAAAAATATAAATAACCTTATCCTTAATCACTATAACAGCTTAACTCAGTATTCAACTCACATTATACTGCGTTAAATCAAGTTCCTCTAATAAAATAATCACATGTTGAAAATGTAAGGAAAATGAAGGTACATGTAGTCAATATTTTTTAACATAATAGTATATTAATTTATAACTATAGCCATATATCTCCACTCCATTCTCATTATTTCTCAATTAACTGCATCATAAACATAAAAATTATTCTAAGTTTTACTTAGGATTCTGGTTTTATTATATAATACCTATCCTGATTTTTTATTTAATTAAATTGTAATCTACTTTTGTATTATTGTTGAGCAGTATTAGTTACAACTTTTAAAGCTATTAATAATAATAAAAAAAAAAAAACTAGACATTAAAATGAGAATGGTACTTACTACTTAATATTAGTTTATATCAGCTATAAGACCATTTTGATAAATTATATAGGTAATTACCTATAAATGAAAATTGAATAGAATATTTTCTATTTTTGAACTTCGGATTTTTGGAGTTTTAATCCGACAATAAAAACTGAAATAAAACTTTAACTTTTTGTCGCAACTTTTTTTTTTGAAACTGACTTTTCGTCCTAACTCCTAGATATGTTAATCTCATTTGACACAATCATTGAATAGAAGTATTCAACAAAATGGTTTGAGTAATAATGACTATAAAGATAAAAACAGCGATAATATTGGAAGGTGGTAAGTTCAATGCTACCATGGTTTACCATTTCTAACCCTAGGAAATGTATCTAAGTATTTTTTAAATTAGATCCTGCAACAACAAAAGAATGACACAATTTACGGATTATTTGGTAGATGTATATAAAAGTAAAGAAACTCAGTATACACCTGAAATATGGGCTCAAGAATCAGCATAGTCAATTTTAACCACTTACGCATGCAAGTCATTTCATTCTAATTTTAATTCTAGCTTTTATAGAAGTCATTAAAATATTTTCATGTTTATAGACATTTTTAAATAAACTCAAATAGATACAATATATATTAATATAAATAGTACAAATGATAAATAATAAATAAAAAAAAATAAATAATAAAAAATAAATTAAGTAAATAAATTAGAGATTAGTTTCATTTTGGCAAAAATATAGCTAAGTAGGTATTCATTTTTAAAATTAAAATTTTATCAGGGCTCAATTTACATGTGTAATTTTGTGTTAACCTGTAATTTAAATCCCCTAATAAATAATCCCGCGAAAAAATAACCACGGAAGAAATGAACTAGACAATTTTTTTTAAAAAAAAACCGGGAACTCATTCTGCTATATTGTAGAAGATGTTGAATGGATTTCATGGTGGCAGAATAATATTTGTATTTATTTTTGACCTCCAAAAGTACCAACTAGAAGCGATTTCAAACCAGAAAGCTCTCCTAAAGTTGAAAATTGAAAGACTTTAACTACTCCATAATGCGATGCACAAAAATAATAAATAATAAAACACATAATAATAATAGTCAATATTTTTAAACATATAATATAGGTACCTACAATAAATAATAATATTCAAACAACCAAAATAAGTCCGAAAAAATTATAATATTTTTAAATACGTTTTAATCGTTCTGTACTCGTATACTTAAATTTACTCGCACTTGAATACTAGATACATGTTTTAATCGCTGTGTATACTTCAATATACTCAGTAGCGACAGCTTTATACACATAATGATATCTCTATTATAGGGGTATTTCGTGTAAAACTATTGAGTACCTAATACGATATAGTAGAAATGATCATTATACCTATGAGTAATTTTATAATATAAATAATAAATAATAATTTTTATAAATGATTATTTCCGGACTTTTTTACCGTTTAGCAAAATGTTTGTGTTCATCGTTAGCTATTTAAAATTCTAGCAATTTGAAACTTTTACATACACCATGTATCTATTATTTATGTATATTTTATCTATTTTACTGCTTTATTTAATTTAGTCAGACGACTGTAAACATTTTTCATTTATACATATTTACGCATGTATAATATTATTATAAAAATTGATTATAAAATTACTATACATTTTTTTTATATTTATTTATATTTATATATTATGTAATATGATGTTGTTTTTTAAAAAATAATATAGACATTTTAATGCAAATTTATTATAATTTTTTCGCATTTGCTTACCTGTTCCAGAAGTACCTACTGTCAAAGTGTCATATAAACTATATAATCTATTTCATATTATTGGATCTAAGAAATTAGTAATTACTTCCCTAATATTTTGTTAACGTGAATTAAAAATGGGATAAAATGCCGTGAAAAACCAACTGGAACAATTATCTACGATAGGTATTCATATGACGGTTAAATAATAATCATAATATTGAAAATGTTGAACAACCACTACCACAGCAATGGTTTTTGGATGTTTATATGCGCCGAGCAATCAAAGCGTGCTTTATAATGAATATGAATAATCGAACAGAAAAAATTTAGGTTGGTACTTGGTACTAAAACAATACAATTTTATCAAATAGGTAAAGGTTTTTAATGAATTATTACTGTACATGATAAGTTTTTAGAGTATAGATGTACGGTGGTCGTTTGGGCGAAGGTAATAATTTTTACCAAAAAAATAATGGTCCATTTGGGTGAGTGAAATTATTTTTATCTGTGCAAGGTAAAAACCGGGTAACAGATATGGATGATATTATTGCTAATCATTATTAAATATTAATTTTTATTATCGAAAATAAGATTTTGATTCAGACATGCTGTCCAAGTTGTACCTACATAATAATACTGCAATGTGCTATGTGTAGTGTC
Organism: Aphis gossypii; assembly: GCF_020184175.1. Taxonomy (NCBI): domain Eukaryota; kingdom Metazoa; phylum Arthropoda; class Insecta; order Hemiptera; family Aphididae; genus Aphis; species Aphis gossypii. The sequence continues at coordinate 58,784,663 of NC_065530.1, forward strand.
TTGTGTAATACCTACTTTTATTTAGGTACCTACGCGTATTTAAAAATTAATTCTAACAATACTCAGTAGTAGTCAGTTATAACTTATAAATTATAATTATTTACATTTATAATGAATTTAAAAATCGAACATATCTTAACATTCTTAACTACTAAAAGAAGTAAAATATGTAGGTATAGTTATTGAACAATAAAAGTACATGGAATCAAATACACTACAAAATGAAACCATTCGATTTCATTGTATGAACAAAAAATGTAACGTAAGTGTCTTAATAGATAGTAATTTAAAAAGTATGTTAGAGATTACAACACATTTACATAATCACGATCATGATCCGAGTACAAAAAGGTCTTTAGCTATAGATATAATTCAAAGTGCTTCTAAATAAGCTACTGAATACAAGTATGAAAAACCAAATAAAATTATTAGGAAAAAACTATTAGTATAGATAGGTAAGTCAGGACTTCAGAATGAACTTAAATATTCTGATATTAATTTAATCAGGTGATCAATTTATTGTAGTCGTAAACAACAGTATCTAATATTACCATAATCACAAAAAGAGTCATTTGATTAATTATATGATATACAATCAACAATAAAATACAAGGATCAGCAATTTTGTTTCGTAAATTAACAAAAGTCAATTGTTATTATAATTTGTCGTGACAATAAAATTTACAACCCCTGTATAAATCTAAAAATGTTTTCGGAGACGGAACATTTTCGTATTGTCCCAACTTTTTTTGTCAACTATATATATATAACTTACATGTTTATACTTACAATTATAATGTACCAGTAGTATATATATTTTTAACATCGAAATCAAAAAACTATTATTTGAATATGTGGTTTGAAATATCTAAGTTATGTAATAAACTAATTGGCAAACTTCTTCAAGTAGATTTTTTCATTCGGACTTTGAAAAAGCTGCACATTTAGCTGCAATGCAAACATTTCCTAACTGTCAGTTAATAATATGTACATTTCCTTTAGGCCAAAGTTGATAATAGCAAATATTAAAACACAAAAACTTATCGAAAGCGTATTTAATTGAGGATTCTGCGGATTATTGTGGCTCAAGTTTTTTTTCGTTCTATCATTTTTGCCACCAGCCGAGGTAGGAGATACATTTACTGAATTGTTATCGATTATGCCAGCTGATAATGAATGTGTACAATTTGCCAATTATGTCTTGGACACATATATAGACGAAAACTCAGGGTTCCCCCCTCATTTGTGGGCATCATCATCAATATTTGACCATCCTAAAACCACAAATGGACCAGTCATTTCATTTCCACTTTAACAAATAATTTTACAAACCACACTCTCATGTAGGTACCTAATTTAAGTCATTTCAGTATTATTAAAAATCCAAACTAAAAATATGATTGAAATCAATTCCATAATTCCATTTCAAAAAATATCCTTAACGCTTAATGAAAAGAAACTATAAAAAAAGAGTTTGTACAAAAAACGGAATAAATAAGAAAGAGAGGACATTAGCCAATAAGAATTTAGAATACATAAAATATTTAGGTTTAAAATATGAGACTAATAAATTACTTTAAACTACACTATAATTATATAATATGTAATTTTATTTATAATTTTTTACTTATTGTTAATTATTTATGTTTTTATATGATTTTTGATTTATTACTAATTATTTATATTTTATACGATTTTTGACTTATTATTAATTATTTATGTTTTATATGATTTTGTTTAATTAATTGTTGAGAGTATATTATAAGCATTTTCATACCGCTCAAACGGTATATAGTATATACCTATTTATTCGTCCAAGCAGACCATATTTTGGTCTACACCCGCCTAAGATACCTTAAGTATATAAAGTATATTTACTGTAGAGTGTGTAGAGTGTGTACTTATAAAAAATTATGTTACATTGATTTTAGATTAAAATTACTTATGATTTTTATGATTGTATGTTTGTATTGTATATACATTACAATTCGAATATCGAGTGAAACTACGAAAACGTGTTAAATAATTTAATAGGTATATAACATATTCATTTATACTCTTAAATACTTTTTACAATATGAACTTGTTCAAATACGATACGTAGATACTATCATAGTTATACCCTGGTAATATGGTACAACCAAGAATATTAAACCCTTATTCTAGAGTCCTCTTGTTACGATATATTATATAAATAACTTACAACACAAATATATTTCCACAAAATTTAGTACTTTATTTAAGTTGACAAGTAAAAACTACTTTCCATCTTCATTCGAACAATTTTCTGACGTCCATTTTCATTTAGGTATTTGTTAAGAACTTCATACAGATAACAATTTTAATTGTACACATTTCTTATGAACAGAACTCATATTTTAAAAACTTACGGATACTTTGTTGAATAACAATAAACATTATATTTATAAATTGTATACCGTTTTAGTTACCGGTCTACTGTATGCCTGTATTATGATAGGTGCAGAGTTGGGTCACTGTGATGGATGTGTTAAATTTAAATTCAATGATACATTATTGAAAACGAAAAACGATTCAGAGCGGAGACAGACCGTTTATCATCAACCTATTGTACTAAGTGTCTTAAGTATACTTCATGTTATGTTTTTTTGATATTCCTGTACTTATTAAAGTAATTCATTTTACTATTACTAATACAGAAGCCAAAAGGTAATTCATTTTTTCTGAAAGCATTGCATTATAAAATGCCATTTTGTATATAATAAAATATAATACGTAATATTCTTGAATTAGATACCTATAACAAAATTATGAATATTGTTGTTCATAGTTATAATACGCAATAAACGTAATACTTTAAAAGCTCATTAAAAATGATGTGACCTATCGGTAAAATTGTTTTTATCACGAAAAATGTGTATATAGAATCGACGATGAATCAATTATTATTATCGAGGTATATGAGATGTAACAACGGCTCGGTGCTTTGAACGATCTTGAGGGGTTTGAAGTACCTATAGATCACTGAGTTTTAACTACGACTGACATGCTTAATCTTGAGACTCGAGTAATTAAGATAGGTAAAAACGCATCCAATAATAATAATAACCAATAGAAAATTAGTATAGTAAGTCAGTAGTATGCTGATTGGCTATATGATACGAAGACCCACAGAATACCATGCCCAATGTTGTTGTTTAATAATCAAAATTTATTTCTCGGGTGTAAGAATATAATGATATTAATGTGAGAAAAAAATTGTTTTTATTGTCTATAATTATGAAAAATTATAAACACCTTAAATTATTATTACTTTGCGTAGGTATAACTGGTATAAAGTATACTTTATAACATTTTATGATCGAAATAACTATAAGACAAAGAAACAACCCCATAATTTGCAAACAACTATCCACGGGGGTGGAGCACGCGTTGACAGCTATAGAGTATATAATATGTTGCGTATTCAGCATTATTGCTTGTTACATGTTGTGTATTATAATAATTAATGTATCTTACTACATGATCGGTGAGGACTTTTTATCGGTCCTGTAGTGAGTAGACAATTTTAATACACATACATTGCGATTTAGAGAGTTTACAATAAATAAAGGACTATAAAATACGTAGGTATGCGTTATTATTATTCATATTAGAGCTACATAAGTACATAACAATATATAGATTATAGGTATTTCAATGATACATTTTTCACAATTATGAGAATTTTTTTTTCTTTGTTGTATGAGAAAAAAGTAGTGAAGTAGGTACATATAGCCATATAGGTACCTGTTTGTGTGATGTGAGCTGTGAAGAAAATTATTTCAATTATATTCTATATGTTTTGTATATGATTGAACTTAAGTTTCTTTCCTCTAAACTATATACCTAGTAAAATTAATATATTCAACTTTTCAAGGTTGTAGATCTCAGTACAATAAAATAAGAATCATCCATCTAATGTCAGAAATGTCAAGGTTTTGCCGAAGTAAAGAAAAATACACATATTTTAGAGAAATCAATCATTCATAAAAGAACTGCCGGCCACCGGGATGCTAACAATCATAATAATATTATATTATTGATTCTTTGAAAACAAAAAGTGTTTTTAATAATGCTCTCATAACGAACACACAATTTCATTAATTGATAATCTAGGATAGATACTACAAACATACATTGTAGGTACTAGCTGACCCCGTGCACTTCGTTGCCCGTTAAAAATGCCAATGCTATAATATGATTCATTAAGACATTTTTATAGACCATTTTGATTCTCAAAAAACTTGTTCAAGCTGCACCACTTTAAAGTGCGAATTTTGTAAAATGCTTTCTTATTGCACACTAAATTTATGGTACGATTTTACGAATTTACCGTGTAAATTGAAAGCATCGATCTATCATTGTTCAGACTCAACGTTTATCAGTCAGTGAGTTAGTCAAGTAATAATATTATAGTCATTCTGCTTGGCATTGCCCGCGTGACTCTTATGATTATGCGAGCAGTATATTATCATGTAGACAATCCATCCGTGGTGGATTACGACTCCGCGAGATGTATACCTACGTAACTTATAGTATGTAACCCATTAAGTTTCAAAGTTATATAATTTTTTTTTTACTACAGTGGATAAAATACAATAATGTGCCATCTCGTGGTTTTCATATTGTTATATTAGTCTATTGCTGTGATTTTGAGATTTACTGTGGACATTGACTTATTTTGCTAATTCTTATTTTTGTTGTTATGGTTTTGACAAAATATAACAACAGGTCTATAACTATTATATTCAATCATAACCATCAGCGACCTTAATATAGTTTATTTTCTTACTGGACAGTGACGTCATTACATTACATATCATTACATTTACATAAGCATCTTCTCCTGCGACCAATAGGAGTGAATCATCAGTGAAAAATGTTACAAAAACGGGGAAAATAAATATAATAATAATAAAAAATTGTTACTATGGTTACCGAAAATAAAATAATAATAATAGAAGTCTACGTAACAGGCCATTATTTATAATAATTGATAACTCCTTTGTTTATTAAGTTAGAGAATCAATCAAGTATCATAAATCTTCGTCGCAATGAGCTCTTCAATTAAAAAAAAAATCATAACGATCGGTTCAGTAGTTTTCGAGAACATAAGCCTCAAAGGTTTAAATTGGTTTTCATTTTCACATATTTATAATAGATAGATTGATGTAGAAGTAATAAATATTTTAAATAATAAAGTAGGGAATTGACACTTTTACGTTGTCTTAAAATTCCAACTATATAAAGGGTCAGTCGTTCTTGTCTTATACCTACCTATACATTATCTCTATATCTCCTACCAGTCCTACCTAATCTAATCTAAGTATACTTACGAATACATCAGATATTTTCGTGTTATTCTCTATTCATTCTATCTATTTCCTTTTCGGTTTTCAAGTCTTCTTTCTCTTTCCTTTTATATACATTAATTTCCTTAACAACTCTCACTACTCTTGTTTTTCTGATACATCTAGTAATATTTTACACATCTTTAACTATAAGTATATCAATATAGTTGACCTAATATTTATATAAATATACATTCATAATATTTAAATTTCGTATAATTGTTTAACTTACAAATATTTTGTAAAATATCAAGAGGAGTTGTATAATAATATAATATTATACTCGTATATCTATAGTCTACATCAATTGAAAACCATGTCATACTAGACATATTTGTGATTTTAGCTTTACAGCATTTTAATTGGTCATCACTCATTATTAGCTAGTGTTATACAATTGTTGTATTATTTTCAACAAAATTAGGTTAATCAGGACTTAATAATAATTAGGACTAAGCTATTGAACTTTTCAAGAGTATATTAATATATATATATTATATTAACATATCTAAATTTCTTAATATAATTATCAAAAATATAGTTAAGTAGTATACAAATGCATGTTTCTCATAGCAATATTATACAGGTATATATTTTTATTGCATATTTAGTGTATTGATATTTTTTTCGTTTATAAGTGCATATTTGACTATTATTAATATAAAAGTGTAGGTACCTATGTTTTAAAAATATTTTTTAATATTAAACTTAATTTTACATAGATTTCCTGGACATAAAATATTAATTTTATGGTTTTATTTTATCTATATTACAATGTGCTTACATTAAAAGTATAAATATAATTATAAATACCTATTGTGGTTGTTTTCCTCGCTGAACACACGGATTATTGATAGGTAATTAGTAATTACTAATACATGAGAAATTTTAAATTACGTACTGTTTGTTGTTTGTTAGTACAAGTGTTTTAAATTATGATTTTATAAATATAATTCAGATATTAATTAATTTTATAATTACTGGTAGTTTCCTATACGTATTTATTATTTATATTATTCTTTTTAAAAATAAACATGATTTTAGATTTTGAGCGGAGCGATGAATGTATTAATTTTATCACGATGTTTTTTTGGTGTATCACTTTAAGTATCAGCTATCGATAAAATACTACTATTTTCAAAAATGGGAGAAGTTTTGAGTAAAAATTGGATTTTGTTTGCATTTTAGAGAGGTGAAACTAAAAATCCCAGTACTTATTTTTATAATTGGGAAAAACAAACAAATAATTAATGAAAAACGCGAATTTCTACGTAAATCCAATTTACGACAAAATCGATTTTATTTTTTTCGATTTAATTTGAAAACAAATAACCATAGATACTTGACATTTTCACCAAATGTTTTAATCGTGATTTTGTATATACAATAAAAATGTTTGGCTCTTTTTGAGCTACTTTATTGGCATAAGAAATTTTATTTTATTTTTTTAATGTTGATTAAAAACTATTTGAATGATAGAAATGATTGAAAAATTAATGCAAAGTCTCATTAGTTGTTAATTTCTCAAGTAAAAAATATCGAAAATCTATATTCTATAGTCACGATATTTTTTATAAGCTTTTAAAGTTAGAACTTTCACAACATTCATAAAAATCGTGAAAATTAGTAAATTATTTTGTACTTAAAAATTCATAGAAATATTCGTTTTTGTACTTAAGATTTAAAAATTTAATAGGTACAAGATTCTTTATTAGTTGTTTAATCTATGTAATACGATAATAATTAAACTGCTGTATAGTAGATCACTCTAATGGATGTACTAAATTTGAACCCAATGATAAGTATCATTGTATACGAAAAACGATTCTGAACGGAGATGAATTGTCAGCCTAGGATATATTTTCCAGTGAATGGTGAAAAAGATGGTTTATGTTTTAATGACCTGAATACACCTAAATTTAAGTTCTTTTATAATTATTGTAAGCTAAACTTATACAAAAATTGTTATCAATTTTAACTACTAAATAATTTGCAAATATTTATGATTTTGACGAATTTTTATCAATCTTTCGACTTTATCATTATACGCGATTTCATTACTTATTTAAAATATTTTTTAACCTTAGATATAAATATAACAAATTTTATGAACTTTACATAATTACATCTCTCTAAATTTTCACGATTTTGTCATGTAAAAATTTAAACTATATAAACACTTATAAAAAAAATTGTGACTAACGATTTTACATTTTTTTTAACATTTCATAAAAAAAAATACTCAAAAAAATCGAAAATTTCAGTTATCTATAAATAGCTAAAAAGAAATCGAAAATATTATTAAAATTTAACTGTATATAGATAATACTAATATAAACATTTAGTGAACAAGTACTTACAGTGATTAGTTTTTGAGTTTATAACTAGGTATATAAAAAAAAAAAATTGATTTTGTTGAAAACTAGTTTTTCGAAAAAATTCGCGTTTTCCGTCACTTTTTTTGTTTTTCTCGATTTTTTTTTTTTTTTTTTGAAAACTACTGGAAAATTATTACTTTTAATCTCTATAATGCACCAAGGATGTTCACTTTGCATGTGAAACCACTCCTGAAGTTTGAAATTGAAGCATTATTTTGACAAGTTGTACACAGACATACAAAAAAAAAACACGCACACATCACTGTAAACTCAATACATTCATCACTTCGTTCAGAATCTAAAATAAATAAGTACAATTAAAATAGATATTTGAAATGTTCAAAAAATGTTTATACTGTTTATAGTATCATTTTATATTTCCAATCAATTTTTCAAATTATTTCGAATTTATTTGAGTTATTTATACGAGTATGCATGAGAAATTTTTATTTCTTTAAAGTTTTTTTTTATTAATGGCCGCGATCAAAATTTATTTACTGGTTAGAAATCTCTGAAAATTGAATACAAGATCCCTCAATAAATATTCTTATGTATATAATATACTCGTATATAAAAATATTAAAAATAAATAGGCACACATTTTTTTATATGCCTTTTTAGTTAGAATTTTTACGAAATTCGTTAAAATCTCAAAAAAATATCAACTATATTTTGTAGTTAAAATTGTATAATAACTTTTCTTCCAACTATAATCCTAAAAGTAAAATAAATTACTTTAATATAGCTATATCAAAATAATATTATCATTTGGTAATATAGGCTGATAAACCGTTTCCGCTCAAAATTGTACATACAATGATATACCATTGAATTCAAATTAAATAGACCTATAAGTGTAGTGATGATCCACTCGGCACCAAATATACAGCAAAGTGGTACTCATTTATTGGTACCTATTTTTTTTTTGTTAATACATGTTTTCAATTTTTTTACCACTATAACGCATATTATAATACCTATATATTGCAATCGTTTTAAGGTAATTAAGTTCCTACTTCCTAGTCCTTTAATAAATAATAATACGATAATAATTTTAATTTTCATGTTATTTTCAAATAAAAAATTTAATTTTTAAGTTTATTTTTGTATTTTCAGTATTATTATTTTTATTTTTTACAATTTATATTTTTCATAATTGCCATAATTAATGGCCATATTTAAGAACACTGCAGTCAAGGGAAACATTATGATCACCAAACTATTGAAGTACCTACTGAGAATATTCAAGACGATATAAAACGAGTTTTAGTCTATTTGTTCGGTTGTTCAAATAGGTATAATATGTATGATTATGACGAGTGAATACTAAAATTATACGTATATTAATAATTTATACCTATACTATAAGTACATGCAATTATTCAAAGCTATTTATTTCAAAATTGATATTTCTGTTATATTAACGACTAACGCGTATTACTGTATTGGTATCATTATGTACCTAGTCACTATATTATAATTCCTAAAATTTCTCACTGGGCATAATATTTATTACACAGCTTAAATTATTTATTTTGTATAAGTCTACATCAAGAATGTATAATATTATTAGCAATCATTGACACATAAATATACAATTTAGATGTACCTATACTGAAACAGTGAAATAAAGAAATTAAAGAAATCAAACACGTCGTTGTTTTTTAAATACGTGTGTATTATTTTATTGTCGACGTGTATTCATCTCATTCACAAAACAATATACGCGTGATGGGGTTTCCGTTCATGTATCTATTCCCGCTAAATTAGAATCAAAAATGAATTAACAAACCAAAAAAAGTGACGTAGGTAGCATGAAACGTTTTGTTTTTTAATATTTTATGCATTGTGGTATTTTTTAATTTTTAGTATTAAAATTTTATAATAAATAATAACTGTATAGATGTATAATATAATAACTCGAATTTTATCAAGTGAATACATAAGATAATAACGTGCAATATTGTAAACTTATTGAAGAAAAGTTGAACGTTATCATTGTTTTTAATGTTATATACTTATATACTACACGTTCTTCCTTTTGTTTTGTTTACATTTGTTCACTCCCATCCTATGCGAGAGTAGTTCAAGATCAAGGATTTTGATTTATTAAGTAGATTTATTATGTCTAATGTTATATCTATAAATATAGAAAATTTACATAGTTCAAAATAATATGTTTTACTCTGTTATTTTTTAATCGTAAGAATTTGAACTGTTATTCAAATTTAAAAGTTAAAATATTATTTAGTGTGCCAATTACGGTTTCTTTATATTTTAAATTTAAAATATATTATAATATATTATTTTTATGTGCATTTTAAAATTATAAATTTGTTTAATATAAAATAGATAAATAGTATCATATCAGTAAGACTGAGTATATTTTTTATACCTCAAGTTTTTAACTACATCCTCTTACAAATTAATCTACAGAAACGCTCCTGATTTTATTACGTATATATAGACAATAAATCATCTTTCAATATAATTTTTGATTACGGGGAACTATATATTATATTATAAATATACTATGAAATATACAAAAACAATATTATACTGCAAGTATATAACACATGGGCCCGTAAGTACGAATATACTTGGATGTCGGTAATTCACCACACATACAATTATTCAATAATACAATATATATTATATCATGACGGGTGGTGTGATATAAGTATAAGTCCGATTGAGGATGTGCCTACGCATCGTTCAGTGCAGTATATTATGGCTATTACGCCGCAATTCCGTAAATCAATTAATTCACAGTTCTACCCGTGAATTATTATGTGCGCATACATACATATATATACATTATTTACTTCCTCTTCCTGGGCCTGGCCATAATATAATAATATAATACATTTATACATCGTCGTCCCTGTTTATTGCTGCAGCAGTCGTCACACAGTAATTTGTTCGCGCGCGGCTGATATTCGCGCGCGTCGTACATTATTGATCGGTCCAGGCCCGACCGTCGGGCCGGCGGAAGAGCGCGGTAATCCGCGGGACCGTATAGCGCGCGCTATACCTTGACGGGCGGCCGCCGGGGAGTGGGGTTGACGTTCGCGGAGGGGTGGCGGCGGCGTCGTCGTCGTCGGTTGCCGAGCACAGAGCGCACGCCGCCGCGCGGACAACGACGACGGCTGAGCGTGCGAGCGAAAGTTCCCCGCCGCGCCGTTTTCAGTGTTGACGGAGCGTCCGACGCACCACCATCACCGACCACGACGACGGCTGCGGCGCGCGGTGACGGGCCTGATCTCTGCCAGCGGTAGGTATAGCGTGTGCACACGGTCGTGACCACAGTGACCACCATGACCAGTCAGGGCGTCGTGGAACGTGCCAGTGCCGAACTGTCGAAACGCATCAACGGGCTGACGCTGCGGGCGGCCAACAAACCGTCGCCGTCCACTTCCGGCGGTGGCAGCGGGACCGCGGCCGGCGCGACCGGTTCGCCGTCCCGGGCCCCGCGAACCGGTACCAGCGTCATGGAACGGGTGACCAACGTCCTGTGCGGAGGCGGCACCGGCGGCGGTGGCGGCGGAGGGTTCATCTCCGGCGGATCCGGTTCCGGCGGCATCCAGTACCCGCGGTTCCGCGGCCGGACGCCCGTCCGCAACCGCGTGGCCGCGTACCGGATCAAGCGGCCGGTCACGTGGCCCGAGCTGATGCGCGACGAACAGTTCCTCAACGGTTTCTTCACGTACTTCTCGCCCGGGGAGCGCGTGCCGCTGTCCCGCGTGTGCGTCCGGTGGCGCGACGTGCTGTACAGGTCGCCAAAGTTCTGGTACAACGTGCGGCCGGTGATCCGCTGCAAACAGCTCAGGTCGTACAACTACGCGGACAAGGCGGCCGTGTTCAAGTCGTTCGTGGCCAGGGAGATGACGGCCATCACCATTTACGGGGCCCAGGACCAAGACACGGTCGAGTTCGTCAACACGTACCCGTTTCCCAACAAAAACATATTGGCGCTGTGCTTACAGTCGTCCAGCGTCACCGACAGGGGATTGGAATCGTTCCTGGACCATTTGCAGGTGAGTCATCTCGACCGTCGATTATAATATTATAATTATGTAGTTGTAGTTATTGTATTTTAACACGCCGCGACCGATCGACCGGTTGTGCTTATCATAATAATATGCATTACTTCCTGCGAGCGATTTCGTTTTTCTTAACAAATAAAAGAAATAATTTTAATCAGACTCGATATCAATAGTGTTGCTAATTATTATGGGGGGGGGGGGGTATCCGGTTCGTTTGAGAGGATTTCAGTAAAATAAAATGAATATATACTCTTTGCATTGATTGAACGATAAACTCGATAAACAATGTTCGTGTGAAAATTCGATTATTATTATTGTACAAATACTTCAAAAGATTTCAAATCAATATAAAGTAGACGTTTTCAATAATTAATCTGCAAGTCCTGATCTCTGAGCCCACCACGACCTCTCTTTATATCATATTATTTAACGTTCGAAATGAGAACACGTTTGAAGCACATGATGAGGCATGCACTTTTAATCCCTTCCAGATATCTATAGATTATTCGTTCATTCGGTTTATGTCGATATAGTATTTTATTCTACTTCACTACACTTATATCACTGTATTATTTGCAATCTGTACAATAAGCCTTATTTGTTACAATTCACCCTTATAATAGTTCATTGTATTAGCATCACCTCATTGTAACAGAGTCCGTCATATTATAATTTCTTCATGTATAACTTCTTCCCAGATCCATTTTTGTTTACTCTTGTACGTGTATGTTATATTAGAAGTATGAGATACATTTTAAAAGTTTGTTTGTATTGAATTATGTTGAAACTTTAAGTAATAATGATACATCTATACTATTTTTTTTTATCAAAATAATTTGCTAAAATAATTTCCTAGTATATTTTAAGCAATAAATTGACTTAAGTATAATAAGTCTTGTTTTACAATGCTTGAGTTGGTCACTTCACTATAGGTGCCTAATAAAGACAGTGATAGTTGTCGTTCGAAGTAATGTAATAATTTTATTTCTACACATCGAAGTAGTATAATAAAAATACTCGTAAATAAATATATAGGTATTATTACTGTATTATGATATAAACTCGGTGACGTGCCAATGTAGGTACCATAGTTTTGTAAATATGATATGGACATTGAAATAACGATTAGTGTACTTTCGAGACCGCGTCCCGCCGAAACCGGGATAGTCGAATTGCACTTATTACCTAAAAAGAAATGGTCGAATTGCACTTGGGTTGAAAAAAGGTAATAGTCGAACTGCACTCGGTTAAAAATTAGGTAGTAATCGAACTGCACTCATTCAAAAAAAGAGTTAAAATGGAAAAACCGTGGAAACCCGTTAAAAATATTGTGAATCTTATGTTTACGAATGCTACAGTAAAAATGTACAATATAATATAATATAATGTATAATAATATAATATAAGAATAATTATAATGTATAAATATATAATTAACATAATGTGATGTATAAAACAATCATTTTTAACCACGCCAATGATTAAAATCATTGTCAGTTCTAAGCCTGTAAGTGGGAAGGAAAATGAATGTTTACTAAATGTTTAACTCCTTCAAATGTATGATAATTTGGTTGAAATACTTTTTTTGAGCCCAAGTGCAATTCGACTACTACCTGCTTTTTACCCGAGTGCAGTTCGACCATTACCTTTTTTAAACCCAAGTGTAATTCGACTAAGATGAGTGCAATTCGACCATACCCGCCGAAACTGACCTTCACACCACAAAACAATACAACAATAAAATTATCATGGTTCACTATGGTATGCTATTATTTGATACTATACATTGTGTGTTTTTATTGTTCATTTGTAAAATTTATGTAACGCGATTATTGTTGCTGCTATTTTTGCTACTGTCGTTACACGGTGTTTTTAATTTTTTACTTTTCAATTTCAAATTTTTATTTGTTAAATTACAGCAAATTCTTCAATAAATAATATACAGTGGGTATCAATATAGTTTGTACTTTTTAAATTAGGTATTTATATCTGCTGAAGTCCTGAATCAATCTTAATATCTATTAATACTCCAAATATCTAATAATACATAACATTTATCGAAAAACGTTAAAAATTATATTTGGGTATTTCTGATGTCCGATTTCCGATGACGTACACGTAACATAAATTTTATTACAATACTATTACACACGGAATTTCAGACACGTGTAACAAGACCGTTTGAGTATATTCACTAAATTGTTTACCGCTTAAAAATATACGATACTCTCAAGTATCGTTGATGACTTACAATACCCGAATAAAAATAGTTAAGTATTAAAGTATCATTAATTCATAACTGTATCAGATAGTTCATGAAACTTTTACATAACACTATAATACAGTATAATATTATATATTATAAAGGTACGTATAATTTCGTTCTACGTATTTTGTACCCATATAGAAAATCATGTATAATAATAATTAACAATAAATTATTAATATTATACAGTTTTATTAATGTTTAATAGCTTAAAAGACTGTAATATGGTCATATGGGACATATGGGTATAAGGTAATTAGTAATTTTTTTTGAAGCTACTGATAGCTAAATTATTACAACTGTATAAAGTCTAATACCTACATACATTTTTATCATATAGGTAACACGTATAATGTTTTAATATAATTAATGCAAATTATAATAATATAAACCCATATATCGTATACACGTCTTGTAATTTAATATTAAATGACATTATTTAAAATTATAAGCACAATAATAAAAAAATCCAACATTAAATAAAATCTATAAAACTAGTTTAATTAAAACAAATATTTAAATATTTAATTACAATTATGCGCCTATACGATAAAACTATAGTTAGTCATTAAAGGTTCTTAAAATCATCTTCCGAAAACAAATTATAATATAATATAATCTATCTTTATTCTTTATGGCTATATGGTTATGTATTATAAAGTATACAGTATAGGTACATATTTCACCATCAAAAGTTATTCGATTTACCTATTTTAATCATATTAAGCTACATCCTGACCAATAGTGCACTCAGTTTCTTATAGTTATTGTTAATTTGATAGTATGGAAAATTTAAACTCTTAGAGTTCTAACATCAAGGCATTATTTATCTAATTATATGTCAAAAGGCTTATATTAAAGTGATATTTCTAACCATTTCTATAGTCAAATTCAGTTGTAATTAAGTTATATTTTATCGTGACTCATGTTACCAAGTAAAAATCGTAACTCAGTATAACTTATAAATTCATGGAATTATATTTAAAAGAAAATACTTTTATAGATTGGATATTTAATTGTTTTTTAATTTCTAATCACCTAAATTAAACATAAATACATACATTCTTCAGTTAATTAAATATAAATACTTTTAAAATTTAAAAAAAATAAAAACGTGCATTTTATTAAGATCATCAGTAAATGTTGGAATTTAAAATGTTGATTAAATTTTAATTGTAGTTATTCATTGTTAAAAAAAAATAGTCTTAAACCATAGAAAAGTGAACACATTTCTTTGTCATTTTTTATATGATTCATAACTTTCAGATGCGTAATGGTGATTTTTACTTGCTAGGATTGAGGGGAAGGGATGAAGTAACGGCAAGTATATATTGTAATAGGATAGATACTTGTGTAAATTGTCACTCACCCAGGTACCAGCTACGATTGACATAGTTTAATTTCCAGTTCACTGCGATACAAGTATTGACATGACCCTGTTGTGTCGTGTAACATCTTTTGGAATGTAAAAATAAAACATTTTCAAAAAAAATAATAAAAGTTTGTTTAGCTTATATTTTTTACTTTACTTAAATAATATTAGAAAATAATTTTTACGATAACAGAATATTTCTACCATTCCTACTTGTACCTATTTTATTAAATTAAATTATAATATTATATTGCGCTGTGCACATTTCTATAATATATATTCTTCCTATGCAGGCAATTTTTGAATTATAATAGCACATTCAAAAAGTATTGTCAGCATGACAGCCACCGATTCATATATTATAATTTATAATACATAATAAAGAATTTGCAAACAATTTACTAGCATCTTAAACGCATTTACATAATACACAGATTTACTGAATTAAAATCGTTGATAACGTTTTAACATGTTTGATATATACATACGCCTAAAGAGTACTTCAATCAATTGTTATATATAATAATATGCGTGAATATACTATATAATATATAATATAGTAATCCTATTTGGCTGTATAATATATAGGTACCTACCTATGTATGTATTGCTATGGTGTAGACATGTAGAATTCGTTGTCAGTTGACTGTACGAAACGGATGATGGAAGATGGACCGTTCAGTTCATTTAAAGATCAGTATTATTATACGTGTGTGTATATTGTATATACATATATATTAGTTAGAGGGTTAACCTCTAGAAAAAAAAAATAAACTAAAAGCCGTCGTTCTTAATCCGAACAAACTCTAATCAGTTGTCTACCTGTCATCAGTTTTCTATTCACCCGTTAAATAAAGAAACAAAAGTAAATGAAACATTATGAACTTAAATTCATTACACCTACATAAAAACAGTGGCAGAAATAATTGTTATTTTAATCCAGTTATTTATCGTAGTAGGTTCACTTGATTATATAGACCGAATAGGTATAATATAGAGCTGGTTTCCTATACAGATCGGTTTACTCGGGATAGGGTTATGTTTTATAATTTCCTGTTATATTACAAGGGTTAAATCACGGCATGCCCTTTTAATTAAAACACAAATTTATTCATTTTTCTGAAAGATTTTATTTTAATCTAATACAATTATTTCATGCATATTAATTGATACTTATTTTAACTCTGTGCAGAACAATAGTTATACATCTCGACTAAGTTTATGTTGTGAATAGCCTAACTTATAACGATTATACGTATAATATTATGTATATGATTTATGTTCATTGATCGAAAGATTTGTAGATTGTTTAATCATTCATAATTTTCATACAAGGATTAACTTTTTACAACTATAATTATAAAATAGATACCTGTACTACTAAATCCACAAATATTCTTCAGATAATTATTTTTTCTCATAAGTTCATAACATGATTAATTATGTTATGAACTTATGAAACTAATAAACTATATTTTCACAATCTACAACAACTCCCACTAACAACAATATGTTTTGGTAAAATTTTAAAGTTGAATATATATTTTCCTAAACACCGTTTAAATGTTCCAAGTACTCACGTTCTACATGTTTTAAATTAAAATTGTAAGTATGTAAACTTGTTTTGTTTTTACTTGTACTGTTAAAGTTCTTTCATTTTTACACTGATATAAAGTTGCGTTCCATGTGGGTCAAGCGTGCACCAAATTTTAAAACTTTTAATTGTGCTGGTTTCATGAATTTACACGTGAGAGCACAGAAATAATAAAAAAAAATCCATATTATATATTATACTATTCTCGACTAACAGATACGCCGCAAGGTGAATAATAACGTAGCTGGAACTTGCGTCAGTCGGTGAAATGTTTTTCGGTCCCATTTTGGCACCCGTGCCATAACACACCTTATGCATTTTAAACAACCAAAAAAAAAAAAAAAAACATCAGGCACCAATAAATTATAAAAATGTGTTGACCGACATTTTAATTAGTTTAATCTTTATTATACTTCATTTTTAATAAGATTTGAGTTTAATTATGCATAAAATACCGGTTTCTAAATTCTAATTATTTAACAAGTAAAAACATTAAAAAAAAGTATGCTTAAATTAATAAGTTTTTCATTCTTCAATTACTATTTTGAAAAAAATGTTTTAAACAGTAAACATTTTTTGTATTATATTATGTTTCATTTCAATATTTAACCATATAGTCATAGATTAAATAGAAAAACATTGATTGTTGTAGTGAAATAAGGTAAACTCAATATTTTATATTGCTTATCTAATAAATATTGTTTTAATGTTGTGTATAATTAATTAGATATCTATTTCACGCGACACGTCATAGCAAATAAATAATAAATTGTCACAGTATTACAGTTCTCGGAAAATAAATATTTTTCGTTCAATTATTTTAAAAGCACAAATATTATTTATCCGTAATTAGAAAATTATTATTTTTTGCACGGAATAACGTTACATCAAGCTATAAATGCTATACTTTTTACATATTTTTTTTTTTATATTTATACTTCTGCAGCATTTTTCATTTGTTGTTGTAAAAAACAAATATAGTTAGTTCGGGTTTTCGAAACAAAAAAAATACAACGGTTACGTCTGGAATAATAATAATATTATTATATATTATGCAATACAGTGCTTTTATTATAATATGTTCGAATATCATCAATGGTCGCCGCGAACGCGATCAGTAGCTCCGCTCGAAAGCGTGACAATAACGATCATTATTTTACCTTTGGTGACTATTACCGACTGCTTCTGACTGCTAATGTTGCGATTATCGTACATGTGTACAACGCATTCACAGTTCTGTGACTCGTTTATAAGCGTAACAGAGATTTTTTTAGAACGGGAATTGGTTGTTTAAAAATGTTTTAATCAATGCAATTTGTTTGTGCGACGTCGACCATTTGCGCATTTTAGTCTAAACTCTAAATGGCGTTTTCATTATAATATAGGTAGGACGGTAGGTGGGACTTGTTATGTTTTTAATGTTATAGTTTTACGGGAAAATTGTTCAGCCCTGTAAGTTTTTACACATATTAGGTATAGTGTATCATTGTTAATTGAATCAACCATCACTATAAACGACAATTGTACACGTGCCCGACGTGCGGGGAATCAGAAATATATGTGTTGCTGGGGTACAAACACTGTGGGGGATAGATATAATACAATGTGACTATACGATGTTTAAACGAAAAATACACACCGAGTTTTTTTTTTGTATTACAACTTTTTGATCGGACCGTATTAAATTATACACCGTAGCACACTTGTAGAGATTAATTTAATTTTTTTTTATTGTTATTATTATTGCTGCGATGTATTATTAATTGTCACTCTTTGTGTATATTTTACTGATGTGTATTAACTACAAACGGGCATGAACGTTATATGCTGGCGTTCAGAAAACATAGCTGTATAAGATATTAAAAAATGATTAATATCATAATCCATACATTGTGATCTATAAACTTCGATACTCGTTCTAGTGTACTAGAACAGACGAATTTTAAACATTCAAAACGAATGCACACTATATACGAGTATGGAGATAGGATTATGTAAGTCGAAAAATCACAAGCTTTTACTGTTATGGCGTATTATATTAGCGTTTTAAGGTTTTAACGATGCACGCGTGTGTGTATATGTATTATATACGCGTGTACTGTGTATGTATGTGCATGTTTTCGATTAGTCAATTAGTAATTACTATTTCCATACGGCTGGTGCACAACAATATTAGATAACTTGCATGCAGCTATTTGAAAATCGAAAAAAGATAATACTGCTACTGTTGCGTTCGTAACAGTTACGCTATTACGCCAGTAGTACATACCGATAGAAAAATTGCGGCACGCCCTCTTTACTCGTCTGCTTTCGATTTAATTAACAAATCGTGATTTTACTAAAATGTTACGGCTATCGCGACTTCTCAACGTACACAACCCCCAATCATTTTTCGGGCACATTCGCATTCGACGGGAGCGCAAACCTGTAGGGATCTTCACAGGTGGATTTCAGACCACGAACAACGCTTCATAAAAAAACCTATCGTACGTGCACGTCTGCGTTTTCTAACAAAGGACTAAATTATTATATTGTTACCCAAGGTCGGCCCGCGTATCCTGTACATTGATGCGGGCCATCTACATCGTGTGGGGATATGCTTGAACGATCGTAAACACTAAATAATAACAATAATATTATCGTTATTTTTATCAAAATACAGTTCTAAACACGAAGCGTATTTTAATGCACAGGGTGCTTAGAAACGTCCAATTAACTCTGCACTTGACTTTTCGACGAACGCGTGTTTGCCACCGTGTTGACGGACGACACTTGGTAAACTGTCACGTAAACCGTCATTCACGAGTAGGTACGTGTGTGCGGCATGGTTTGCCGAATCGATTTTTTTTTTTTATTGCTATTGCATTCGGACGAAAGTTTTTTTTTTTTTTTTCGTTCGGTGTCAAAAGTGTTTCGGTAATTTTCGTTCTGACAGCCGGAGAGGTTCACGCACCGGGGACGCGTTACTTATCATAACTCTGGTCCTCCGGTCGATATACTCGTATAGGTAGAATGAGTGTATACGACATGTATATATTATTACATTATATTATACTGTAACTCGTGAACCGTTATTTTCCGCGTGATTTGTAATAGCGACGATGTAAGATTTTCATATATGTATATAAATTATATATATACTCGCTACGAATAGAATATTGATTTCGTATATACATAATATTATCTTGCAGCGTAGTGTTGGCTTTCGAGACACACGCGTGCACAATTCGATAAATGAATAATGATATATCACGGCACGCTGAAAGCATATATATTGTGTAAACGTGTTACTTATTTTATATTAATAGAAGCACCTTTGGTAGGAACCTTCAACTTACTATAGATAGTTACTAGATTTTCGCACTAGGACATCAAACTACAACCCTGAGTTACCTACCCTATATTTTTAATCTCGTTGGAATAATATATATTTGTCTTTGAATCTTTCATTCAACATATACGTGTCTCGATAAATTTGTGTATGTATATGTGTTACACGTTATTTCGAACGTTGCTCGTAGTTCGTATAGCAGAACTCTTTAGAATGACTTAATAATATTATATATAGTTGCACATGTTATAATATAATATATACGTATACTACACCGTAATGGTACGCGTGTGGCATTTTACAAATGGGTTTATAACGCATACGATATATACCTACCTATAAACCAACGTTGTGCTTTTAAATATTTTAATGAGAATAGAAAACACATACATACATAATACATGTACTATAATATACTATATATATCCATACTTACCAAAGCCTTATTTTTTGTGTTTAGTATCTATATACATAATAAGCTGTCCTGCAATATAGGGCAATATATTATACTCGTTCTATATTTAAATATTTTTTAAGTAAACGAAAATGCAATATACTACTTCTATGCATATTATAATGGTATTATAATGTATGCATTTTAAGTATGTTTATTTTTATTTAAATCCACATACACTGTTGAATAATTGAATGTCTTATACTGCGCTGAACATTTCAGTCATGTTCTCGATAGTTTTGTAAAATATACATTACGTATCGTTAAAGTATAATAAACATAATATATGATTATTGTATTTCTACAATCTTAAAAAATATGAATTTATGTATTCAACAATTTGATCTACCTAAGTACAAAATCGTGCTTGCCAAGTCTAGTATATTTATTTAATGAAAATCAATAATACAATATTAAAATAGGTATATATAAATAGCGCGTATTCATCTTTTCATTGTGGTCAATTCGCGACGAATTTATAACTTGATTTATTTAGATATTTATTATTTATTGTGTTGTTAAAAAGAGCCTTAGATATATACCTACAAAGGTTTGTATGATGGAAAAATTCATTCATTCCTAGGGTTGGATTAGTTTCCACTGACGGTTGTTTTGTTCATTATACAAAAAAAAAAACAATTATTTTTACATAATAGGGATATAAAAAAAGGTTGATAGTATTAAACTCTTCTATTATAAATTATAATACGGCCTTATTCATTATAAATCGAACTGTCAACTCGTATAATATATGGTGAATGGAAATGCGAAAACATGTATTGCATTTAATATATTATGTTTAATCATAATTCATAATAATATGTTAAGAACGAAGTACGTATTTAAATAAACGATTTGTTTTGTTACGGATGAGTCAATAACAGCTAAATTCGTAATAGTTAGTAAATAAAAAAGTTAACATCAATTATTACTTATGAGGAATTAGAATAAGTGATGGGTATGTTTCTCCTTTCCCCACCTGAATTGTTACTAACTTGAATACCTATACTTGATGAATTATATACTCTAATCAAAAATAACTATTTATTGTACAGAAAAACATACTCAATATCTTTATAAGTGCTTTTATCAATTTAAACGCCAAAATAAAGGTAGAAAAGAAAGTAAACATAAAACATAAATCAGCATCCCGCAGATAATCGACAATTCATCCTAGTCTGAAATAATAATTGGAAATCAGATCAAAAACCATAACGAAACAAACTGTCGTATTCACTCGTATTGTTGTTATATAGTTACTACCTTGATAACTACTAGTTCTAGCTGCTGCTGTTAGAATCGTCTTAAAGTTTATTATCCATGTCCTATATTATTATTATTATTATTATTATAGCCCCCCCGTAAAGCGGAAATCGATGACAAAAATACGAAGTTTGTTTTGTATTGATACGTTATTATTTATTACCTGTATATATTGGTTTTTGTTTTTACACAGTAACTTAAAATGTATTATTTATTTTAAACTAATAAGTCCACATTGTCCACCGAATATAGGTTATGACGACTACATTCAGTTTAGTTTGCAATTTTTTTTAAACATATTTTATTATTTTTAAAAATTTAAGATTTGAACCATTGGTCATTGTAAACGGTACAGCTGTGGGTATATTATAATATAAGTCTATAAGTGTATCAACTTGGTGTACAAAATTTAATTAGGGTCGAGAAAGTGTTGAAGATGAGGCAAGAAGTGGTCGACCAATAAGCACGTTCACCGCTGAAACCATTGAAAGCGGTTGTAAAATTGCTACGATCGAATAGGCGACTCAGAGTTAAGAAAATGGCACCCAACTTGATCTCCCAAAGACCACATAAAATTTGTACATTAAATTTTTCATAAGAAATTAAATTTTCGTAAGGTTTGTGCGCGTTAGTCACCCCACATTCAGCGGAAAAAACCAAAGCTTGGCTGGAAAAATACAAGTAGGAAGTATAGCAACATCCACCATATAGTCCTGATCTGACTGTCTGGTACCTTTACATTTTTTATTGGGTCCGTTAAAAAACACTTAGAAAAAACTCATTTTTAAAATGGGGAGGAGGTCATAAACGCAGTTACCGTGAGTACTTCAATAGAAAATGTGCTGCATATTTCCAAGATAATATTTTAAAGTTACTCCATCGTTGAGAAAAATGCATCAATTTGAATAGTGATTATGTAGAAAGATAGTAAAATATATCTTATTTATCGTGTAAAAGTTTTAAAGTAATACATTATTTTTTCATTATTAGGTATATTTTTGTACCTTATTAATCGGACAGCTGCGTATTTTTCATTTTGTCATGTACTTTATTACTTGTCACTCAGTATGCGAACTGCTAAATGTGAGTATAATAACGATTAAAGAATTCATATACTGTATTTTTATTGGAAAATGTATAATAACATTCTTCTGCAAAAAAATTGTATCTATGAAATAATGTTTAATAATCGCTTACTAAGAATAAAAATGTAAATACTTCTTAATTATATTATTAATTATGATTGATTTTAATGTTTTAATTGCTTTACAATTGTTTGGGTCTAGGTCATATCAACTTATTAGCTGAAATAGCTGATACAGTCCTGTTTTACAGTCCTTGACATCATACAGCATTGATGAACCAAAGTTATTTTTATAATCTGAAATTCTAAGTTTACTAATATTTTTCAAATATCTGGTCAAATTATTTAATTTTAAATAATTCATCTAAAACAAGCTTAATAATGAGTAGGTATAACGTTTATTAAATATTAAGGTAGGATTAAAATGTTAAATGTGCTTTTTTTTACTTATTTAGACAAATCTGTAGTAGGTACCTAATTAATTTAACATACTTCTTTAACCACCTATATACTATAATATATGGTAATATAAATTGAAGATGTAACGAATTTTAAAGAAAGTAGCATTATAAATACCAAAAAAATAAAACTTTTTAACGCGTTTTAATGGTATATGATATTGTCGTAAATATATAGATATATAACTCTTTGATTTCTAGGTTTATGATTTTTAACAATACAGTATTACACAAATGTACATTTTAGTTTGTATGAGCTTACTTTTTACTTATAGAACATTTTAATGATGGGTTATTAGTACCTATATAGTAATGCATTTTGTTAATAGATACTTAAGCATTTAAACTGTCATTCTGTTTTAATAACAAATTAATATACAACAATCGGCAATAATTTATGCTTATACTAAAGCAAATATCTACTAAATAGTTTATGTCTGAGCCAACTTATATAGTCTCCGTACATTTTATAGGTATATATTTATAAATAATATCATGGGATATAAGCGATAAAAACGATAAAATCTAGAGCTGACAACACTACTCTATGGCGGCTACTTTTGAGTTGTTCTGTAAAACCAAAACTGTAGATGTTATAGATGTATAGTTAGTATATGTATATTGTATATATATATATAAATAGCTATATTATATAGTGTATAATAGTGGACGACGACCAAAAGCTCGCTCTTATAGTCAATACCATTATTACTACGTACAGACCTTTTCTGACGTTGTTCTGCTATATAGTGTGCGGCGTGCCTCGTATACCAGCACATAAATAAGTATATATTATTATTACTATTATGTATGCACGCATATATGTATATATTTTTTCAACGTCTCGCCCCTTTGTACAAAGGTCTGTTATTTAGTCAGCTGCAGTAATATACAATATATATATATATATTTACACGGTGCAGTCAGTGTGCCATCGTCGAACCGTTTCTCTCACTGCAGCAATCTCACTATATATATTATCATCCCTGCCTCGAGGGCTGGGAGCCGGTGATATTATATGGTTGGCACGCGCACGCACGCTCCCGTCGCGTGTTCAAACGATGCCAATATAAATTGAATTATTCGAAAGCGCATTTCATAGATTAAATCATACATATATATGCGTATAAAGATTTTGGCAATGGCGATAAGTTCTCGAAAAACGGCTTCAAGACTATATACTATTCGGCCAGAGTACGAATACGTATACATAATAATATAACTACTAATCTACCATAGTACTATATTATGGACATAATATAAGATAATATATAATACTCATGTTTGTGTGTTTAAGCATTTAAAGCAATTCTGCTGAAGCAAATCGTATACGTTATTAGTGGTCCCTTCGATCCGTGCTCCGATTTCAATACAATACAAAGTGCCAGACTTTTCAAACCTTGCACTAGTTATTAGGTGTACAAGCGTGTTCGTACATGTGAATATGGGATTTAACTACGCAGTGAATTAAATCAAACGATAGCTGGATTAATAGTTAATACCGTTCTGGAATAATATAACAAATATATACACATTTTGAATTTAAACTCTATTGTATTTATATTATACTTTACTTAATATTAACATTTAATTGGAAATAAATAACAAAAAAAAATTCAAGGTGTAATTAAATACCTATATCTATGTGGTTTGTGGCTATACAGTATACATGCATAATATATGTAACAGTATACTAATTGTATTACCTATTTAAAATTATAATGTTTTAGAATTAATTACATTTAAAATAATAAAAATAAAAATCTTTCAAAATATAAATAGGATAATATTTGTTCACAAATATATTATATACAAAAAAATATACTAAATCCCTAATAATATCATATTAAATTCTACAATAGGTTCTGAAAATAATAAATAATATAAATACTTTTATACGATTTCCAAATATCAATATAAGTTCAAGTGGACTTGACTTTAAAAATAAAAAGATTGAAATATAGTAAGACAATTTTTGAAGAGGCATGATTATTATTTGTTAGAAGGTGATTCGTGGTTCAAGATTTTATCCGAGAGAACATTTTCAATAGTAATAATGTACAAATCATCCAAAAAACTGTTAATAAAAGTCAAAATCTTAACAATCCGCTTATACTATAATCATTTGTATCACAGTCCACAGACAATATTTAATAACATTAATGAGAAAATTAAGCACGATGTATGAAAATGAGACTATTGTCTATTTTGCATAACACAACTTCAATAATTAATTTTCAAAATGTTTAAATATTAAAAACAAGGTTAAAAAAAATATTTGAGATATAACTTTGTACATTTATGTAATCTAGTTTTAATAACTAATATAGGTACTACTATATCAAGTATGTTACAATTATGCATACGGCTAATTACAACTAATCAATTTATAAACGAAAAGTAAAAATAATAAATCCCAGAATACTACGTCACAACTATTATTTATCAGATCATTCGGATCAAGAGTATATTATTTATAATTTATAGTACTGTGTAATAGTAGTAAAACTGCAAAAATATAGTGTCATAAAACTCGATTAGAATAAATTATGTTTAACATATCCATAAGTAGTGTACTACTATAGTCTACGAATCAAAATTTAATATTATGTTAATATGGTTTTCGCTGTTTTCCATTAGTGCCGTTATTCAGCCCTCTGCTGTACCAAATTACACCCACCTCGCCACCGCATTCATATAAAATGGATTGAAGGAAAATCAAGGAATGCCTTATTATTCTAAAATACGACAGAATGGAATTTACCGAATAGAAACCCTTCAAGTCCAATGTATTCCTAAGCGAATTCTTATTGCCACGTCGAGTATATTGCGGAAGCGAATTCCTTAAATCTATACGTCCTATACAAATCCTGTGACAACAACAACACAAACAAACCGAAATCACACTTCTAGGACAAATATCCAGTTAAGCGATTTACATCATTGTCGTTCACTACAGTAATAGCGCAACTGTATATGTTTATACATCACGGATATGTGTGACTTTGCTTGGGAATACAACTTGTTATTCGACACTTATTGTTTGCGATAAATAAATATTGTTATTTGTTTGGAAGCGACAGTATTACTATTATAGATTATATTACAGCAATTTATATCCTGATTATTTATTCGGGTATTTTATATCAGATGTGTTCGGGTGCTCGTAATATTGTTATATAATAACCTACCTATATTATTAGGGTTAATACGGAATTTAAGAATTCCGAGAAAATCTCTATTAAAAAACCATGAACCATAATTTAGCTTAGGTATAAGTTATTGTTTCCAAGAACAATAAGTTTAATTTAGAAAATATTTCTATGAAAATCTTGATTAAAAACAGTTTATAAAACATATGCTATAAGTCTATACTCAACAATAATTAAATTAAACACAAAAAATACGCATAAAATACATACACAGATCACATTACCACACGAAAGTTTTATAATAAAAAATCTAAAAGTTTCCGAACGTTTTATTCAAATTTCAATAAAGTGCAAAGTTCAACTATTTTAAATTAAAACGTCATGATGTTTTGCATAAGAATTGTGAATACTATATGGAATATAATATTATACTCTAATTCTATCATAGGTTATGAACTATTTCAGTATATTTTAGGGTTCTAGACGATAACCTAACCCTATACATATATACAGAGTGATTCATTTAATGCAAGACATTCATTTCTTTTACATACCTAACTTTGTATTTACAAAACCACTTTTTTTGAAAAAATTATATTTTTAATAATTTGTATTATTATACATTTTTTAGTTTAATAGTTTAATACTCTTTAGAACTACAACATACATTTTTAATTTTATATCCCGAAGGAAAATATTTTTACTTTTTATACAAGTATATAATATTTCAATCTATAAAAATCAAACTTCCAAAAAGTAGTTTATTATTTATAGGTATTTAAAGTTTTGCCAGGTTAAGTAATGGCTAACATTTTATGGGATACCAGGTACTCCTACACCGTTCTTTTCTCCACTCATCTAAACTATAAATACTTACAATAACTAAACATTGAATAACAATAAAACTGTCTTTTTAACTTTTTAAAATCCTACAAGACCATCACCGAGCTTTTCTATTTTAGAAGTCCAAGCACAGCATGTAAATACAACATATAATATAATTTTCCCTACATAAATAGAGTTAATAATACAATATAATACTTGGAAGTTACATTCGACCAACGACGGAACATACATAGATATCTCAGATTCTCAGAATTAAATTCAAAATTACGCAAATTATATGCATTCTGCGGTATGGCAAAACAATTTCTAAATATACAATGGTTAAAAAATACATTTATTTTTCCTTATCTTAATATAATGGTCTACAAATATATATTAATGAAATACAAACAGCACAAAATACCTATCTAAAAATGATTTATCATAAACCGAGGCTTTTTCCCATTACACAATTATACTCAGAAACTAAACTTTTACTCGTAAAAAAATTATACAATAATAAAACTTTATTTTACCTACCTACCACAAAATAACTTAATTTTCACAACCATCCATAACCATAATTTACGATCTGAAAATCTAATATTTCCCAAATAAACACGTTAAAATATTGTATCAGCTATTTAATAATCAGCTTGAAATTATACGAAAAACTTCTTACTCAAATAAAAACTATCAAAAATCTATAATTTTTAAGTTATTTGTAAAGATATGGTTGTTGAACAATGAACTAACCGTAAAACAATTTTATTAAATATATAAGCTATATTAACTTGCTGAATATTATATTTGAAAAATATTATACGCATTACACAGTATATTTTATTTTATTTTTTAATTAATTAACTTCTATTATTATTATTATTATTATTATTATATTCTTCTTTGTATAATTTTTTAGATACACTTGTCTATCAAAATAAGAATTTTATTCTTAGTGATGAATGAAGTAGTGAAATAACAATATATTATGTAATTCCATTTTTGTAAATATTAATACAACTAAAATAAAATATAGATTATTACATTGTTTTATAACTTATAAATTCATTCGATTTTTATGTAC
Organism: Aphis gossypii; assembly: GCF_020184175.1. NCBI lineage: Eukaryota > Metazoa > Arthropoda > Insecta > Hemiptera > Aphididae > Aphis > Aphis gossypii. The sequence continues at coordinate 58,813,345 of NC_065530.1, forward strand.
TCCAAAAAATATTCCTATTTGGAATAAAGAATTAAAAATTTATATTATCATTAATAAAATTATAAATAAAATTTTCTAAAATTTTGTTTTAAAATGATTATAAAAAAAAATAACGTTAAAAGTTTTTGAAATCATGAGTTTCTTGCGTTAAATAGATCTCCGGTATACACACTATACACGTATTTATTTGGTTCTTGATTCGACTTCGAGAAAAGGCGTGTAATTTTGTATACTATTTTTTTTATCGTTAACACGTGTTTGATATATACTTTTGTATTTATGCGTCCGATAGAAGGGATATCGCATTCAAAATATTATAGTAACATTCAAAATGATGTGGTCGTATAAAGATAAATAATCTATAAAACGAGGTTCCTAGTTATTATGCGTCCTGTGTGTAATGAAAAAGTTTTAAAACAAAATATAAATAATTCCCCATACGATAATCTTAGTAGATTTTCGTTTGCGGATCCGTTGAGAATTTTAGATAGGTAGTAATAAGATACGTTATATATATTTTATAGTATGTATAGTTTTGGTACTATAACATAATATATCTCTGATAACCGATAGATAGCCATGTGTATCGATCGCTAAATATAATATTTTTTATGATTAAATAATTTAAATATGTTTTGTATCTCACGCAATGTTCCTGGTATACACCACTATGCCACATAATATATGATAATATGTATCTACATTGTTTATAAATATATATTGTATATATGTCTATCCTAATCGAACTATCGTTTCGTGCAACGTTCCAATTTCTATATTATCCAATACACATTATATAATTTATATGGCAATAAATTTCAGTTGAATCAACATATTCAATTAATATTTAAAGCGCTTACACTAAATAATATTTAAAGTCGTTGAACTGTAAGTCCTAACGCTTTGCTATAGCGTTTACGTCCGTTGCAGTAGTAATGCCTATACGTATACCAAAATGTATTGTATCACTTAACACAGCGTTTTGGACCCTTTCGGTCGTTACTCGTATTTATTTAACATTTTAACATCCTAAATAATATCCATGTCCTTTTATAAACATTAATACGCAGTTGCTATGCTGTTCTAAGTTAATATACGTCACCCACGCGGCCGCGCATCATTACTTTAAACATTTTATATGTTTTGCAGTACATCCTACGTATTACACCAGACTTACATGTATATATAAACATAAATAATTCCACGACTAGTTAGGTACCAATTAGTATTTACCCAAAAATATAATAATAACACAATTAATTCAAATTCACTTCATATAATATTATAAGTTATAAATTATAAATTATCATATTTAGTCAATGTAGTAGTATATACCTATTCAGTGTATAAGTATTTTATGAATTAAATTAGGCCAGTAAAACAGACGTAGTTATGTTACTCCAGCACCCCTACATACAATTTTTATAAAAAAAATTGTTCTTGCTAATATTTAATATGCAATTATTAGTACAAACTTGTATATCCATTTCTGAAATTCGTACTACCTCCCGCCCAGGTACAAAAAGTGATAATACGTGATTCGTCCTGGGGAAATGTCGAAATGTTTGGATCGCTTTTGTTACTGAACCGGAGGTTTTTTTAGAAATGACTATATATTCATACGAATAGCATTGATTAAATATACATATATATATGTATATTTAATCAATGCGAATAGTGTATATTAAATGGAGAGACCCAAAAAACACCCTAACGCTATAGATTCGTGTGGGGGGGGGGGATATTTCTTCATCACCGCCCGAGCCTTTTGTTTGTAAGGCAAAAATTAAATGTGTATAAATAAGAAAAATTATTATATAAATTAGCAATTGCATACAAAATATTAGTAAAATAAAAATTAAGAAAATTTTGTTTGAGGGTGTTGGGGAACATACTACGTGTATCTACAGCGTGTTTATTCAAAATATTGTGAACAATGAATGAACCGTATAACAATTATGTCAATTAATAATGAGTAATGAGTAATGACCTTTGCTGTTAATGAGACAGTTAGGTATATAATATTGTTTTCATTAGCTAAAATCAGAAAATCTACAATGTAGGTTAAAAAAATAACACGTAATTAATCGTATGACTTTTTGAGTAACAACACATGCAGCTTCCGTACGGAAAATTAAAATTCAATAAATTATAACGAAAAAAATCAATTAAAATAAAAAAAATTCTTATGTATTTTTAGAAAAAGTGGAGTAAAATTGCACACATTAATAATAATTCAATTATAAAAATGTTATATAGCTCGTAACAATATAGACAACAAGATTATAAATGTGAAATCAAAGGTTTTTCATTAATTTTACAACACTATACTCTTTTCCTTTGGCATTTAATTAATAAATGTGTAGGTAGTACCTACGACGTATTCTGTGATACATTTAAACGCGGTGGTTTCAAGAAACCTGTAGGTGCAGATGATGATGTGGGATGTTTGAAGTCACGTTGTTGGTATCGCTAAAAAGCTCGTCAGCCATAACATGCAGATATATTTAAATTTTCCCAACACAATATATCGTTATTCCGACAAAACTGTTAATATTTTATCATTACAATAATGGGAGAGTTTTACACTTTTATCACATCGATGTTAACATACTAACCATTGAGTACGACTAGTTGTTATTTAATCGTTAGTGTACTCATGCTTAATCTTCTTTTATGTATTTATGAATATTCGTTTGTATGGAGCTTATAGAGTTGGAAACTATTGAAACAATCGGTACTAAATTTTTTACCAAATGTTCTTTGAGAATCGGGACATGTTCTTATTGCTTCGTTTTTCAACACTATCAGTTTCTATTCACAGACATACTTTGTTTTACGCTCACGAAAATCGAATATTTTTTTTTATTTATATGTATATACGATTGTAATTGGCTGCATGTATAAACATTTTTTTTAAAAACATAGCATAGACTAACCGCTAAAATAATATTTGATTATTTGTTTTTTGTTCAATGTACATCTTAAAAAGTAATAGCTGTATGTTTGTAACTCATAGGTAATTCTGGATATCAGACAACTTTAGAGAATAATTTGAACTAAGTATACCTATGAAAATATTCCAAATGCCATGTTTAATCCACCACAAGCCCATATTGGGAGAATTAGTTCTCCGAGCGAGGTCGCCGATGACGATTTTCCCATGAACTGAGTTACGTTAAAATTGAGATGCGTATATAGGTATTGACAGTGACATATTTTTTATATGGTCGTTCATTTTTAGTTGAGCGAAGTCGGGTCGCACTGAAAACATACTGTAGCTATTTATTAACCTCTGCTCTGTATGCGAGACAATCGAAACAACAATATCGACCGAATATAATATGGACGAAAGTCGTTCGGCTATATACGTTTAGTAATCTAGCGAAGCCCACGCGTGTATTAATAATACGTATTGATAATATTACGTTCTGCCGAAACGCGATGGTCGTCGTCTGCAGACTTTCGTAATATAACCATGTCAATAAATAATAACGATAATATTATTAATTGTACAGGGTGTTTGGCAACTGGAACTAGTCGGGTGCAACGAGATCACGGAGGCCGGCCTGTGGGCATGCCTGACGCCGAGAATCGTGTCGCTGACCCTGAGCGATTGCATAAACGTGGCCGACGACGCTGTCGGCGCCGTAGCTCAGATGCTGCCAGCCCTCAACGAGTTCACGCTACAAGCATACCACGTCACCGACGCTGCCTTGGGATTCTTCTCGTCCAGGCAGTCCAACAGCCTGTCCGCGCTAAGGCTTCATTCGTGCTGGGAGCTCACCAACCACGGCATTGTAAATATTGGTGAGTGAATCGTGCCAATAATATTTTATCATGTAGCACGCGCATACGTACTGCTTGTATAATATTATTCGATAATTTTTTTCGCCAATACTCAAAATTTGAGATCACATTTATCCAAACGGTTATTATATGGTCGTATTATCTAGTGAGCCGCCGCTATACTAACTCTTTTTAAGTATAATTTCTAAAACCGATAACTAATATTATTCTCTGTGATGATTTTAAACGCGTGATTTCATTTATTTCCGTATCGGTTATTGATTAATATATATATATAATATATATATATATATATTTATAGTATTGTAGATCACGTTGCAGATTTACCCCTCCCTATAATTATTATGGTCGTAAAGCTGTAAATTTAATGCACTCGCTGTAATAACTTTCGTATATGAAAAATCTTTTTTCAAAAATTTATTTCGCATATTGTTATTTTTTATCATAGACCTATATAATAGCGAAGGACTAATAGCTGATTTTTAAAGGATGCATTTCATAGTCTTTCATTTAGTAATATTTATGTAATTATGTGCATATAGATAGTATATATAATTATATATAAACTTATTATATAATAGCCATTTATAGGTAATTATTTATTGGTATTGTGAACCCGATGAGTATAACCCGATATCTATAATTGCTATAATATAAAATAGGTTGATAATATTAAAAAGCGTCGATATCTACCTATATAACACATATACAAAACTAAATAACTTAATATTTTTATTATAAAATAATTTTTCGAAGTTTACAATTATTAATAACGATGGGAATCATTAAAGGCTAACTTTTATGTAGACATTTACAGTACTACTCGGATATGACATTCAAATAATTGATCATTTAATTTTGAGAAAACATACCTCAATAAAAATTGACCTAAATAAAAACGTGATTTTTTTGTATTAATGCAACGTGAATTATTACAGTTCTATAATAAAACTTCTTAGAGATCAACAAACAATAATAATAATAATTACAAAAAAATAAAATAAATAAAAACATAGGTTCAAAACAAGAAAATAAAAACTACGATCCTTACTTTAATATTTAATGGTTGTAAGAATAAAAAAAGTTACCGGCTAGCTGGTTTCATAAAACTGTGATTGACTAAACTTGAGTATAATATATCTACTTACCGCGAACTATAAATAATATCTGATTTATTCGATTAAAAAATCTGCGTCGTCAACGCGTATTGAGATATAACAGGTATGATTACTTTTTTACTCGCTGAATATTACGATAACAGGCCGTGGACACCGATATTTTTATGTTGCTAATTGCCATACGATCACTACGATATGTCGTTAATTATTATGTCCATATATTACATGTAATATAACTACATCAAAAAGCATATAATATTATTACACGATTTTAAAATTATTTAGTATTACGTCTTCTAACCTAACTCACAAAAAATGACCTACCTACATATTATTATTTTGCACAAGACGGCTGTCACAATAGTAGTATTAGATGAAAGTCTTTATGGTTAATCGGTTTTCCGAGGAACGAGAACGGAAATTACCGTGTAGTGAAGGAATTATGATAATTGGTGTGCAAAACAAATTATCATTACGAGTGAGGTGGCGAATAGGAAATTAAATAAACTGTTGCGAACAAAACTTACACTACAACAACAGTCTACGGTATTTGCTTTTCACGGTACGAATCTAAAGTCCCATGATTTTTCTTTTTTTATTTATACTTAAAAATTTAATTACATTCTATTTTGAACATTTTCCCTGCCCGTAGCTAATAAATTACCGCTCTAACTAAACTGGTTAATGTCCTCTCTAAACTCATTTTGAATAATTTCAGATTTATGAACTATATTATAAAATTATGATAGTTAATTTTATAAAAAAAAAAACATTTGATTTGGGATATTATAAACCTATCAAAAATTAGCACATTAGCTATCTATTTACCGATCTACATTTTTAATAAAGAAATATAATCTAAGTTTATAATGTAAGTATAAATTATAATACAATACTTAAGTATGGTATGGAAATTGGGTTGTCCACAATACCTATATATCACTATTCACTATGTAATAACTTAACATTCAAGGTTAACAAAGGTTCAATCATTATTAAAAAATTTACATACTTCTCATTTAGAAATGTTGACTCACTCGATAAATATTAAATATATATAAACTATATGTCATAGTTTTTTTATAGTGTATCTATATAGTATATACCTATATTGGCTAGAATAAATATTAAATGATGGTGGGAGTTCAACTTTTAATTCAAATTACTCGTATATGATGTACAAAAAAAAATTAAATAATGGGTATATTTGTATTTTATGTGCATACAACAGAAAAGATATACTTTTTATATAGAATAAGTGGAAAAAAAAATTGAAGACACCAAATTAAATACCATTTAAGTGACTGACTTTGATAAATGACATATTATATAAAAAATAAATACTCGAAATCCTCGAGTAGACGTGTAAAAACTACATGCGTTTATTGTATTTATTGTTGAACAAATTTATAGTACTTCATTACATGATTGAAATGGATGTCATGTGTATAGTCATTTAATGTTAGACAGTACTTGCTCTGTACCTATAGAGGGTGATTCACCACGCATGCTTATCAGTTGTCTCCATTTCCCCTCTATTTAAATTTTAGTTTTTGAAGTTTTTTAACCCACAACAATTTAATTAGTAATTACTGATTAGTATAAATAGTATAATTATGCATTGTAGCTACCTGGATGACAACAGAAATTTTTATTGAAATCAGGACTTCTGCTATTTTTTTATTATTTACTAAGCAGTTAATTTTTTTAAAATTTCGATTATGAAATCGAAATTCAAACGAGTAATTATTTATTAAGTTTTTTGTTATAAAGAATAATTCTATTATTTATGTATAATATATTTAATACCTATAGGATTAGAACATTATTTTTAATAAAATAATATTATTAATTATTTTTTCATTTTTATTATTTTGTTTTTTTTTTCAAGTAATTCAGTGATTGCCTATTTGTAACCAATTTTTAACTAATTTATACATCAATATTTATCCATATTATATAAGTTCTTAACCCGTTAAGAACCCATTTTTTCATACTCAAATATATAAAATGAACTGCTATTATTTGTATTCCATAATGCGTAAGACATCAAATATTGTACTTGCAGGCTCCTGCAGATTGGGCAGTTGGGCTCGGATGATTAAAAACACTTTTTGAACCCAAATTCATTTTGTATACAGGAACGGGTGACAAAATAACAATAAAATCTTTAAAACATTATCTTGTGACAATAGGTATTATATTGTATATTAAAACTAAATAAATATTATGATATAAAAGATCACCATTTCCGTGATAATAGATATTAAAACATAAACATTAAATTCAATGATAACATACTGGTCGACCTCATGCAAGATCGATAAAGATCTTAAAGATCTTGGACCTTATAGACAATATTATTATATTATTACAATATTACCTATATCAGTTAAGGCAAGGTTTCTTAAACTGTGTTGAGCTCATTTGAGGGTTCCGCTTCTTGTTGTTATTGCCATTTATAATCATGTTTTGTGTACTCTCCTTTTTTTAATATAATTTTCATAGGGGTTCCGTGATTTCAAAATGTTTAAGAAACACTGATCTAACTATCTAAGGGGTCGACGGTGCGTCAGTTGCTAAAATCACGATTGTTGGTTGGAAGCACGTTGCAGTATGACCAACTTGATTTTCCCGGTTAACCACCTCAACGAGTGATCAAAGGATTAAATCTGTATAAGGGTTTTTATTTTCGTACCTTCGTTTTTCTCATAATGTTGTCTACAGACACGACGGTAGACACCAACGTCACCTATATTTACGGATGTTTTTTGATGGAAACGATACGGTCGTAGTAACCACTCAAAACGTCACGGAGACAGAGTTCATCTTTAAATAACACACGTGGACTCGGAAAGCGGTGAACAAGGTAACAAAAGAACGTCTCAAAAGTTACACTTAAAACGTGATGGCTGACCATCGCACAAAAAGAAACAACAAAATAATAACGTGCTCAAAGACGAGGACGTCCCACACAATGATTGTGATAAAACTGCAGCTACGCCGAAGGACAAGTGCAGATTGTCACACATCGACGATGAAAAAAGGATCGCTGTTGAGTATCCAAAAGCTTATCGTGAGCAAAAGTCGACAACTTCCGAGCGCGGTATGATAAATAATAGAATAGATATATCTCTTGAACAAGTAGGTACTTATATAACTGATAAGTTTATAACTATGCAGAGATCTATATACTTGGTCAAATTTCGATTTCAATACCTACATACTTCAAAAATGGTCCATACCACTCGTATTATTAAATATAATTTCTTGAAAAAAAATACCTGTAAGATTTGAAGAGATGCATGTTCTAGGATAAAAAGAACCGATATAATTTCATAAAAATTTTGACAATTTGAGGTACTCATGTAGTACAATTTTAATTAGGACGAATAATGCGTTTACCAGTATTTGAATCCTATATAAAATCACAACAAACCAATGATGTGTGTATATCACCAGTGTAGTAAGCGTCTATAATAATCTGCAGTGATCACCTCGACTGACTCGTATGCAATACTAAATTACATTGCACACTTACCCCGGACGCGTGCCGGATGTACCTACAATACTACATATATAACTATATGTGGATTTTGAATAGTCTTGAGTTATACATATATATAGTCTGTACATTATATACATCTATATATTTTACACCTATATACTATTATGTAAGTACATTTTATCGAAGACTTTTTTTTAACACTAGTACACGACAAATTATACGAAATCCTCTACATGATGTATAGTTGCAGTATAATCGTAAGTCGTCACCACCTGGTCCCTTTTTTTTTTAAAGGAAGGGTGGTTACACGCTTACAGCGACTGCTTTTATTCGTCCCCCTCATGTAGGTATAGTTACTAAACATCACTCGGTCGTGTGTTTGCAAGGGCACGTGATTCAACGGGCCAGGAAAAGTATATAATATTATATATATACCTACACTCATAGTCACCCCAACACATTTACAGTGTAGGGCTGCGTGCAACGCGCAATACATATCCCATCGTATGTATAATATTCCTATCGATCCAAAATGAATATTAAATCTGTATACATACGCACATGCATATAAAAATAAAGAAACACAATTCCGCTGTGTTACTATTAAATATTATAATATACAGTAAAGTGCCTATAGTTATATACATAATATACTTAAATATGCTTTATATATAATTATATTAGTACATACTACACATACGCGAGTACTTAGTGTGAGAATAACAAAAAGCCAAAAGGGTATGTCTACGCGAATAATGGCAATTATATTATATTGTATTTTTACGATTTCTTAATTAGAGTAACCCGGAACAATGAGCAAAATATACCTGTTTTTTTACATTATTTTTATAATATGTATCGCGGCGGGTTTTAAATTATTAATGTGAAAAACTTAACACATATTGATACATATTGATAATATTTAGATGATATTGATTTGTTGATCTTTATTACAATTGTATATTTCTGTCGTACACGAATTATTTTTAAAGCATGAAAGATCTTACAATATAGCTTTTAGTATACGTCTAATCTAAATTATAAGTATTATTTAAAAACAAGTATCTATTCAAATGTTAATAACTTTAATTCTACAAGCTGCAGTAGCACTTTGATAATGTTGTTGCACGCACAAGTCAACTTTAATTTATTTATAGCGTAGTGTTAAAATAATTTAACCTAATATTAATTGAACCTAAATGCAAATTATTATCATACATGTATTATGAGGAAAAATGTATATTGCATGGTTTTACAACTATTGTTTTTAAAATTTTAGTTTTTGGAACTTATACCCATTGAGCCATTGTATTTGATCATAAAAAAAAATATCTGAAAAAGTAAAATCAGTGTCTCATACATACATAGTACATACATATTTTTTCATGACAGATATTGTCGAATGTCGATCCATATAATATCTTTAAATTATAATAATTATATTATATGTTTATAATATACTCCATGTCCTAGAAATACCAACTTACTCGGCTAGCTGTTGTACCTACCGCTAGCGTCAATAAAATATCTATTATCTATAATTAATTATAATGAAAACAACATTAAATATGAAAATTTCCATAATATTCATAAATACTAAGATAAGTAGTAAGTTAAATTATTAAAAAAAAACATGTTTTTTGTACGAAAAAAGAATTTTCATTCTTGTGCAAACTTATTTAAGCATAAACAAATATTTTAGTATAAAGAAAAAATATTCTTATAACAATATCATTTATCATTAATTATTTATGATGTATTGCTACTTTTTTGTAGATTCATTTTCTCTAATTTTGCATGTTTAAATAGTTTCGAAGTATTATCAAACTCTATTATAGAAACTATTCATTTTTATTAATCTTTGTTGTCAACCCTTAACGTACAATATTAATTGTTTCTAAAATATCTATACACAATTTTCGGTAATTATAATTAATTCAAACCGAATAAAACCAATGTATACACCTAGACAATAAATTTATTTTAAATGAAATGTTTTTGTTGTTTTTTTTTTTAACTAAAATTAGAAATTTTAATTATATTTATAATACAATAATAATTTACATATTTATTTTTATTTTCAGTTCACTCACTTCCCAATCTTACTGTACTGAGTCTATCAGGTTGCAGTAAAATCACTGACGACGGGATCGAACTGATTGCCGAAAATCTGCCAAAATTACAAATCTTAGACTTATCTTGGTGTCCTCGAGTTACCGATGCAGCTCTCGAATACATTGCTTGTGATCTAGTTGGATTAGAACAGTTGGTCTTGGACAGGTAAAACGCTATAAATATTAAGCAATAAGTGATAAACTACGAATAGAAAAATTATTAAAGTGTATTTTCTACGATCAAATAAAATAAAAATAATTATTATTTGAAGGACAGTGTGTACATTGTACACTTATCACATTTTTAATAAATTAAATTTATACATCATTGTATATTATTTTAATAAAACGGCTTTTTTTTCTGCACTACAAAAGTATTTAACTTATCAAATGTCGATAACCGAAAAGTCAAATAGTCGATATTTTATAATTTATTATTAATATACTTATAAACATATAAAACATAATTATATTATTTATATAGATAAAATTCAAAATTAATCCTTAAGTTTTTACATAATAAAACATTTTTTAATTAGGTACAAAATTAATTATATAAGTAATTATTTTTAAATAGAAATATATAAAACAAATACTGAAGTAATTTATTTTAATAGGTAACTGAAAAATGGACTTCTAAAAAAATTAATTAATTAAATTTTTATTGTTCTTTAAACTTTATTTTAGGAGTTTATGGTAATACTAAAAATATCATATTATAATAAATTAATACCATAACACCATGTCAAAATGTCAAATAAATACATTGTTAGAGGTTCTATTCTAGCAAACAATATTTTATTACCATTGTTTAATCGTAGTAAATTATTTTAAACTTAATCGGGTGGATGAATATTATATTATATTTATATTTATGATTAACTTTTATAAAATATATAAATAATTTCTGTTTTTATTTTTAGGTGCATACACATTACTGACATTGGGATAGGGTATATATCAACAATGATATGTTTACAAGCGTTATTTTTACGTTGGTGTTCACAACTACGAAATTTTAGCATACAACACTTATGTGGCATGCGTCATCTAAGGATACTCTCACTTGCTGGTAAATAATAACTAACGTGCTAAATTTTAAGACATATTTATTAAAATGTTTAAAAACAATATGTAGTGAGGGGGAAGGATCAATACCGAACAAATTAATTTCCAAACGTTAAATTTAAAATGTTGTAAGTTTTATATGAACTAGAATAAAGTTTTGTTTTTACATTAACGCCGTAATATTAGGTCATAATAATGATAATAAAATAAGATGTATAATTTAATGTATACTGCGTTCATAATTTAAGGTCAGGTGTGGTACCATGATGAATACTTTTATAAGTCCTTCTTACCCTAGAAAATAGTTTTATACTTCAAATATTTTATAGTGTTTAATTCCATATTCTTATTAAACTCAATTTAAACTAACTATAAAAAATTTATAAATAAATTTAAAGTACTTAATAAGTTTTAATATTTTAACTAAAATTCATTATTTTTAGGTTGTCATTTGTTAACATCCAGTGGTTTGTCCAGTTTAATTCAAATGCGAAATTTAGAAGAACTAGAACTGACAAATTGTGCTGGTGCATCTCCAGAACTATTGGAATATTTGCATGAGCATTTACCATCATGTTTAATCGTCAGATAAATATTCATAAAACGTAAATACGACAATAATGGAGAGTTGTTAATTATTTTTTATTCCTTTTTTGATTGTTTATTTATTTATTTTTTACTTTTTTAAACATCCTTGAGTTTTAATTTCCAGTAGATGTTTTGAGTCTGTTATACTTATAATGTCCGCACACATATCATATATCCCACAGTTCATTTATTATTTGATTTATTTTTAAGATTGCTGTTTTAAGCATAATTTGTTGTTATTTCAACTTTTGGAATAAATTGAATTAGGGTTCAAATTACAATATTTCTGTACACACATACAATAAATGACAGTCATTCTTACCTACAAGGCTAAAACACTATTGTGATTAAGTGTTCAAATATGTATTAATAGCCTTTTCAAAGCTTAAATAATTATTTATAAGTAGATATTATGTACGAAATGTGCAATAATTAATAAATATAATATTTAATCTAACGGATTCTAGTAAACCATTAACTTTAAATCTGTCTCAAAGTATAAATAAATTGGCTGATCATAGAAAAAAAATAACAAAGTTATGATATTATTATCTTAAGACAATATCATAAAGCATTTACGAGTTTGTAGTTGATAAAAAAAAATAGTTTATAAATATGAACCGAGTATAGATAAAGAAATATTAGCCTTCAAACTACTACGATACATTTTGTCTAGGTTTTAATGATTTGGCTCTAATATTTAAGATGTAGGTTCGTGTGATAATTATTTAAATTATGAAATATGAACATAATTCATATTCTATAATAAAAATTAATAAACTTACCAACCTAATAACCATTTATAGGCTACTAAAATAACTAATATAATATAATATAACTTATATATATTTATGTATAATTATAAATTACATTATAAACGTGCAATTAGAATTAAAAATTTACCAAAGTTGTATAATATGTTACCTCTAAGTTTTAATAATGATGAATTTTAGAAAAACTACATTTATTACATAATGTTTGAAAACAAAAATATGTTTTTAACAGACTCGATACATGTAAAATATCTATTATTTCTTCGTTTATTTATTTGTAATGTTTAAGAAATAAACAATAGGTATATATTTATAGAATATTCAACGTTAAAATACTATGAGATAAAAAAAAGTATAACAAATAATAATAAAGTTCCTGTTGGTCGAGTGTTGGATTCAATATGAATAATCGTAGAGAAAAATAAAGATGTCTTTATTCGTTATCATAAATTTTAAAGTGTCGGTCATGTATACAAACAAGTTAGGCTTAGTTTTGATTATTTGCGTTTTGAATTTTACACGTGTTATGTATAATGTATATGACTAAATTTATTTAAAGCTATTCGTTTTGGTTAATTACTTACACAATGATTTATATACTTTAAATGTGTATTTTAAAAAGATAAAAATAAAGACTATTTTTCTTTATGAAATATATATTTTTAGATATATCTAAACTGTTCTAACCACCTTCGAAGATCAGTTATGTACATAATGAAAGACTGATGATGCCTTTTTAATAGGTGACCTAGTATTAAAAATATATTAAATAATTGTCATGACAATGCAAAAAAAAATGTAATCTGTGTGCGACATATAAAATGTTATATTTTGAAAATTTTCTCTAAATTTAGTTTTTAGAAAGATTTTTTTGTGATTAGTTTATTATATAGTGTTGTGAATATAATTTATAATGATACCGAAATAGTATAAAAAAAATACAAATATAATTATACCTGTTTAAGTAATTTAGAGAAACTGTTGGTTGTACATTTAATAAAAATAAAAGACTTGAAAAATTGTTTTTATTGTTTTTTTTTTTTATGCTATTATTGCAGTTTATTTTATTTTGGTATAACGATAAAATCTGACCTAATCATTATTTTATTTTATTAATACAGGTATACATTTATGAATTGTTTTAAGCAAATTTCTAAATTTATTTCTCAATAAATTTGCTCAGTGAAATAAATTATCTTATACTTACTCTTTTAGTTTTTATACTATATAATATATAAAAAAAAATTTTAGAACATGTAAAACAAATAAATTATATATTAACACATATACCTACTATTTGTATTTCGACATGTCTCCCTATTTAATCAATTTATTTTGCACTGTATTTTTTTTTTTTTTTTTTTTTTTTTAATTAATTAATTTAATTTATACCATGTACTTCAGATAAATAATTTTTTTAATATAATATAAGTTATATGGTACTTTATACGTAATGATCCAAAAACGACCAATATAACTTTAATATGAAAGAGTGGCAATCTTATTGAAATTTAATATGTACCTATGGTTAAGATGTAGCATATAATGTGTACTGATATAATGAAAATATTATACTAAATTAAATTATATAATAACCATTTTAAGTTATGACCTGTAATCCTGCAGATAAATAAATTTGGATCCGTACTACAATTTGTGCAGATTATATAAGTAATATAGTACCTTAATACAAAAATATAATAAGAATATGAACGTTATGGTTGCAACTGTTTCAAGTTACAAGTGATTGAAATTCATATAAATAATATAATTTCAAAGTTCACATAACTTGTTTAAAATTAATCTATCAATAAAAGCTTACATATTCATGTAACCCTAGATATTACTACTTTTTTAAATTTTTTTAATTATAAGTCTATTTTCTAATAAAAAAAAAAAACAATTGTTTCTATTCTTGTTAACAAGAGTAAAATGTTATATAGGTACTTCTATGGATTTTTTGAAACGAAAGACTATTGTCCGATTATTTTGCATAAGACGGATAGAACATAATTTTATTAACATTTGAGTATGCCTCGATATAGAAGATTTTTTTACTTACTGTGAATACTGAGTACTGACTATAGTGTCTACTGATGTAATTTCATTGTTTAATTCCACGTTAATGGCTTACTGAATTTATTCAGTTAATGTGGTTTTAATGTGCAAAGTACTACATCTAGAATTGTATCCATTCTTATTAGGAATCTTGTCAATGGACTTTTACATATGTCATTTCTACTTAGTAAAAAGGTTATTTAAATTTTAAATTTCCTCCAAACACATTTAAAAATCTCCATTTTAATTCAAATTTTTAATTGAAATATTTCTTTTGGTACCCGCCGTTTTTCCCGAAATTCACTTCACAAATGGTATTTTGCCCTAAACTCCGAAAACCAGAAACCTTTTTTTCCAATAGCATTTTTCTCAAAGGTAATTGTTCCTAAAATAAAATATTTTAAAAATTTTAAATATTCATTATTACAAAAAGCTAGAGTAGCTTATTTTCTATACATCATATTTTATATATACCTACTATAACTAAAATACAACTAATGCTATACATTCTAATCTATCAATAATCATTTATTCCGTACGTTAAAAATACTATTTACGAAAAAGTACTGGCATCTTGCCTTAATCGTACTTTGCCGTATAGTTAAAATGTTATAACGACGTATTATTATGCCTTTTTAACATTTAATTATTACACTACATATTTTATATTTATTATAATTTATTAACTTTCGGTAAACATTTCTGTTATTTTATTTTTTTCTATTTTGCAACGTAATTTATGTAATTGTTACATATACTTTTTACGAAATAGAAAACAATGAGAGTTCGCCACTACAAAACTATTGATGCATGGCTATTCGTCATTATTATAAGCTATAATTTATATATTTCCAGTCGAATTACAGTGCGATTTGCTAAGCATACTCGCTCTCATTTATCTTATTTAACAATACATTTATTTAAATTCTATATAAATGTATATATATATATATATATAGAAATTATAATATTAATTATTTAAATTATATACTAAGACCATATTTATTATTTCTAAAGATTTTTTTATACTACTTAAGGAGTGTTCTGTGAAATCGCAAATCCAGAATATATTTACAAGGGGAGGGGCTATAACCCCTTGACCAAGGCCGTAACTGGGGGGGGGGGGTGGGGGGTTCAAACCCCCCCCGAAATTTTTTTTCATGCACTCCCGTATAGCCTCGTGCATATACGAATGACAGCTATATAGTCTACATTATAAACTTATAAATAACAATACCTAATAAATTCGCTTCGGGTGTATCAATTGGATTTCTTGATAATAATGCAATACCACCAAAATGTACAATCGATAAAGAACTATTTCTTTGTATTTTAGTAATCTTATCTTAATAGTTAATAGTATATGTCATAATATAGTAGGTAGTTAAAACTTTTTTCACGGGCAATATTCATTTTCAACATTTAGTTGACATTTAGTCTACGTCCTACGATTTACGAAGTGTTAAAATTACAATTTTAATTACTAATTTGTGTTTAATTTTTAACTAATTTGTTTAAAATGGCGAAAAGACAAAACACTATGATGAATTTTTTTATTAAAAAGCCTAAATTAAATTTATTGGAAAATGAAATCAAAGACACACCACAACCACATACATCAAGTTCATGTTTAAAGTTCAACGATGAAAAATCTAACTCAAATGTAAATAAGGACCCATTACATACATCGTGTTCATATTCAGAGTCCATCAGTGTAACATCTACCTTAAATTTAAATATTTATGATATTGGGCAATATTTAAATCAAACTGTAAGTAATGAATTAAAGTATAAATTATTAGTAAATAAATGGACACCCGATGAAACATATAAATTTCCCATAATTGGAAAAAGAAATTTAAAATTTCAGTTTAACTGGTTTAAACGATTTTCTTGGCTTGCTTACACAACAATAGGTGATCAAGGAGCAATGTGTACGTTTTGTGTTTTATTTGCCAGGGATATCGGAGGAAAGGGGAATCATCAACAATTAGGAATGTTAGTTAATAAACCATTTAATAATTGGAAAAAAGCTATCGAAACTTTTTCCCATCATAGCACTACACAGTTTCATAAAAATAGTGTAATATTCGGTGAAAATTTTATTAACACATATACCAAAGTTCAACCAGATATTCGACAACAACTCGACTCCGCAAGAGCTCTACAAATTTCTGAAAATAGAAAAAAACTCGTTCCAATTATACAAACAATTATTTTATGTGGCCGACAAGAGTTAGCACTTCGAGGGCGAAATGATTCGGGTCCTATTGATTTAAATGCTGTTGAACCTGATCATAATGATGGTAATTTTAGAGCACTGTTGCGTATGCGAATTTCATGTGAAGACAAACATTTAATTAATCATATTGAAAACCAGTCTTTAAACGCTATGTACATTAGTCCCAAAATACAAAATAATTTTATTACGATTTGCGGGAAAATAATTCAAGATAATTTAGTTTGTAAAATTAATGCGGCGAAGTCGTTTTCGGTTCTCGTTGACGAAACTACCGACGTATCACGCATAGAGCAATTGACTCTTTGTATTAGATATCTAGATTCAGCAGAGACAACTGATACTATTAATTATGTTTTACGTGAAGACTTTTTACTATTTGTACCGGTTCACAGTACAACTGGTCAAAACCTAGACTCTGTAATAATAAATTCATTAAAAGCACTTGGAATTAACGATAAATATATGGTCGGTCAGGGTTATGATGGCGCTGCTTCCATGAGTGGAAATTTTAAAGGCGTCCAAACAGTTATAAGGGAAAGTCATCCAGCAGCACTTTACGTGCACTGTAGTGCGCACACTTTAAATTTAGCGATAGCTCATTCATGCAATGTTCAATATATCAGAAATTGTATTGGTACAATAAAAGCTATTGGAAATTTCATTAAAAGTTCGGCTATGCGGACAAATATATTAAAAACTAAAATAAAAAACATCGTACCTAATACCAAGTGGACTAAACTGACATCAATGTGTGATACTCGGTGGGTTGAAAATCACAACGGAATTCAAAGATTTGTTGAAATTTTCCAACCCATTGTTGAAACTTTGGAAGAATTACAATTAGTTCAAGACATCAATACGTCATCAAAAGCACTTCAATTTTATCGAGCAATAATTACTAGTGAATTTATATTAAGTATGGTTATATCAAATACTCTGTTTTCAATGACACTGCCACTATGTAAAAATTTACAATCAGTTAGTTGTGATTTAGTAGAAGCTGTACAACACATCGAAACAATACTAAACGAATTAATTCATTTACGTGAAAATATTGATAGTACATTTGATGACATTTTTGAAAAATCTGAATTTCTTTTAAAATCTATTGATGATGCAGAAAATATTAAAATTCCCAGAATAATAGCTCGTCAAAAAAATCGTGTGAATATCAATACTGATTGTCCGAAAACATATTTTCGTATAGCTATTGCAATACCATTTTTTGATGATTTTATAAGACAATTAAAAGAACGCTTCACTAACCATAAAAAAATAATATCATCACTATACTTTTTACTTCCCAATAAATGCATTAATTCTGAATTAGAAGCAAGTGATTTCGAATTGTACTCAGAGTTTTTAGATATGGATGCACTCTCAAATGAGTTAATACTTTGGAAAAGAAAATGGTGTGATAAACCAATAGTAGAGCGATCTTCTGAAATACTTGAAACATTATCAAATTGTAACCAAACTTTTTTTCCAAATATTTCATTTCTATTAAAAGTTCTTGCAACTTTACCAGTAACTACGGCAACACCGGAAAGAACTTTTTCGACGCTGAAAAGAATAAAAAATTACCTAAGAAATGCAACTGGAGAAGACCGATTGACTGGCCTAGCATTACTCAGTGTACATAGGAATATTGTTGTAGATCCGGAAGAAGTAATTAATCGTTTTTCAAATGAAAAACAAAGAAATATAGAGTTTGTCATATAAACCATTTTCCAAATTAAATGTATAGAATTAAGTTTAATAATTATTTTCAAATTTAGCAATAAAAATATTTAAATGTAAATTTCATTAATTTTTTTTTTATTATAATTTTTAAATGTTAATATTATTATTTTAAAAACAATTATATTTATATTACTAGTAATCTTATGAATTTTATACTATATTAAATTATCTATAAAATATTATAATAAAATTAGAACACATTTTTTTTTTTGTTTAAAACCCCCCCCGAAATTAATTTCCAGTTACGGCCTTGCCCTTGACTCCTTCTTGGATCCGAGTCTGATTCGATGATGATACAAACCTTTGTTTTATGAAAGACAGCCTTCCGTTTTTATTTTTAGTGAGATTCAACTTTAAATTATTATATCTCGACAATTACAATAAAAACATAGTAGAATACCTATATGGAAACAAAACAAAGAAATTAAACAGGCAAAAAGTTTACAGTTGTTAAAATATTATTATTTAATAGACTTATTCCTTCACCAAGTATTATGCATAATGGGGTTTTTAAAAAAAAAAAACGGTATTTCGTGGCCTTTCACATTAAATTCGGAGATATTCCATATTATTATTTATTATTGATCTAAAAGATACTGCGACGTTCCCCTAAGGTGTATAGTGCGTTTGTAAAATATTTACGCTGTGAAAAATACGTAGAACTAGTTTTTTTTAGAAAAAACTGACAACAAGTGGCTGTGGGTCCAATAAGAAGTATAAATTTGACACTTTTTACGTTTTTATGCATGTATAGGCGTATAGCACAGATTTTTATGCATCAAAATGTATGGACATTTGACATATAATATGCAGAAAAAATCATAAAAGTATGCAAGAAATTTGTATTTAAAATGGATGATAAAATATTAAATTTATTAAATTTTATTTTTCAACTCGCTGTTCATGTCATGTTTTATGTTATCGTATGATAACCGCACCGTCATAGAAGACACTATATATAGCTATAGTGTGGCACAGACTCTAAGACATGTCGCTAAACGCGGCAGCATAACATATCGTACCGTCCTCGGGTATCGGTTGACGTTCGTAAAACGTTTGTCGGGTGATCAGCATCGCTCGTTGCAGTGATGTCGAGTCGGATCGGGTCGACGACGGTGGACCGGAGTACAACTGCTCTTGTAGCGGTAACGCTTGTTCGGTGCCTCGCGCGGCGAGCTGCCTGAGCGGGCCGCAGGGTGGAGGTCGGCCCCAGAAAGGTTCGACGCACATACTTCCGCCGGCCACCGCCCTCAGCAGATACTCGACGTACTGCGACCGGACGTCGGGATCGTCACAACCGTCCAACTTGTCCAGCCACGCGTCCACAGTCGTCCGGTCACCGGCTGCCAACTGCGTGTGTGCCAACGCCCGCACCGTTCCCCGGTCGCATGCGTACGCTTTCGCTGCCGTCAGGATTTCGGCCGGTTGTCCGTTGTCGCTGAACGTAGCGGTCCGCCGCCATTGCGGTCCGCGCGCTGAAAATTCGTCGTCCACTTTCGGTCCGCTCGCGGAATCAAAATTCTCGCCTTCAGACCCTGCAGCAGAGACTTCCGATAAAGACTTTTCCGCCGCCGTCACGTCCGATCGCCGTTGCCCTCCGCCACTGCCGACCTCTGAGGATTTCCTACCACTCTCGCTCGTCGACGTAAACGTATATAATATACAATAGAATGCGACTTTATCGCAATGGCGCTTGATCACTGCTTTGCGGCGTACGACCGTCGACGTTAAAAATCTGCGAGTCGGCAATTAATAATATAGTCGATACACGCACACAATATCTTATTTTACGCTGTGCCTGTGCTCTTTATACTCATACTGTGTACAGTATTATCAAAAAACGATATTATGACGTATTATGTGACGGAAAAATTATTATTTATCATTGTTATGGCGACAGACATTGTAGCGATCTACCGAGTAGGAAATTCTTCAAAACCATTCTCATTTGTGCAAAATCGGAATTAATAAAATTAATCACGTATTTTCGTCTAAAATCTAAACGATTATATTATATATTATATCTGGTCCACTATATTATCGATTTATTAATTTAAATTGTTTTTACTAACATGAAATTAATAAGCACTTACCTAAAAATATGTTGTTTAGAAGATAAAATGTTTAAATATACCCAATAAAGTTTTATAATTGTAAGTGGAAACCAGTATCTGATAGTCATCAGTCATCAGGCCCTGATTAGTAATATGACTAATGAGGTATCGATAGTTATATCAGTCGATAAGTTATCGGTCAGTTATAATTCAATGATATTATCAATGGTAATAATGTTTATAAACAATAAAAATCATTTACCAAAAACTAGTAAACATTTGCAACATTTTGTAGCTGCAGCAGCAAGCTGTATACCTGTATAGAAATATTGTGTTATCACTTATCATTCCAAGTATTTCATTTGTGTAATGTGATTTCTTATTTACTTAACTTTTTATTCTTAAATATGTACCTATTATTATTTTTTGAATTTTTAGTTAAAAAGGCCCCCAAAATTTATAGTGCACAAGGCCCCTATTTCACTAAATCAATGGCCTGACAGTCATACTGCATTTGCGCGACACTATAGCTGTGATCGCTGGTTAGGGTCATCCGGCACTCGATTTGTACCTTCTTGTACACCTAATCATTGTCGATCACGTTTCGGAACTTCTTCAGTAGCCACGGAGGTGCCCTCATAACACCCGCAGCATCTTATATTGGCCAGGCTGAGTAACAGTATCAGTGTATAATCGGTGTGGGATAAACCAACAGGTGCATTGTACCACAAAACTCCCGATATTATAAATATTTAAGTATCATGTATCAATGTCAATGGTATATCTTGGATTTTTTTAAGGAGTGATAATTCATAATACATAAGAGAGGCTATAAAGAAGAGGATATAAATTTATTTATATATTATAATAAAATATAAATATTTAATAGTGGCTTACTAGTTAGTAGTTACTATCATTGCAAACGTTTTACATTCGAATTAACATTATCGAGAATATCAAAATATTGTTATGTCTGTTGTCTGTAGTTAGTATTACAAGAATACATTACAATACAACTGTTAAAATATAATAATCGATTATGTGAATATAATAATTTATAGGTAAGTTATGAAATATGATAACATTGTGTCTAGTATTATATTTAACTTATATTCAAATACCTAAGTTGTTTAGAAAAAAGTACGTGAATAATGAGTTTCAATTTTGCACAAATAGATAGTTTTAAAATTTTAAAATTATTAAAATTATTTTAACGAGAAATAAGTTATAATATACAAATAAAAAATACATCGGTTTTTTTTTTGTTTTTTGTTTATTTCAGTTTTTGTTCGTACCTAAATGTAAACACTGATGAAAAAATATTAATTAATATGTATGATTTATCACTTTTCTAGTTATTAAAAATTGTCGTATATTTAACACTCGTTTATTCCAGATAAATAATAGTTTTAATAATTATTTTTTTTAAATTTAAATTTAAATTATTTAAAATCTTAAATACTAAATGAATAGCTAATTTTACTTCCTTTATAAATAAAAGAGAAATTACTGACCTTGATTGTAGTATTTGTTGTTGTTGTTTTTTTATTGATTAGGTGAATGAAAGACCTTGGAAAAAGTGCAATGTACACTTCCCGTCTTATATTCTACCAGAGATGATAGGTATGTATCTTTTTAAGAGTAAACCCCACTGTTAAATGAAAAGTAAATACAAAATAAAACTACAAAGTTAAATAAATATATATTACGATCAAGTATATCAATATACAATGCATATAAATTATAAATTATAAATTATAATCGGTAACATTTTTATATTGATTATAACACTAATGATAGTAAACTCCCTTGTCTTTGCGCCGGAGCTTACATATTTGATAAAAATACAACAATATAATTATAATATAATTTAGTATACCTATCGCACTTGTGTGTAAACAACATATAGCACGTGAAAAATATAATATATTAAAAATCTATATCAGGAACTAACAACGAAAAATTACAAATCCGAACCCAGCCGTTCAATTTCGTTTACGAAATAATCCATATCAGCTTGGTCTAACGACGAATTTTGAAGCACAAGTCTGAAGAAATTCGGCAAATCGTTTACTGGCTGGTACGTGATCATCATCGTTCCTTCCTTCATCATCCTTTCTTTAATTTTAGGCGCCACCTGTAATCATCAATGGAGTAGGTAAATAGTAATAATTTGCTTATGGTTACATTATATAAAATTTTAAGTAAAATTAATACCGTTAAAATAATCGAATAACCGATCCATTCTATCTTTTGTTTTTACCCTCGAATATCATAATATACATACCTTATGTAATTTATTTTTGAAATCCGGTTCATTCTGACGTCCACGCAGGCTTGGTGGTATATACCAAAACGTAATGTTCGTGTACTCTGGTTCTTCTAGTACCAATTTGAAACCCGGTCTATTCCGTATCATCTCGGTGAAATATTTGGCGTTGTCAAAGTTTTCATCGACGTGCGCTTCTAGTCCGTCCGTTCCCTGTGTAGTAAAAAAGAAAAAAACAGATCAATATTGTTGAATAACTATTATTATGGTGGGTGGTAAAGCAATTTTTTTGTGAGGATATCCAAATTCGATCACCAAATTTTAGAACATACCTTCGCTTTCCACATGAACCAAAATTTGAACACGTCCGCTCGACGGCCGCACTGTATGTGCTTATCGCCGGTGTCGTACGTCGTATCATAGAACTTGTCTTTTTGGAACAGATATTGAGCGCAAGAAGAATTACTTTCGGTCAGCACATTTTTGTGTTTGGTCAAAAATGTTGAACACTGCTGTGGTGCAGTGAGCATTTTGTGAGGGTTCCAGGTGACTGAATCGGCTCTGCGGAAGATAAGGAACAACAATTAATCGCTCGATTTAATTTCAACAATATTAAATTTATGATGCGTTTGTTTATTCTTATTTTATTATAGATACCTGTCGATTCCAGTCAACAGGTGCTTGTGTTTTTTAGACATTAAAGCTCCGCCTCCCCAAGCCGCGTCAACGTGTAACCATATTCCGTATTCATGGCAAACGTCGGCTATTTCCGCTATAGGATCAAACGCCCCCAGGACTGTTGTACCTGTAATTTTTTATTCGTAATACATAATATTATAATTTGCTATTCCTCATTACCGAGAAAGTATATAATTCGATGTCAATGACCATTAACTATTTCTCGGTACAAATGATGAACGGGATTTTCAGAATTATAGCCTATTAATTACTATTATTAATAAATATATACTAAAAGGTTCGAGGTTAGGTTAGCCGTTACTTTCACTTTTTTTTTCAAATAAATTGTTTTATTCCAATTGAAATTATACGTTAGGAAACAAGACTTAAAAACTCAATAAAACATTTATTATTAAAATTGTTTTTAGTTTCTAAATGTTTGTATTATTAATGTTTTCACTTTGATATAACTGATTATTCAATGTAATAATAGCATATTTTATATTAATATAAAATAAAATCATATAAAAATTATAGGTCCATTATTAGTTATTACGAATTACGATTGCAATACATAACTTTGGTTATAAAATTATTTAAGTTGTATGACTAGTATTATTTTGATTTTCTATAATATGCTTGAATATTATAATGGTCGTTAAATCACAACGTACCTATAACCTATATATTATATAAGTATTTATAATTTATATATTTAGATACCTAAATGTAATAATACAATTATTTCAATATTTCGTTAATGGTACTATGATTAAGTGTGATTGAAAAAAATTAAACTCTCCAGACTTACCTGCAGTAGCAGACACCATAATAGGAATAGCCTTTTCTTCCAATGTTCGTTGAATTTGCTGTCGTAAATGACCCACATCCATTTTTCCCTTGGCATCTGTGTTGATTAAATACAAATTATCTGAACCGATTCCCTCGAACGCACATAGTTTTTTGATAGAATAATGCGCATCGACTGACGTATACACTACTAACCTTGGCAATCCATGCATCCCTTTTGTCTATTAACATATTTTATTATATAACAATTTAAAACAATTGACAATAATATAGCAAAATGTTTTTTTAGTATCTTACAACTTTGATAAGTGAAAAATTATGTTTAAAATTATACTTTAGGATTTTTTTTATTATATTGTTGTTGAATATGAATGGATCCATTAATAAAACCATACAATTGACGACGAGAGTTCATTTTATCAAACCTTCGTCGTCATGTACAAATCAAAGAGCAATAATATGACTTATAAAAGTAATTGAGAGTTAAGTAAGTTAGTTACACTAAGATAATTTTGACTAAACGATTTTACTCAATATTATGGATGTATATAATATAAGAAGTAATTTTGTGTTGTCTTCGCAAAGTATAAACTTTATATTACAGTAATAGCCCAAACTTATATTGTGACCTACCTTGACCTCGGGAAAAGCGAAAAACCTGGCACAGTTAATCGCGTAGCCGTTGGCTATCGAACCACCTGGACAAAATATACCGTCGCCCTTGCCATCGGGATATCCCAAGAACTTCCTCATTTCTGTTAAGACCGTTTCCTCCATAATGGTCATGACAGGCGCCACTTCAAACGTGTACACGCTCGGGTTTAGCGCATCGGTCAGCCACTGGCCGATCAAACCGTAAGGGTCGACGCTACAAACAATAATTTAAATATAATTTCGTCTTTAATCACGTCTGAAATATTAAATATATATCTCAGTATCTCCACATAATAATAATGTTTTAAAAATAAATTCTAATAAAAAAATATTACATACAAAAAAACGTATAATAAATGCTTAGGGTACTTAAGATCACCTAACATCCGTCATCCATTATTCTCTTATGTTTGGCTCTAACTACGTCTATAAAACGTGTACTCACCTGGAGAACAGTTGATTAATGAAATACGGATGTCCGGTCTTGACGCTGTGCTGTATGGTGTCCTCGATCAAGTGCAACAAGTGGCCGTGAGTGGTGGGTGAACGATCCAGCGTGAAGTCGAATGCAGCCTGCAGCTCTTCCGGGCTCTTCCAGTTGAGCACAGGGCGCCGACGATCTGTTCCCCGGAATACCGCCTGCTCGAGCATTAGACGTACCGCGTCCCGAATGAACGCTTCGTGGTCGGCCGCGTTTGGCGCGCTACGGTATCCGCACACTGCTGCCGACAGCGACTCCAGAGACGGACCTTTGCCGCCAGGATTTTCGTCCTGGACAACCTGCACCCCGGACGCGGTCACCATTAACTCGACCGGGCGCGCGGTCGCGTAATCTGTGGGTGCCGATGCGACTGGCATGACAATAGGCATGATGAAGTGTTGTGTGATAAAATAACACTGTAAAATAAAAGTTTTATCTTTGATGTTTGATTATAGTCGATGACCGCATAATATATAGAAAACGATGATAATAATAATATTTTGTGTACCTGTTTATTTTTCGGCTACGCTCGGCCGAAATACGATCGCTTTGGAGTGCGTCGTTAAATGCTGCTGTTATGCCGCTGCAATTGCACGCTGCAAACACTCTGCGGATGAAGTGCCGTTGTGACGGTACCTCTGAGTAATGACTATACTGAACCGGTGCACGGTCGACGGCGGTGCTTTTATACGGTTCGCGCGACGGTGAAGGTTAATAAACGAGCGCGGTGAGTTTGATTTTGAAAATCTCTTCCCCGCCTGCTCCTGACGGCCGAATGGATTTTATGCGTATAATAATATAGCAACATCACATAACTAATAATAATATAATAGGTTTAATCAAAACTAATTAAGACCGATGGCTGTGCCGAACGGATTTATAATTGTGCGGTCGTTTAAGTTCTGTCCGCGGTTTTTGTTTTTACCGCACTACCATAATATTATAATAGGTAGACAGGAGGTATATATATATATATATGTATAATATTATTAATTGTTATATAATTTTAATTTATTCACTTCAAATAATGCGCAGATCGTAGACGGTTCCCAACCACTTACCGAGGTAGATGTACTACAAAATACGTAGGTACCTATCGTTGAATGTGCCTGAAAACGTTACGGATTAACTTGAGTTATGCCACGATACTTAGCGCAAGCAATGCGTGAGTGCGATTAAATCCAAGTACGAATGACATCAAGTCAACAGTGCGATGGGTCGTGATGATATAACTTGTATTT
This sequence comes from Aphis gossypii, assembly GCF_020184175.1. Lineage (NCBI taxonomy): Eukaryota > Metazoa > Arthropoda > Insecta > Hemiptera > Aphididae > Aphis > Aphis gossypii. Next base: position 58,840,554 of record NC_065530.1, read on the forward strand.
TGTAAATTTTAGACCCAAAGTTTTAAACATAATGAAGTCATATGGCTTCTAGCCCGAATGATTATTGTGCGATTTTAAGATATCTCTTCGTGTAAATGTACCACCCAGTTTTGTTTATATATAGATACACTATTATTATAAAATAGTTCTACAATACAACTTAGAAATAATGGTGGTAAGTCAACAAGACGTGTTGCAGTAACTCGTATATACATATATATGTGTATATCAGATTTCCTGATATAAGTAGTTATATAGTTTTGGTAGTGCAGATTTCCTAATGTTATTATTCACTCAGGTATATATAAGTATTAATGGTAATTTTTGATACACCCTTTTTAATTATCGCCATAAGACATAATATCATATTGTTATTTGTTATATTTATCTAACCGGCTGTTTAGACGATATATATAGGTAGTATAGGTACTCTCTACACTACTATGTATATATTATACAGCACCGTCCTTGTATCGAACCCAGCGGTAGATTTATTACGAGTATTTTATATATATTATACATAGTGGACGTAGTAATAGTAATTGTAGTAATGGCAAGTATCAATATATATTAAGTAGTAGCATTATTGTATTATACTGTATGTCGTTAGAGAATCCAGCGAATGTGGGACATATACTACAGGTGCCGTCTTGGCAATCTGACCCTCGATCTTAATAATTAGCCTACATGCCCGCAGCCTTCCTACTATAGTTTTCAATTCAAAGGAGACAGGTTTTTACATGGTTTTAATGTACCTGTGTCAAAATTAATTATTTATTCCGCAGAGATGTATGTGAAAAAAAATGAAACAGAACGCCGAATAAAGGACGTGAGTGTATGAATCGCGGTGCATTGTTATTTGTTCCGTGATAGCACACGCGAGACTGTGATGTGGACAGAAAACAAATCGTTATGTTGTGGATACCTATACAACTCTTTGATAACTCCATCGTATCCGACAATCAATTAATACACTCAGAATACAAAATTATCTATCAACATTATATTGACACACGTGTTTTGTAATATCACAGTATTACACTATTATGGGCATGACGATCACATAGTATTCATCAATGTTTATATATTGTGAACCTAAAATGTCATATCGTTTAGCACAGTTAATTAATGTGTATAGACTATAGATTACCTAATTATTATTTTAGTAAGATTTTTTATTATTAACATTCTCAAGGACACTGTAGATTTTCTTTATAATTTAGTTTCAATCTACCGGTATTTCAGTTTTGAATACCTATTCAATTATTGTAGTGACTAGTGAGATATAAATTAATGTAAATATTTCAAAGATGATAAACAAAACAAACAAAATGTATACACTATAAATACTATGTAAGTAAATTACTTAATTATTAAATAAAAAAATATAATATACAATTCAAAACAAAAGTAAATTGATTTATAATTAGTAGTCACTCATCGTACTTAAGACAAGTAAGAATCACAGGTCAAGGACGTTCACAATAGTTACTGGAGATTTATATAATATGAATAATATATATTAAAAATTCAAAATGTGTATGAACGTAAACATTCAAGGTTTAAATATTTTTAAAGTTTTGTATTTCTTTTCAATTACTTACCTATATGATTTTTGATTTTTGATTAAATTGAAAAAAGTCAATTTTAAGAATGCATTTGTGTGTATTCTCATTTAAAATTAAATTTATTATACATGAATACTAATTACATTAAATTTAATATAAAGTAACTAAATGTAAAACCATCTGTCTTAAAAAGTAAAAAATTCAAGATCAGATAAAATGTCTAAGAAAAAATCGGAACCGTGATCCCCATGTAGTCCCTTACATCTCTTAATTTGCCTTGGTCCTTGACCGAGATTTATTATGGCACATATTTCAATTTTGGTAGGTCACTCAGCTGACTGGAGCATAAAAATAAGTTTTGTATCAATTTATTTTTGTTAATAGTATTATATTTTGCATTTAAATAACAATTCTATAGCTTTATTCAAAGTTCAATGTTTTATTTGGTTTAACTAAGAACTCAACATTTTTGCAATTTTAACATTTTATTTTTTTTTCAGAAATTTATTAAAAACATTTTTATTACGACATCCGTTCAATTTTTAATTCATCATGCTTAACTCTGTATAAATGAAAGTACTAAAAAAAAATGTATAAACCAATAAACATATTCTTTATTTCAACCTTAACAATAACGAGATAAAAGGATTTAAAAAAATTATACATAGAGTATATTATTTTTTTTTATTATTTTCACTTTATTTAACGTATTTTGGATAGCTTAGTTTTATTTCTGGTGAAGTCAACCTTGGGAACGAAGGTTATAAAATTGATTTCTGGCTTTAAATTATTTCTTTTTCCATAAAGCAACTTTCGTACCAATTCTAATTTAAAAAAATTATTAAAATATTTAATATAAACAATAAACATAGGTATTAATAATACATCTCTTCTATTTTATTTATTTATTGTTTTATAAAATCTTGGTATAATAAATATTCTACTTTCCATTATTTACATAATAAATTAACAGTTAGTTACTTAAATTTTTATCACTATCAGTAATATCCATTAGTAGTATTAAATAATAGTGTTAAGGTGTTATTAAGGGGCCGCGGCCACACCAACATTTGTTTTCTCTGTCTATTCGGGGACATAATAAGGAACAAAGATAATCCGTAATTCTATGATTACGACTCTCTGGTTCAATTTAAGGCAAAGGCACCTATTATATATTTTATAAAGAAGAATATTTTCTGTGCATTGAGTAAATAAATTTTTAATATTTACATTTTTGAATATGTTATTAATGGTTCAAAATAATCGAAATTATTTTAAATCATGCTAATAAGTATTTATAAAAAATGTACCTAAATATTAAAAATCTATCCTGTCAATACACACGAAATATTTTTCTTTATAAAATATATAATGGTGCTTTTATTCTAAACTGAACCAGAGAGTCATAATCGTAAAAATACGGAATATCTTTGTTCCTATATTGACTATATTATGAGATAGACAGAAAAAATAAATGTTGATGTGGCTGCCCCTTAATAACAAAATTATTGGCGGCCCCATAATGACATTGTATTTACAAGCTGTATACGCATATTCTAAATTCTAGTATATTACTATTTGAGAAATACAATATATAACATAAAGTTCTCAATGTTTAGATTTAATTTAAGTAAAATTTAAGTATTTTTTTAAATTTTATAGATATATATGTATTTTCAATAGTTAGTATAATAACTATTGAGTAATACCTAACTAAAATCCAAGTGAAGTTAAAACATTTTAAAATAAAGCATAAATTATAAGAGATCAAAGATCAGACAACCGGTTTTAAAACTCAGTTGTATAAATAATATCGATTAATATGAATTGATAAAGCTATATAGAATACTTATTAGCTATATTGTTTATAACTGAAAATACTAGAATACATTGTATATATATATCGATACTATTAACTATTTAGTAAATACCACTCACTCATTCAGCTACTCAGACACTCAGTCATATTTATGTATTAGTTCCAATGTTCTCATTGTTAAATGTTCTAACTCCTAACAATGGAGCATAGCTAAGTACTTAGCAATTTACTTTACAATTTGAAATTATTTAAATAGAAACAGTTGATAATTTTGTAATGATATTTTAAGACCTTATAGTTTGAATAAGTTAAAAAGCTTAAAATTTCTCTTACTTAGGTACTAATTATTGCTGTATCTGCTAGTTAATCCTATACTTTACTACCTACTTCACGTAACACAAATTATTTTGTAAGTCAACGTTTTATTTTTCAACGAATTTTCTGATCACACTGATCATGTAAGTATACCATTAAACCTATTACATAAAAATCAAATTACCTATTGAAAAATATTTTATCCAAAAAAAAAAAAAAACACGTATTTAGTTGTTTTATTTGTGGATTTAAATGTATATTGAACATAAAGATTACATACAAAATATATAACTATTTTTTAATTGCGTTATTGTGCACAAGATAGTAAGAGTGTGCCGATATAACACTTTTCTTTTTCATTATTTTATATTTACATGCACAATATATATTATATATTAAAAAATTTAGATACTAGGTATAAGCCGTATATGAACAAAATCTATACAACAAAAATAATATGTACCTATACCTACTTAAATATATATAATATAATGTATTATGTATATTAAATTATTAATACATTATGTTATATATTTTTTTTTTATTATTATTATATTAATTCTTCGATGACATTTTGTGGTCTAAATATATGTGCGGGGTAGGTACACAACTCAAAAATTAGCAATTTAAAAAATAATAATGATTATAATTTACATAAAACATAAATGGTACTAATAGTATTAATAGTAAAGCCGTTGCATATTGTATAATGAATTATTATATTATTGAATTGGTACCTATCATAGTTAATTAGATAAAAATATAAATGGTGGATCTTTTGTGAAAACACAGAGGTAAGTTGTACTTTAAAGGTCTTAATATGACAAAAAACATGTAAACGAAATTTAATACTAGGCAGTTGGCACATAATGTTTTCTAGACAATTTAAGCGAATGGCACTGTTATAATGTTATAGCTTATAATACTACAATAAAACTCAGTATATTGGAGACAGTATGACGTGTGTAAAGACTAAAGGTAAACAAATGAAAATTATACAATTAAATTAAATTAAATAAATGACCATAAAATACATAACATGTTTTATTGTCTGCGAACTTGAAAGCAAATAACCATTAATTTATATATACTATAATTATAACTAAAATATTATCAACTATCAAGCTTATTATATATTAGTTGTTACAGTTGTTACCAATGTTACCTATAATTAACAGGTGTGTCTTCAAAAAAAATTTTATTTTAGAACTTTAAATTATTAAGCTACATTGTAAATATTAGTAACATAATATATATGCTATGTACCAAAGGCGTTCTCAGGATATTTCAATGGAGGGGGATGAAAAAAATGGTTACATAATAAGCCGTAAGGGCACTAAAAGTAGACAAAACCTATATTACTAATATGTAAAAAAATAAAGAACCTTGGAGGAGATCTATCCCCTATTTCCCCCCGTGAGAACGCCCATGCTATGTACTCATGAATAAACAAATAACAGGTAGGTATTCAGATACTTTGGAAAGATGGAACTAGATTTTCTGTATATTATGCATGCAAATTATCTAATTTTTTTTTCAACTTTAGTTATAGAATTCTTAATTTTAATTTTTAACAACAAAATGTTGAATTCAAGAACTGTACTTTATAGTATATGTATATAATGTATTTTATGGTAATAAAGAATAATATTAAAATGCATCTAATTATTAATTAACATTTTTAAATTTATTTTTTCATCATTACTTACTTAGTAATACAATAAATTTAATTCTACGAAATCATTTTATGAGAATTTCCTGTAAAGATTATTGAATTATCTAAAATACAGTAGATGATTATTTTATTCAAATTGAATTATGTATTTATTTACAATATGTGCAGGTACAATATAGTTATTATCCTTTTTTATTATTAGCTTCCAGTTTTTACTATCATAGTATGATAACTTAACGATTAATGATTATATGATTCTATAAAATAAAACAAAAACTCAATTCTTATACAACAAAACTAGCTTCTACGAATCAGGCAATTATGTATTGTAATGATTTAACACCCAACCAAATTAATTATTATCATATTTTTTTTTTTACTTCCATCATTCATTTTATATGATAGGTTAGGTTAAAAGGTTTAGGTACAAAAATGACTGAAAACAATTCATCTGATGACGAAGAAGAGTTACTGCACGAAGAGGTCACATCGATAAAAATATACAAAGACGCATTAATTCAAATTAAAAATTTAGGTACATCAGTTAACTATAATTTTGCTCAGCAAAATAAATATCTTCAATCAAATAACATATCTAGGTACTTAAGAAAAAATAGCAGCAATAATAAAAAAACACTTCGTGATTTATTTTTTTGGAAAAAATAAGTGCTTAAATTTAATCTTTAAAAAGTTGGTCTCATACGATTCCGCTTTAAACATTTTTCACTATTATTTAATTTCTAATATGGTATATATTAGTGTATTATTAAAAACCAATAACCTGCATTAACATTATAATATATACAACATACATAATATATTATAATAATTTACCTATTATATTTTTGTTTTAAATCAAGTATTAACGATATATGTATAGTATATATATATATTATATTTTAGTCATTATTAGTTGAGAACATTAAGTAAATATAACTATTTATTAACATTTTATGATTTATGTGCATTTTTGGCGTTTATCAGTAGGTATATTATACAAATAAAAAGTGCAGGACGCACATGACACTATCTCTTTGATAGCACAAAACGCGAGACTTTATTACAAAATTATTTACTTATGTATACTAACAATTTATGTCGGTTCCAATGGGTACGTTCAATTTTCTTATAAACGGCCGAAATTGAATCGTCTCACCGGAAGGATTTTGTAAATGCACGCGTCATACGCACAAGCACAGCGCAATCAGAAAGGGGTGCAAATGCGTGGGAACAAATTTCGTGTTTCCCGTAACACGCGGACCGTGCATCATATGTATACATATATATAAATATATATTATAATATACGATATTATGTGTACACGTATGTATAATATATATATATTGTATTGTGTATATTACATAAATATATGACGAACAGGTGAGATCTTACGTGTGTGCGTGGGTTTTTTGTATAACGGTTCCGTGCGTACATCTGCCATTTAATTCCGCCTCAAGAGAAGTAATACTCCGTAAGACGAATAAGGGTAAATATATTTATATATAATATACACTGCACGCGAGACTCGTCTTTTATATATTTTAAGTAAACGTAATGCTAGTATTAAATGCATATAGCGTATATTTATAAATTATATTATATATATTATACGTTATAATATGGACAGCAGTTTTAATATTGGTCCTCGTCCCCAGGTTTAAAACATCTTCGAATAGTGAATACTTCCATATTTCCGTTAGTTATATTATGCTCATGGGTAATACTTATACAGGGTGATTCTCCAATCAATAAAGAATTTATTCAAATTCTAATTTTTAGTATTTTTAAATTTTTAATTATATTTAAACTTTAAAGATCACATTTTAACATTTTTAAGATTAATTATTGTATAGGTAGGTACTTCTCGGTAGTCTGATGAACTTGAAATTATTCAGAGGCAGATCGATAAAATTTCACCCACCTAGAAATATGGTAGAAACATTTTTGTAATATTTTTATCTGCCTATCGTATTAATAACTATTAAAATACTATAGTAAAAACTGAATTATTACTCATTACTAATCCACCACCTTTTAAAAAATTCAGTGGCGTCTGCCTCTCAATTAACTCCTTTTGCCACGCCACTTGACTATTGCTTAAAAAGTGTTCATGATGCTTAAACTTCTGTTTTTTTTTTTTTAATGAGAACCACTATTTTTTACTGTAAATTATTTAGGGAATAATTTTTTTTCAAAATTGTTATACTCGTATAGGTACCAAATTAAAAATTCGAACAAGTAATTTCTCAATACTTAAAATGTTTTTAATAAGGATAATAATCATCCTTAAAAATAGTTTTTCCAAAAGTATAAAATAAATGTAATGTTATTGTTGTACCTAGTATTTATTAGGTATTCTTAAACCATTTTTATGATTTTATAAGTGTTAGTAAATTTATATAACTTACCAACATTTTTAAATCATCGTATAGTGGGTGTAGCCTCCATATAATATATTACAAATCCATTATCATGGACCTATTATACTTTTATTATATTATATGACATTATACTTATACAAAGTTCAATATCTCTAAATCTACTCGTTCAAATTTTGATTTTGGTACTTATAATTTTTCAGAAATTTATTTGCTAAATAATTTACAGTAGAAAAGGTGGGTTTTCATTTAAAAACCAGAAATTTGTATCTCCTAACTAAATTACCTAACCTAACCAATGGAGATTCTCCGTAGAACTCTCCTTAAATAGTATAAAATATCTCAACAGTATTAAAATATGTTCTTTAGTTATATTAAAAATCTGATTTTGAATAATAGCATTATTGTGTAAAAACAGGAGGTAAGCAAGCTTGATGAATCATCCTGTATACGTACATACAAACGCACAAAAGACTCGGTGAAAATAATAATATAAAAACGCACATCTGCTGTGGAGGACTTGTCAAGATGAATGCGCCATTACTGTGGAGTTTCGACTATGATCGAACTAAAAATACTGTCAGGTAAAAATAATGAAAACAATTCGATCGTGTTGTTCGCTTTCGTAGAGACGCTAAAACTGTTATTTTGACACTTTTATTTTATAATTCAACATCTTATAACAGATGGTGTTTTTCTTTAAAAAATTGTACTACAGTCTACAGATGCCCAAAAAAATACGTCTATTATTCTTTATGATATTATTTAGTTTTACACAATAGGTATCGCTACATAATATATCATTTATTCATTGCGAATATGTGACCGCCATACAATATAATATATGCCTACCTAAAAGCAAAACATTTTATTGGATAAAATTCATCATGGATCTATAATATTATATACTTAGTTAAAACTTAAAATTGATTTCAATTAAAAATTATTTAATATTATAAACAATCTGAAATTTTTTTTACAGAATAAAGATATATTCAAAATATACCCCCACAATATAACCTATACACAGTAGCTGAAGCAGATTCATAGTACCTATAGGCTATAATTAATTAATATTCAGTATTCATTAACATAATATTTAGCCATATAGGTATAACCCTACCTACCTACTTAATTAAAAAATGTATTGCCATAAAAATTTGAATAAAACGTTTATTGTTTACTGAACTATAAGAATTAAGAGTTATAAATGTGAATAAATGATTTAATAACATTTAAAATGATTTTATTAAACAAGTATGGAAGACTACTGTACGAGTTACAAAACAGATTAATTATCGTGTTATTAATTATAGTGTTTCAACAACGATAGAATAAAGATAGGATTTTTTTAATTGACTACCACTTAAACAACGTTTTGCTCATGAAATTTAACGCAAATTTCATTATCAACAAACAACAATCATGTTCAGCCGGAAATGGTGACGAAATTTGACTTCATTATTAATTTAATAACTAAAACAGCTAAAACATACATTATTGACATTTTATAACATTGAATTTAAATCTTGATATATGACTAGGACAAGTTAAAATCATATATTTATATTTTACATACCTACATTGCATTAATATAGCTGTATTTAGTGTATTCAGCGACAATGCATGACTATGCAGTAGGTCAGAATTCGAGAAGACGTTGAAAAAAATGGTTCTACATCCCCTAGGGCCTAGACCCCTTTCTCATATGTTATTTTATCAATACAATAAAACATATACCGTTCAAAAACAAGAAATAAAATGAAATAAATTTAAAAACATAAAAATATATTCAAACTAATATTTATTATACGAAAAAAAATGTTACAAATTATAATAATAAATAAACAAAATAAAACATTTTCTTTTCGTTTAAGTAATTTACTATTCCATCAATTTAAAATGTAATTAATTAAATCCTCAGACATAAAAACAAATGATAATATTAAATATATTTAAATAATATTGCATCAGCACATGGACGCCAGCCAATTGCAGAGGGGGCAAGATTTCCCCCCTTGGACTGCAGGACAAAAAATATTATGGAACTTGTAGCTTAATTAATATTACGATAATATTATTATTATCTTTCATTTGAGAATTTTTTTATTTTGACCCCCCCCCCCCTAAAATGTTACCTATGGGCGCTCATGCATCAGCAATAAACAGGCACGCACACAAAAAAAATGTTGGGGGAGTTCATAAAAAAATTTACAATAATCAATATTTATCGATGAATGATAATCATATAAATAAACTAAACGGAAGATAGATTACAAATATAATCGAAAGTAAAAATTTCGAGCAAAGGAAAATAATAATTTATAAACCTGCAGCTGCAATACTTCAAAGAATCGATATGTATTGTTTTCAATTTAAAAACACACAACATAGCAAATTTACGTCCAGTAGAGAACACATTTTGATTGATATGTTGTAGATTAAGTGGTCAATTCACTCTCGTAAATCCAAAGAGAGATCAAAAGTACTATTCTTACCTTTAGATTGAACATTTAACGACAGGTCAATTCACTCTAATATTAAAGCAAATAACACAAAATTGATTCTATTTAATGCAACTACATTTGCTATGTAGGTATGTTGAAAGACTGAGACATACATACGAATGCAGCGTCTTCTTAGCTACACATTTTGCTTGACTCACATGAAACCTATAGACAATAGTAAGTAGTAACTTAAAAGTATTTTTAAAAATCTGTTCTAAAATATAAGTACTTAGATTAGGCTGAATTACAATAATATACAATTATAGTCAAACTTTTTTTATTTAATTATACACATCAATATCAATAATTTCCGGTATAATTACCAACTAATTATCATAAAAAACTTATTAAGACCTACACGTTTTATACAGGCGCCACCTGGCAATAATAATTATTTTTTAAAATATTAAGTAGATTCAAGATTTATATTTAGTAATTGCCTAGAATTATTATTATAATATTATGTACACACTGTTGTGACAATAATAAAAACAAGCAGTATAAGCATATACTTAAATGTTTTTTTTTTTGTTTTCAATTTTAATAACTACCTAAGTACCAACTGCTCATTATTTTACAGCCATGAGCTATGCAGATATATTTTATACAATATAGCTTTGATCAATTTGATCTTCGATCTAATTGATACAGAATTGTGTAAACGCGAAATATCTTTATATAGGTGCCTACATGGCTACATGTCTCGATTACATAATGTGACTTTGGTGTGAATAACTGCAATACTAACAGAGTGTAATATAATATCATAATTCAGAACTCGTCGGGATTAAGATAACGTCAATGAAGCAACAAACAATTTTAGAGTGGCCTGGAGTGTATACATTTAATAATTTTCATGGACAACATAAATCAATGTTAAATAATATTTTAAAATTAATGAAGAACTCCCCGAAGAAAATGCAGCATATTATTTGCGTGTATATTAATATTTTTGTTAATACAAAAAAAAAAGGGAGTGAAATAATTCATAACATAAAATTCAAAGACTTGATTTTACATAATTTATTTAATCATCCCTTTCATGGTCACCTAATAAATGATAAGTGTCTAGGTAGTTAGGTCCATAGTGATGCACGCAAATTGAAAACTAACTCGGGCGCAATGATAAACAAACGCACGTGGGACTCGTAAACAACAACAATAACATTTGGCAGGTTTTCCGACGTCATGTCATATCGGAGTAGTAGTATCGGGACACACGCGTAATAAGCATAAACCAGAATGCAGCTGATGCAGTGTGGTTGCGCAGCTGCTGCTGCTACCGTCCCGCCATTTCCATATTATTATTTTTTTTCCCCCTTCGCTCGGCGATAACGATAACAATAACAAATAACACCACAATCATACAAGACTACGGCAGTGGTGCATAATGCAGCAGCAACCCTCCAGACGACGAGCAACAGCTGCCATCAACACCGCTGCCGCCGTCGTTTTCCCGCGCTTTACCTTTGCCCGACAACAATCGCCCGTTCATTTGCGTTGGTCATACTGTATACTACAGTGTCGCCGAACCGTCGTCACCTGACCCGTACCGGCCAATCCGATGGCTCGGCGCCCTCAATGCCGCACATTTTTCGGTTCTTCTTGATATTAACAACATTTACATTTATCTCGACGACTCGACCGCCGGATGACTCATGTGTGCGCCCTAGCCCGCCAGTCAAGTTTTTATCGCCAGTTTCGAGTTTTTCGCTCGTATAATTTTTTTACGTTCGCGTTATCGTATTTAAATTCCGATTTTACCTTCTCGCAACTATTCTTTCGTTTCTCATTGTTACTGTGCTGTGTCGTTTTCACTTTCCTGATCTGCCCGTGAACACCGTTGTCGTCTATCACTATTCGCTTTCGAAACAGTGTTTTTTTTATCCGTGGTGAAAGTTTTTTTAAAAAAATCTTTGAATCTCACGTCTGTCTGGACCACAGTACCGAAGATTTAAAATGTCACCAGAATCATGTAAGTACTCAAACAATGATTTTAATTTCTACGATATTGTGATATATTAAATACTCCTCTGACTGTGAGGTAGCTTACAATTTTTTTTAAGCAACATTTTAAGCTTATCATCGGATGGCTTGGATTCCTGATTTAATTATTGTATTATGTATATTATTGTCCTGTGACCAATAAGAAATTGCTAATGTTGTAACATAGGTATTTAGGTATACTTTTACAGTTTTACAAACTCAAATGTACCTACCTAATATTATACAATTCAATTTATATAAAGTAGGTAATTAACATTCAAAAAATGAAAAAGTATTTTTTTCTTACAATAACTAGTTATTGTTAATTAATAAAATCTTAAAATAATTTTTGATAGGGCTCAATTTTTTATAGATCCTAGTACTTTTAAATTTTTTATTTTCAATCTATATTGATTTCATTATTATATTTAATTTGAAATGGAAAATCACGGGGAATTCCACCAAATAATTTTATTTAAACATATTTACCTATTTTAATAGCCAAATATTTATTTTTAGTACTAGGTATCATAATTTTTTACCAAATTAGGTAACCTATTTTTTAAATGTATTTATCTACCTATAAGAAAAATAGTTAACAAAACTAAATTTTATGCTATCAATATTATCATTAATCTGAATTTTAAATATTGTGAATATAGTATTTTTGTATTACTTTCATAATCTAATTAAGTATATTTTAATATATTTTTTCAGGTCTTGTGTAACTAAAGACGGCTATAACAATGTTCAATTTGTATGTTGACAAATTATATCTGAAAAAAATAGAATTTTATTTGACCAAACATGGACGGGGTGGACATACAACGGTTTTTCAGCCCAGTTACATTGTTACCTAGACGTTTAAATTTCAATGACTCTGATGAGTCTTCACCTTGTCTTATTGCTGCCAACATTCAAGAGTCTCCTAAAACTCCGCCTAACCATGTACAACATATTCCACCCATGACACCAGCCATTCGAAAACATCGTTCTGCAATTCCACTAAGGTTTGCTGAGCATTTAGCTTCACCTTCAAAAGCTGATTCACCTCAAAAAGATGAATTATCCTATTCACCTCCAATAAAAAGGATTCGTGTCCTTAAATTGGAAGAAGGTATATTGGATCGATCTCAATCTTCTGTAAAATCTAAATTATTTGAAAATAAGAATTCAAATCAATTACTCAATGAACCAACAATATCTAAACCTAAACAATTTAGCATTAACCCATTCTCTCCTGCAGCAACTGACCTACGGTTAAAATGGACAAATAATAATAACAACAATAACAATAATGAATCATCAACACTTGACAACTGGTCTAAAGATTTAACAAATGTTGAACTAACTGATCTTAAAGTATCTAGATACTTTAAAGAATTCAAAGTAGAAGATCTTATTGGAAAAGGAGATTTCGGTGAAGTTTTTAAGTGTATTAATATGCTAGAAGGAATGCCGTATGCTATTAAAAAAACACTTAAGAAGGTAGTAGGAACTAGACGAGAGAATTATGCTCGTAAAGAAGTATATGCGAATGCTGCTTTATTTAGTCATCCAAATATAGTTGCTTATCATTCTGCATGGAATGAGAGTAATTCAGTTTTTATACAACTAGAATATTGTGATGGTGGAAATCTAGATGAAATGATATTTACAAAACATCACAATTTCAATGATGCTGCCATTGAGCGCTTATTATCTCATTTAGCAAGTGGTCTTCATTACATGCATACGTCAAAAATGGTTCACTTAGACATAAAACCTGCAAATATCATGATAAGTCATTCTAAGTTCCTGGAAAAAGATGAAGATAAAGTTGATGGAGATATAGTTTACAAAATTGGTGATCTCGGTCATGTAGCTCACACAGACAATTTAAGTGATGTGGAAGATGGCGATGGCCGATATTTACCTAAAGAAATGTTAAGTGGAAAATATGATAGTTCATCAATAACAAAAGTTGATATATTTTCATTAGGAATGACTGCATATGAAGCCATTTCAGCTTTAAGGTTGCCAAGTGATGGACCAGAATGGCATTTTTTAAGAGATGGATTTGTACCGGATATAGAAGATTTTGAATTAAGTTTACTTATAGCAAATATGATCGACCCAAATCCTCTCAATCGGCCTAATGCTATTGATGTGTACAAAAATGTCACATTAAAAATGTCCGAGTTAACTGAGCTCTCCTCTTTACAGTTTAAAAGAGAATATTTAGCCAGCTGTACAAAAACACGGTCTACTCAATGTTCCCCAACTAATAGAACTACATCTACTTCTAAACGAGTTCCAATAGCTTTAAGCACATGGCATAAAAGGCGTCTGGTTGGACAAAAGTCAAAGCGTTACTATTCATTTTGAAAGTACAATATTGTAACTTACTTTACTCTGTTTTTTCTATGTTTAGATAGTAACTTGAACTCTGTGATGATAATTATAGTTTTTTTTTTTTGTATAAAGGGTCTCAAATTATTTTATATAAAGTCTGTGAATTTTTTATTGTATACGTTTTATAAAACTATGTGATTTTTCTATTGTTACGCTAGTTATAAATAACATAAGTTATTTGTGGTATGATAAATATTTCTTCTCACTGGCTGTGATACAGCATTCTTTAATATTATGATTTAAGTTTTATTATTTTTGCGCATTGTTCATATAAATTGAAGTTATCATATTGTCATTATACTTCTAAAATTCATTTCGGCCTAAAAAAATATTGTTTAAAATTGTATGATTACAAACTTTATTATTAAAGTTCTTTTATTACGGAAAAAAAATAAAATATATAACATTTAAATCTTTAATTTGAATACTTTATGAATTACATAATATTACTAATTTTTAAATCTTATAAACAATTGATATAACAACTAATATTGTTTTAAAACATTAGATACATTATGTTTTGATATTAAATAATTAAAATGTAATGTATATGTTGTATTAATGTTTTACCAAATAAAAATATATAATTTTAATTCTTTTTTATATAATAGTTTTAGTCTTTATAATTTTGATAATATTTAATAAATATACTGGCCAAAATGATTTTTAATGTATAATAGGTTCTTGGTATTATTATTTTTTTTATAAAATTTTTCATTTTTATTTCATTATTTATGTTGAATAATAATATTATCTATTTTAGTAACATTTTTTTTTTCATATGTATAAAACTGTCACTTTGTTAATATTTAAATTATACCCATATTATGAATAAGAAAACAACTTGAATTGCTTAAAATTCATTATGGATAATTTACCTACCTCTTTAAGTTTTATTTATGTTTTGTCATTAAGTTTTATACTGTAATAATTAAGATTATTTTCTTTTCAATACCAACAAAAATACTAGCGTAAATACTATGAAAAAATTAATAACTTGTAATTTATTATTATTGTTAATATTTAGTAACAATCATTTTAATATGTTTAAGTTTATGTTACATTTATGTTTATTAAGCATTATAATTTATTAGTTAAACAAAGTTACTGAACTGTTAAAGAATACC
Source organism: Aphis gossypii (assembly GCF_020184175.1). Taxonomy (NCBI): domain Eukaryota; kingdom Metazoa; phylum Arthropoda; class Insecta; order Hemiptera; family Aphididae; genus Aphis; species Aphis gossypii. The sequence continues at coordinate 58,856,323 of NC_065530.1, forward strand.
TATGTTCATTTTTAATGTTAAGAGATTTGTGTGTAACAATTGATGTTATTATATTTGATTACAAATAAAAAATAAACACTAATATTTTAAATCGTATTTTGTTTAAATACTTAATAATATATTAGAATGTATATAACATTGATTATGTGTTGTTGATTTGTATTTTGAAAGCTTGTTCTGAAAAAACAAAATATTGTTATTTGCATATAATTCCAACAATATAAATGGATTCATTTAAATTAATGATATAAATCAAATTTAAAAGGAATATTATGATTATTTTGGTTTATATTTGTGGCACACAGACATTATTGCGGTAGGGGTAACTATTTTGCAAGTAAAAAAGTATGATTTTATTTTTTTTATTATTACAAAATAGTAAGAATATAATTTATGTATCTTGGTTTATATGCTTTATACCTAAAAATGCATTCACTAAGAGTATAATTAGTTTTTTTTTATACATAATTATTTTTTTATGATCTTGCTTTTATCTAATCCTAATTAACACATAACCCATCCCCTTTCTGCAATACACTGATCAGACAACAAACCTTGTTCCAAATTCTTTCATCCACAATATTTCCTACTCCACGGTGGTCACAGAATAAATTTTATTTTATTTTCTATAGTGGTTATTAGATGATGAACCTTGCCCCAAATTCTTATGCGTAAAACAGTAATTTATTAAATACCTACAGAACTTAAAACCTTGTCCCAAATTATTTCATTTATTCTCTCTGTTAATGAATACTGTTACCAACTTGAATTAGTACAATTCCATGCTGGGTTTGAAACATAACAGTTAACAATATTCTTACAGTATCCAAGACAAGCCACTAGGCCGAAATATGATCTAAAGTGGTTGGAAATTTAAATTGAGTAAATGATGTCGTCAGAAGCCTCAAGGTTCCAAAACATTTTTTTTTTCACTGAAAACAATAAATTACTTTAACAGTAAGTTTCCATTAACATTCATCATAAAATAAAATATACCGAATGTAATAACACTATAAGAGACTTCATAATTAATGAGAAACAATTATTCAATTACAAACATGTTGTAATTAATGTGATTATTAGTAAATCCTTGTTTTTATAAATTTATCAAAATAAAGAAATTCAGTACTGATGTTCTGTGGCAAAGCCAACATCTATGTTGTGAATTAAATAATTTATTATTCTGTTAATTTTTAATTCATGCTTATAGTCATTATTCTACCATTCAGTATACAACTATTTACACTATATCAGTTCATTAACGATAATATGACATGAACTATGATAATCAGAATCCAAAGAAATGAGAATAACATTTTTGAGAATGTTTATGATTCAGTCAAAGTAATAATAATAGGTATATATAATTTTATATTCAGTAAATTCAGTTCTTGTATTGCTTATTAATTATTTTATAATGCCCTCATCTATTATCAAACCATCAAAGAGTTGGAAACACAATAATTTTAAAACCTTGTATGTAAAATCACAGAACAAAAATATCAAAATATATAATTATTATACAATATAGGCAGTAGGCACAGAATTGAGAATATTCTGTGATATAGGTATATGATCTAAGATAATATTATATATTATGATACATTATCAGCTATGGTAAATGTTACAAACACGAATTAAGATATCTTAATTCGTGGTTACAAACAGTAAGCACAAAACATGTGGTAGATAGTAGATACCTATAATATATTGTATAAGTATTAAATCTGTCTACTGTCTAGATGTCTAATACTCTAATGCACGAATTAAGATAAACATAAATCTTAATTCGTGGTCTCCTCTAACTTTTTAATATATAAGGCATATTTAATATTCACATTTTATCTCTAATAGGCATACAAGATTACAGTTAATAATTTACAGTAATCATTATTATTATCATTAACTCTAGATGATATAATCAAAGTTTGTATTTACAAATAATAGGTAGCATGTAAAGTAAATTTATTTTTCCAAATTTTGAAGTTGATATCGTGAAGTCGGAACTCCTCAAAAACACGAGTAAGATGAATTATTGTTTTGTTTTCTAACTCATTCCGAATAACGGTTTTTATTTGTATTTGCCATTGTGTAATTTAAGAATTCTATATTAATTATTTCATTATTTTTTTAGGGAATTTACAGTAATAGAATTTCAGATAGTACAATATATTAAAATGAATCCTACTCTGTCTATCAAGTGCATACCATTTATTAATAGTTCAAAACGTAATACTATTCGTGGGGTTTTTTGTTTAACTCAGCGTTTCAAATCAGACGATGATAATAATTCAAAAAAGAACCAATTGGCTGTTGAAAAACTAAATGATCTACTGAAAACCATGAAAAAAGGAAATGACACCAATGTGCTCCCTCAACAATCTAAACCTATTGAATTGGCACAACCTAGACAATTGGCTAGAAAAGCGGAAAAAAATAATCAAGAAACCAATGAATCTAAACACAACAAGCCATTAGGTGAAAAATTATCCGACGCAGCCACCAAAGTTGCTGAATCAATTGGAGGTGATACAAATAAAACTAAATCAGAATTATTGAATTTACTGAGAATTTACAACGATGAACCTAATGATTCTTCTGAAAAAAAGGTGAAATCTTCTGTTCAGTTAGATGATCTAATATCTGGAATGAAAATTGATCGTTCCCAACCAAAGGATGTGTCCCTTAACTTAAGTGATGTTGATAGAGCCCAACGAGTAAGAGAATTGATAGGCCATAGTTCTGGTGACTATCAAAGAACTAAAAATTACAAAAAACCAATGGATAATTATGTGCCAATTAGTTTATTTACCAGTGAACCACTTGGTATATTTAAAGATGTTGCTATAAATAAAGATATTCCAATATTGCCTACTTGGGATAGATTACATGAAAAGAGTTTACAAACAGCAGTAACACATCCACCGAAAAATATTTATGAACAAATGATTATTTGGACGGAACAAGGAAAATTGTGGAAATTTCCTATTGATAACGAACAAGGTATGGTTGATGAAAGTGATGTATTTTTCGCTGAACATGTATTTTTAGAACCATTAATTGATGAATGGTGCCCCAAAAAGGGACCAATTAGACATTTCATGGAATTAGTATGTGTTGGTTTGTCCAAAAATCCATTTTTATCTGTTGAAGAAAAAAAAGATCATATTAATTGGTTCAGACAATATTTCTATGAGAAAAATCAATTATTGAATGAAATTGGTGCATTTGAAATTAAGTCATTACCAGAAAATGTTAAGGAGTATTATAAACCTACAATTCCAGACAATTAAAATAAATGAATAAATATTGTAGTGTAGAGCTTATAAAAAGTTAATAAACTATTTGACAAAATATTATTTGTTTTATTGTTCAAAAAACCAACCTTTTATTTATTATAAGTGTAAAAAAACATTTTAAAGCTTAATTTATTGCACAATTTAAAAATTAAATAAACTAATAAAATATTTCTAATAATTTAGTAGAATATTTGTTTAGTATTCTATCCTTTAGATTGAATTATAATAAGGCATATTTATTTGAATGATTTCAAATATTTTAAATAATTAGTAAAAATAATTACCTATCAACATTTAAAAATTAGAAATCAAATTTTTAAAATAGTTTAAATTGTTTTTAATTTGGTACTCAATAACATTTAGAAAAATGTTGTGAATTACATATTATAAGGATTTTTTAAATGTTCAATATTTTATACCAGTGATTTTTAACCTGTGTTCTGTGGCCCACGGGTGGTTCGTGGTACTCATGTTTGAGATCCACGGAACTTTAACACATAACACACATCAATAGGTAACAAGATACAATTATAAATGTGTATGTTTTGTTTTTTCTAATTATTTAATTTGCAATATAAAATAATTATTATAATATATTTTGGTTTTGATAACATAAGATGTAAATAAAAGGTATTCGAAAAAAATTAGTAAGGTGGTCTACGATATTTAAAAAAATTTCATTTGGGGTCTGTGATCTACAAAAGGTTAAGAACCATTGTTTTGTACAATAAACTATTGTAAAACAGACAAAACTGATAAAAAAATAATCAATATACATTTTTCAAAAGAAAAGATATTACTGTAATGTTTGTTTAATTGTTTGAAGCAAATTATTTTATTTACAAATAAAATATAATAAGTGGTGTAAGGGGTTTGCCCCCTCCCCAAAAAAAAACCTAAATATTCTATATAATGGTTAGAACAAAATAAAAATGAAGTACTAATAACTCGTAATTTGTATCATAAATATATTATAACCCCCCGAAAAAAATTGTACCTATCTGCGCCACTGCTTAAGTCATGTAGCTCTGTTCTTGCATAGCCGATTCATTTGATTTTAAATGAATCATACAGCTTAGGGTTACTTTTTCAATATTTATTTGGAAAATAGGTATCTTTTATAACGCCAATACACGAGTCTTGAAATAAGTATAATGTCTCTAATCATAGAACGATTTTTAAGATTTTTAAAATTTGTTTTTACCTAGGTACCTAACCTATTCCAGTTATTCCACAAATATTTAAAGCTCGTGTTACTAAAAAAACTGTTGTTAATTATGTATTTATGTCCCCCGTCATATACAAAAACAACTTATACTGATTTAAGACTAAATATGTTGATTTCGACTAATACAGAATACTTTACTTTATCAGACTTAAATAAGTACTTTCGGCCTTAAATTAATGTATCCAATTGGAGTAGGTAATTCAGTAATTGGAAACTATTTATACTGATTTTCAAAAAATCGTTTGATAAATAAATCACAAAATTCTTTTATATAATATATTATTTTATCTTGGTATCCATGTAAGTTTTTTTAATTGGTTAAAATCTTACTTATTTTTTTAAATTTTTAAACCGACTTGATTCAACCATTTTTAAGCCTTTTCCATTCATATTAACGCTTTTATTAAAATAAACTTTTAAGATGCTAGGATTTATTAATAGAAGAATGATTAATTTAAAAAATACCAAAACCTTCAAAATATTATACTTTTCCCTCGTAATATAGTTTGGATCAATTATTTTTCCTACCATAGTTTTTCACGTATCAGTCTTATTAAAACTGTCCAGTATACATTTTTAAAATTATTACATTTTAAATGTAGGTGGGAACTCGTTTCAAAAAACTTGTACAACTTAAAAATTACCTAATTGGGATTTACAATTTGCAAGTCTAGGATATCATATTATTCATATTCATATATGATTATAATGATTATATATTTATATGACCTATTAAATGATCTTATTAGTTATTATTCTTATTCATTCTTCAGACACTATCCTTGATTGGTTTCAATATAATCAATCACCAATTAAGAAAATCTAATTTATTCCGTGTTCCATTTTATAAAAACAATTGTACTTTCACTTCATTTTTCCCCAGAGCTCTTTCATTGGCAACCGTTGAACAGTATAACGGGTTATGTTGATTTGTATTTTCTTCACGTTATTTTCAGCCAGAATGATTTTCTTGTTTCGTGAATTATCTAGTAAACTTGATTTCGGTTTCATTATTACCGTTTTATATTATTGTAAATACTTATAAGTACTATATTTTTTTTTATCTTTGTTCTGTATACATATAAGTTAATTTAATATTATACCTTCTGACATCTATTAAGTTTAAGTTTAAACCTCAAACCTGTACTCACTATATATTGTTACTTGTTAAAGCGTTTTATATGACCTGTTATTTATTTAAAATAAAATATCATGGATGATGCTTATTAAAACAAATTTAATTACGGACAGTTTAAACTAAAAATTAGGAATATTATATCCAAAATTTGTTTTATTTTGAGTACAAAGTAGTAGGTACCTACTTATATCTTCTTCTGGAATACAGTTAAAAAATTATTTTTAAAACAACGAGTTGTATAACATAACAAAATATTACGTTTTATTTGAAAATTATAACAATACTATGTGAGAAGTCCTGAATACTGCAGTAAATTCGTATAACTCGTAATATTAATACTATTTACTTGAGTTAGAGAGTCTATTTAATATATATATTATATAGACTCTCTAACTTGAGTTATTACTTAATAGCACTAATATAATAGTAATTAATAATAGCACTGCAATGAAAAACGAAAGAGGTGTCACCTTATCTCCTCTGATGATGTAGAAGTATAATGTATAAGTATGATGTATGCTTATCAATATTATCATATTATTTTTGTTTTAAGGTTTTTTTGGTTATGTATAATTTTTTTTTAAATTGTTAGAAATATCAAAATATTATTAATTGTTATTACTTAAAACTTTATCAATTCATATAATATTATTATATTCTATACACAGATGTATAAACATTAAACATAATATACGTTTATAATTTATATACCTGTGATTCCATATTCTAAATACAGAGCAAGAATAATTCTAAAAAACGATTTATTATAATTATCATTTATCTTAAATCTTGGTATAAACATATAATTAATTAAATAGTTGTTGTCATTAAACTATGCTGTGATATGTTTTTTAGTACTAGTTCGTCAGTTATTAAATTTTATTTATTTTAATAGTATTTTGTTGTGAAAAATTAACCTAATGCATAGATATGAGGTAGCTTTAATGATGAATGAAAATCGATTAACAAATAGCTTTAAAAGTTATGTTGGCTGGGATGATGACGAACAGGTAATTTTCTTAGGTATTATTTTAATACTTAATATATTAAGTAATAATACAAAAGGTATAATATATTATAAGAAACAGTAAGTCAGTAACCATTACATTTTAGTACTAAGAATAATGTTAATAATATTGTTTTGGTATAAATTTTAGACTATATGATCATTGTAAGTTCTGAACAATTTTCGCATTGTATACCCTGTGTACATTTATAGTTAATTTTGAGTTTTCTATAAAAATATTTTTGGGAGTTTTTATGATATCTTCAATAAGATTATAAAAGGTTACTTATTTGTCTAACAGTTATTTAAAAATATTTATTATTATTTGTATAAAAAGTGATACAATTTCTTTTAACTCTTAGGTAGTTAGAATTTTTTAATATTTTTACTAGAGAAAATGTTTTTTGTTGAAACTAACTAATATCCGATTATTATTTACTTTATACATATTATATTATTGTCAGTCATGATTAGTTGGGCACGTAGAAGTCATTTATACTTTATGTTTAATCCAATCATAAAGTTTTATTCAAAGTTCTATTTTAAATATTTTGAAATTATTATTTTTTTTTTCGTAATGGCTGTTGTAAAATTGTTGTCTATTGTATCTAACTAACATGTTTCTTCATATCTTTGACTAACAAATTAAAAATATAAATGACTATTTAATTATAATCTATATAAATAGATAGAAACAATACAATTTACAGTATCCTTTTGAGTAATTTTATTAAATTATGTATTAATTTTTAGATTTCAAGTTGTGAAACATCATTTATTGAGCAAGAATTTTCACCTAAACTCCATCCAGGTATTTAAAAACAATGTATTTATTTGTAATAAATTGATATGATTGTATATCTATAGTATTAGAAATGTTAAGGTATTCTATAAATTAGATTTATAGATACTTAATAATATATTTATTGTTATATTAATTATTTATTTGAAATAATTCTAAAATTAAATTTTTTTCTTGGGTTTTAACGGATTTTAGTAATACAACCAATTCTCCCTGTCAGCTGCTCTTGCTTTCCAGTCAGAACCATGTCTTCCCATCTTATATGGGACTATCTAAGAGATCTTTTCTTTGTGGATTTTTTGTCAATACCATGTGTAATAATGGGTTGTGACTCCGCCTGGCATGACCAACCCATTGTAATCTCTTACCATAGGCGTGCACACGGGTATTGCTGGTTATGCTATAGCAATACCTGTGGGCTGTAAACACTCACAATTTTTATTTTTTCTGACTAAAAATAGTTAGTAATGTGGTAGTTAAAATTTACAAAATAAGAAACATTACAAAAAAACGTCTAGCATTGTATTAATAATAATAATAATATGTACTGACGTATTGTATAAAATAAATTAAATTTTTGTATTTAATCAAATAAATAATGTATTGACTTATTATATATAATTTTTAGCAACACTACCACTAAGTCCTGTGCACGTCTATGACTCTTACTCTAGATTGTATTTAATATGTTCAGTTTCTGAATGAGTTCCCCTAATTTTTAATTTTAACTGAACCAAAGATCTTTCTTAAAATTCTTCTATCTCAAACAATCAGTTTATATTTTTCCATTTTACTAAATGTCCATATTTTTGCTCTGTAACTAATTATTATAATAGTGTAATATATACAATATAAGCTGCTTATTTGAAACAATTAGGGCCCATTAAGTTGTTTTTATATGAAAAATAAAAAAACATTAAAATTAATAAAATGTAAATTTCATTTGATTATACCTAACCAATAGCATTTTTTAAATAATGTTTTAGTTGTTTAAATATTGAAAACTATCTCTTCAGAATATCTGTTGGAAGTTAGTGACATGCAAAAAATCTGAAAATGTTTATAAATATTAGGAAAAATATGTTTATTATATAATGAAAGTTCTTACTGTTCTATAATCTATATTATAAGCAGCTGGAGTGTAAGAAACCAAATAGCGAAAAAAAATTATAAAACTTAATTGTATCATGAGCATATTCTGCCTTGCAAATTAAAACAATAATAATTATAATTATAATCCTTAATAAAACAAAATACCATTAATAGATATATATATATATATGTTGGTATAAAGTGTGAAAAGTTAAATCTTTAAATTTAAAAATATATTGTTGTAATATTACAGGTGAAATGATAATTGCTGAAGCACAAAGTGTTTTATTATTCACTCCAGTTAATGAACAAAAAACTGGAATATCAGGTGTTTTGTTTGTTACAAATTTCAGACTTTCTTTTGTTACATCAAATGAAAAACATTTAAAGGTAAATTTTAAATTTAATATTATTTGTATATTGTTATTTAATTAAAAACATTTTCAGGAAACATCATATCAAGAAAATTTGCTTTTGGGTCAATATGATGTATGTCTTTCCAATATAGATATTATTTATTTATTAACTGGGGACAAAAAAAAAAGACTTATGATAGGTCATCGTTTTAATGATAAAGTCAAAGGATTACATATTATTTGCAAAGTAAAAGAAACAATATTTTATTTTATTTTAAAATTTATAATTAATAAGTATTTATTTATGAAAATAGAATATGCGAACATTATCATATAGCTTTAAATTTTCACCACTTGGCCATGGTAAAATATTAGCAAATGCCTTATTGCATCATGCATTTCCAAAAAGACATCAGCTATTATTTGCTTATGACTACAGGTAAATGATTATTATTAAACAATTTAGTTGTAATTGGTTTTTAGTTTTTAACAATCAACTTAAATAATAAATATAATATATATACATTTGTTTTTTATGTTAATCTTGAGAATTTAAATTTAATATTTATGTAGTGTAGCCGCTGGTATACTTCTTTAATCATATTCTTTATTGCTATTGTATCCTTAAATACCACATATGCTTATCGTAAACAATATTTACAGATTTTATATTTCAAATTTCAAAATAAAAATTATATCTAAAATTTTTTTGGTGTTTATGGTGTTTATATATTACTAGATAACTTTTTTTGGAATAATTTTTATTTTATTTTTTTTACTTTATCTCATTTAAAAAAAGTTTTAATACATATAATGTAATAAGACTATTTAACAATATAAATTATTTATAATTCAATCATTATTCATTAAACTTAACATTTAAGTTTCACAGTTTATTATAAAAATTATTGCTAGCAATATTAATCATATTGTAAGTAGGTAACCTATTGAAATGGTGAATTCTGTTATTATTAAAGCAGAATCTAGACAGACAAAAAAAAATGAAAAAAGGTTTGTGTTTTTAAAACTATTAAAATAATATGTCTATGAAGGGAAAGTAATGTCGAGGTTTAATTGTCTTTTGTTTTTGCTAAGCCTTAGCTATTTTACTATGTGTGAACTGTATAAAATTGTCTATATTGTTCAATATATCCTAATGTCAGGTTGCATGAACAATGTGAACTATAACTAAAAATATTTAAATAAATCAATAATGAGCTAATGATTCTTTAAACATGATTTAGTTGACATTAATAAGTCCATTATATTTTAGTATTCTATTAAATCTATTAAATTTTTATGCGACCCGGCTTAATGTTATCAAAGAATTAAAAACAGTATCCTAAGTTCTAAAATTTATATATTTCTTTAAGTAGGGAGCCAAATGTTCAAAGTAGATATTCAACACCTACATTTAGATGTCGTGATGATTGGGAAAAAGAACTTCAACGTACCAAATGTTTTGGTTGGACTTTAAATTCATCTAATAATAAATTCCGTTTATCTCCAAGGTAAATTAATACTTCATATAACTATAATTATTTTTATAGACAAATAATATGTTTATAGCTTGCCACAGTATATTGTTATTGGATCTGCAGTTATTGATACTCATTTACGAATAGCAATGCAACATTTTCGAGATGGACGACTACCAACTTGGTGTTGGAGTACTGTAAATGGAGCCACATTATCTAGAAAGGCAGATGTTGTGGATCCGTCAAATCTAACTCAAGAAAATGCTATGTTAGAAATAGTAAGGAAATCACATCCTGGCCTTCTTAGACCTTTTATAATGGACTTAACCAAAAATTTGCCATCGCCAAAAGATGTTAATCAGAGTTTTATTAAATTACGAGAACTGTGTGCCCCTGGTTTGTTTTAATAATTCATACATAGTTATTTATATTCATTATTAATATTAAAAATGGATTTATTATATTAGAAAGTGCACGGCAGTTTTGGGTGCAAGATAACCATTTTTATTCTCTTTTGGAAGCCAGTAAATGGTTACAGTATGTTTCGAGTTGTCTTAGCTCTGCTCTAACAACTGCTAATAAGCTTAGTAGGAATGAGTCAGTTGTATTACAAGGTATGCATACTTACATTTTTAAATAGAGATAAATCATAACAATTTTAAGGTTGGTGTCACACTTGCAGAATATCCTCGGAGAAATAATCGCTATATGTAGCGATTTTATTTTTCCTTTGGGGAATTCTGCTGTAATGTGTCCAGTAGTATTTAAATATATAAATTTTGATATTGCGAAAATTCCGCTGCGGATATTCCATGAGTATGACACTAGCCTAAGGCACTTTATAAGACTTATATTAGGTATTCCTTGAATTAAGATAGTACATTATACAACATATTCTATACTATAATTATATTTTATTATTATTTCTTACATCTTTAATTTAAAAATATTACTAATTAATCCATTTAAAAATACATAAATGTTTTAATTTTATATTTTTTTCTGTTCTATGATGTTTTTAGAATTTGAAGGGAAGTAATTAAAAATTAAAATTAAAATAATGTGTAGTTTTTAGTATATATATACATAAATAGTAGTTAAAAAATGCTTTAGTTTTCAATTTTGAACATATTTTTCTTTCTGTAGAACATTGGATTTAATTTGTACTTTAGTAAGGTTAAAATTGAAAATTAAAATTCCTAGTTTTTTGTAAAAATAAATTGGAAAAAAAATAGAAAAAAATGAGAATTTTTAAGCAAAATCAGTTTTTGATAAAAACAAATTTTTTTCTTTGTGCAACAGAAACAAATGGCTATAAGTACTTGCAATTTTCACAAAATATTCATGTAATCATTTTCTATAAATATATATCAATTCTTTTTAAGCTATTTATTGACGTGAAATTTTCCATTTTTATTAATTTTATTTTTGGAAATGTCAACAAAAAAATATTTACTATATAATGCACGATTTGTATAGCTAAGGTTTGTAAATGTAATACAAAGTCCTCTATAAGCAGTTCTTACTGAAACCCAAAAAAAAAAAATTCTAACAAATAAATCAAAAAATGTTTGCAAGTTCTATAATTAAAATTCTACATTAATAACACGTCATAGTGTCATAGTGAATACTAAAAAATTATTATTATTATGTTTTAGAACGAGATGGGCGTGATTTATGCTGTGTAATCTCTAGTTTAGCACAATTGATGATAGATTCTCATTTTCGATCCATTGTTGGATTACAAACATTAATCCAAAAAGAATGGGTTGTTATGGGTCATCAATTCTGTACAAGACTTGGTCATGTTAATAGTACTGATTCTGTTAAAGTAAAGTATATATATATATATATTATATTTAATATAAATTATTTGTATAATACTATACATATAGTATATATTAATAATTATAGTTTCTGAAATTTGGCTATTTTATATGATTTTATATGTTCAATGAATGAATTATTTAAAAGTAATTAAAAATATTAGACATATTTTTTTTTTGTACGTAGGAAAAATATACTTTGGTTTTCAACTTCAATATCTTTTCAGATAAGATAATGAATACAGTTGATATGTTTGAGAGGTCTAAATTAGGTACTTTCTTAATACACAAGACTACATTCTTTGCAAAATATTCAAATATCACAATCCTGTTATCTAAAATTTGTCCAATTTTTAATTATCATAGATTACCTCATTTTTATTTAAATTAATCATTTTTAATTCTTTATGAGTTTTTTGAATAAGTATTATGAATAGCCCATATTCAAAGAATAAAAAAAAATGAAATTAAGAAAAGATTTAAGCACCATAATATTCATTCACATATTTTATAAGGCCGCACATGATACGCATTGAATAATATATACAATAATATTATTATTATCATCCATAACTATCAATTATCGAGTAAAATGTAAATGTAATATAAAAAAAACACAAAATTACAAAAACTAATAATATATATAAGATAGATAATTGTAAATTGCAACTTTGGTCCTTATGGATATCATAAAAATATTGTGATAGTCAGGATAACAGAGGTAGTTTTGGGCAGTGGTAATAATAATAGTCGTAGTCTAGTATAACAAGGAATTACACTAAATTAAAAATTACCAACTGTTTAAATTAAGAATTTTACGCATAACTAGTTTTTGATGAAATCAATTTTTCTATTTCAAAATTGAATATCTGTATAAGATGTAATAATAATATAAATATACAATAATAATTAAATAACTAAAAACATAGGTGCCGTTCTTACAATGTCCGGTTAAAACTAGCCGGTAGAATTCTATCATTTAACACGCCATGATAAATTATTCTGGTTAGCATTATCAGGCACTAACCAAACATTGTAAGAACGGCCCTTAACCACATAATTTAACAATTGATAGTATATGATAATTTTAATTCAGAATTTATGAATAATTGTAGAATTTTACTTTGCTTGTTTAGTCGTTTTCATGTTTTAAATTTAATTTCTTATTTTCTATTATTACTTCAATTATACTCAAATTAAATAAAGTTATAATTATCAAAACTATTAAAATTCTCATTAAGGCTACAATGCAAAATACTAAAAAGACCTAATTATTATTTGTTACTAAACCCCACACTTGTCAAAAGTCTGAATACCTAGATAAAGTAGTATTGTGTTATAAGATGTATTGGAATTGTGACCAAAACAACACTTAATACATATTACACTATAAATATTAAATCTTGTATTAATTAATTATGAGCAATAATATTAGTCTCTGGTGAGTAATAATTGTTAGGTATTAAAACAACTTAAGGATTAAATATTTTTATTTTGAAATTCCATGATAACAATACAGTACTATATGTATATAAAAAAAGAATGAATATAATATAATATAATATTAAAAAAAAAAAAAATGATTATGTAAATTAAAATATAAATAAAAAATTTTATTTAAAAACATTGATATTCTTCTTCATGATATACTGTCCAATCTTGACAGAAGTCATCTCCATCTGCTTTATATCGTTCCTCTAAATTCTCTACACAACTTTTTATATCAATTTTTAACTGTTCAGGTAATTCTAATTCATTAATTTCGGTATCTCTAATATTGTTAGCCAAAAGTCTTCTGGAAATTGTGTATGTACAAAGTTCTTGTAAAGTATATAATGGAGTGTTAATTTTAACTATGATTGGTGGGCATTCATGTTTTTGGTAATGAAAAATTTTTTTTCCATTCGCTAAAAGATATCTCTTTGTTATATGGTCAAAAAATTTCCAACTAGTATTAATGTCTTCTGGATCATTAAGATGATATTCAGGTTCATCAAACAGTAAGCAAGTTTCACATTCAAAATTTTCATCATAAGGTCCCTTTTTCCATATATTAATGTCTGATCCAATGCAATTTACAAATTTAATGCCTCCTTCATTATTATCCATAATCTAAAATTAAAAAAAAAAAAAATTATTTATATATTTACTGTTATTTTTTGTTATTGATCGATCCTATCTTATTTTTTTCTAATTAAGTATTGCAAATTCTAACTGGGATTTTAATTAATAGATTATAATTTGCATCTAGTTGATATATATATAAGTATTCAGAATTTGTTATTATAAATTATTTCATATTAAAATGCCTTGATACTTTTCACTAAAAAATATCAAAATATTCTTACCATATAATAATAAGAAAAAATAAATAAAAAAGTTTTGTTGTTATTAAAATAACTATTAGTTATTAGCTGTATAATTTATTTTGGAATCACCAAAAATTTAATGAATGTATATTTATTGCAAAAATGTATGATATATAGTACAATTCAGAGTACCTACACCCTCATTTACCTTAAATAATCATTAAACACGTCATTAAATAAACTGTACCTTTAAAATCATAAAATTCAATTTTTATTTAACAAATATATTTTTTCTGTTATATATTAATCGAAATAATTTTATATTCAAAAAAATAGTTACATTAAGATAAAAAAATAAATAAATCACGATTATAATTATTTACCTTTAATCTTTGACACATAAATAAAAATAAATTAGAATATAATATTAATTAAATATTAACTATTTATTGTTATCTGTTGATAAGAAAATACAAGTTGATTACAGTGTGTACTTGCAAGTTTTGACTATATATATAAACATATTATAATACCAACTGTGAATCATAACAATTATATTAGAACTACTAGAGCTATCTACCTTCTAGATTTTTAGAAATAATAAACCATATCGATATTATTTTGTTGATTTTGTTTTTGCGGATAAATAGAATTAATAATTCCGAAAACTGTAATAAAATCAAATATTATATAAATTTAAATAAATATGGTTAAAAATGATTTCTAGTCTATTTACTAACATAGCTAAACAATTAATGTATATTGTATAGCAGTGTTTCTTAAACTGTGTTCCGCGAAAATCACTTCAGGGTTCCACGAAACTTGAGCGCTTTTTTCAACATTTTCAAGAAAATTACTTTAAAAAATCTAACCAAAAATTAGTAGCGGCTAGCGGGGAAGAATGTTTGTGTATTAAAACTATTGAAACAGAGCAGGGGTTCTAATTATCGAACTGTAGTAACTTATTGTTGAAAGCTAAATAAAAATAGGTAACATTTGTTTTAAAAAAACTTAAGGGTTCCCCGATAAAAGTAGACACAAAAAAGGGTTCCACGGATAAAAAAGTTTAAGAAACACTGCTGTATAGTATTATAATCTGTACCAGTTAACAAACTTAAGTTACAATAAGACCTAACCTAATCTTGGGAATTCTAATTATTACGATTCGATTCCTTTAATAAATATCCCCGCGAAATAATAAACTTAGAGATTTTTAAAAAAAAAAAAAAACTATATCAATATTTCGATTTTTTTACAATATTATATTTCAAAAAGTTATGTGTCCCGCTAGTTAAAAAAAAGTCCCAACCATACTCTGTTGTTCAATAGGTGTCGAGTGAATTTCGTAATGGCGGAGTAATGCTTGTTAAAATACAAATAAATACTTGTATTTACTTTTGATCTTCGAAAATACCAACTAGATGCGATTTTTTATCAAAAGCTCCCCTTAAGTTAAAAGTTGAAGGACTGCTCCAAAATTGGATGACAGGCACAAAAAAAAAATAAAACCCATAATAATAATCAATATTTTTAAATACCTACAATAAATAATAGTATCCAAATAGCTAGAATTAGTTCGATAAAATTATAATATTTTTAAATATGTTTTAATGTTTAATCTTTCAGTATACTTAAATTTACCCACTAGAGACAGCTTTAAACACAATGATATCTCTAGTAGGAGTATTTCCGTGTAAAACTAACGAGTAATACAATACCTACTACAAATGACCATTATACGATTAATTTTATAATAATATACCTAATAAATTATTTTTCCGGACTTTTATACTTTTATACCGTTTACCACAATATTTGTGTTTATTGTTATTTAAAATTCTAAAATTTTCAAATTTTTACATAGGTACATCATGTATCTAGTATTTATGTAAATTTTTTCTATTTTACTGCTTTATTTAATTTAGTCCTTAGACTATATAGACAAAAAATACCATGAAATTTGTTTTTATATTTTCTTCTTCTTCTTCTAAGGCGTCTTAAAAACCAATAAGGTCCATTGTACATTGCTGCAACGACAACGGCTTTCCACTTTTCCCTGTTTCTTAACATTTCCTCCGTATTTTCCATGCCAATCAACTTGAGATCATCCTTAACTCTATCAACTCACCGTTGTCTGGGTCTCCCTCGGGGCCGTTTTGTATTTGGTTTCCATTTTGTTATACTCCCCAGTAGTCCTTCAGATCTCCAAATATGACCGGTCCATCTTATTCTGCTACTCTTCATAACTCCTATAATATCGGCTTCTCCAATTAATTCTCTTAACTATTCTCTTAACGACAATATTCATTATTATATATGTTTAAAATAACTATATATTTTTTTATTAATACGTATTATTTACACTTATATAGGTAATATGTTGTTATTTAAATTAATATAGACATTTTAATGTAAATTTATCATCATTTTTTAGTACCTATCTAGTGGTTATTTTTTCGCGGTACCAAATATTACAACAGTTCAGTGAAAGTAATTTCACTGAGCTGTGTAACCCTTAACCTATCAATATACTTAGGTAATATTTAATTGTAACAATTACATGTCATATTATTTATTAACATGCTATTATTAAAAATAAAAATTGTTTTTTTATATACCTAGCTATATAACAAATTTTCTGCTATCAACAAATGTTTAATATTTAGTTACTGTAAATTTCATTAGCCAAATCTCTTTTCGTGTTTATATTTTATGATAGATATCTAGGTTAGTGTATGGTACTGTAGTGCTGAAGCCTACTATTTAGCCAATTTTTTGATCTTATTGAGTTGATTAAAACCTTTGTTTATGTGTTACTGAATTTCTTGTTATAAGTAATGCAGATTAATACAAAACTAATATTAACTTCATAAAAAATAAAATACATTCATTACATTCAATGAAACTATAAAGATGAGGAAGTTGGGTTTCAGCAATATAACTATTCTCAGTGATGGGAAAGTTCTTTATAAAAATGAACTTATTCAAGTTCAAGACATTAAATATGAACTAGTTCAAGTTCATATTATTATCAAGAATAAAAAAGTTACTAAATAAAATGTGTTAAATTGCCAAGTATATAACTATGTCCATGAAAATTAAATTGTCAATGAGCAATCCCAAAACTTTTAAGATCATAATAAATAAGAATTTAGTTCACGTTTAAATTCATTTCTTGAAAATTGAACTTGTTCATGTGAAGTTCACACAATATGAACGAGTTCAAATGATCGCGTTCTTTCCCACCACTGACTATTCTCTATAATATTTATTTATTATTATTTACAAAGATTATAGTATATTTTTAGATTAATTAAATATTGAAACTATAGACATAGTAATTCCTTATATTATGGTTGTATTTTCTTACGTAGATTGCTATCTATTAATTATTGACCATTATATGGACAAAACTCAAAAGCAAATATTATTGTTTTACATTTATGTTTATTAATTCAACAATTTTTATTTAACTATATTTTTCAGTCACCATTATTATTGTTATTTTTGGATTGTGTATGGCAACTACTTCAACAATTTCCTTCAAAATTTGAATTTACTGAGACCTACTTAACTACTCTTTGGGATGCATCACATGTTTCCATATTTGATACATTTTTATTTGATTGTGAACGTGATCGCCATTGTGCTACTAAGGTTTGAATATTTTATTCAATTCTCAATATTTCTAGCTTATAAAATAATTTTATACAGGATATTAGCCCACTGATGTTACGTTCTATATGGGATTGGGAAGAACAATTCATGGATCATGATTTAATCCAATTTCATAATCCTCTTTACAATGCCTCTAAAGTTAAAGACGATCTATTAAAAGTATCAACAGAAATTTCATGTCTTAGTATTTGGACACAGTGTTACTATAGGTTTTTGCCTACTCTAGAAATATCAAACGGAGGAAAACCATTAGTAAGTGTCAAATTTTATTCATGTTTACTTTTAAAATTATTAAAATTATTTTATATAATTAATAATCAAAATAAAATTTTTTAAATTTTTTATCTTAGGAAGATTTTGCAGTCAGGGCACTAATAAATATGAGCGATAATGATTCCAAGGATACTCAAGAAGTCTGTACACCATCTAACATCGGATCTTTTTTTCCGTTTACTCATTGGAGATCTAGCAATTCAGTTCCTCCATCAACATTAACAATCAGCTCCTTATCTTTAAACACTAGCGATTTACAAATGGAAACATCATTGGTTGAAATACCTGAACATCTATAAATAAACAATTGCATAAAAAAATTTTCATTATAGTTTTTCTGATATAAATTTTAGTTCAATTTTAGTTCATAATTTTTTTTTTTCGACAGGCTATTTGTATCATATAAGTCTAATTTTAATACTACAGATAACCATATAAAATAAAATAATTGTACAATACATTTAAAAAAACTAACATTTAGTAAATATTTCTATTGACACAAATTCTAAAATAATACACTTGCAATTATTAACAAAAGAAAACATAGTATTATTGAATGTTAAAAAATATATCTATATTTTATTTAAATTTTTCTGTTTTAGCTGAAAATGAATCTATATGTGTTTGTGTGTGTATATGTGTTGTTACCTAAGTACTGTTATATCTATAATAATTTATTTTTAAAACTATTTTTTACAGTTTAATTTTAAAATATTTTATTTTTGTAAGATATATTGTGTTATTGTTAAGTTTTTTTTAAATACTGTTTATGTATTAATTTATTTGAAAAAAAGTATTGGTACAAATCTGTATTAAAATCAAAAATGTGATATATAATAAAAACTAAACAGGAAACATGATATTCAAAGTTTAAATAAAACTTTTATACATAACCACTGATTTTTTTTGTCTTAAAATACTTTCTATACTCTATTCCAAATATGTAGACTTGCATGACCGACTAAAACCGATTGATTGACGGCGCGTATCTCCTCCAATACTGACCAATCACAAAGCATCTAGTATCCGGCGGTTCGTGGGTCAACTTTATGGGAGTAAAGTATACTTCATAATTTATTGTAGTAGTAAAATAATAAAAATGTTTTTTTTTTTGTTTGACTCAATACAATAGTCATATAATATGAAATATGAATTCAAATTCATGAAATTAGAAAAGATGAATGTAAAAAAAACACATAAATATTTTTAATTATTATATTTTTTAAATGTTTTTTTTTTTTATGTCAATGTTTTAATTACCTCATTCATAACCTTTAACTGAAATATCTTTTATAAAAATTTAACTCATAATAAGTACACTATAGTTTTATTATGTTTTCAATCAATTTATATTTTTTATAAGTTATTTCCACAATGGTAACATTTTAATTCAATCAGTATCCATTTGACCATCTGATGATGATTCATCAGATTCATCAGATTCTGAAGAATCATCAGTTGACATACTATCATCAGAACTACAGTCCGAAGTCACAGTTTTTAATATATCATCACTGCAAATCATGTTCCATTTTTTTAACTTTTTGGTATCTGAAATTCATATTTAAATTCAAATAAGTTTAAAGATATTTAAAATTATAAAATATAGTTCTTACCTAATGAATAAAAGTCATTGAGTGTCAGCGATTTTGAGCCTTTTTCAACGAGTCCCCCATAGACAAACAAGGTATTATGTTTAAACGCTAATCCACTATGTGATCGCGGAGTTGGCGTTTCTGAATTTACCAAACATTGAGCTACTTCAGAATCTAGTTTGTTTGGTTGTTCTTTAACTGAAACTAAAATTAATAACCAATAAAAGTAAATATGTTATATCATTTTATTAGTTATTGTATACTTAATCTCCAAGTGGGTGTATTTTGTTCCATATCTAACATGTACAAATCATTATAAAATGTACTAGTTAAATCATCTTCTCCATGTTCTTCATCATAAACACCACCAAATAAAAATGCCTTATTATGTCCGGTAATTGGCGAACCAGATAAACTACAACGAGCAGTTGGTAAAGAACCAGCTTGTTTCACTTTTGACCAACGATAATTTGAACAATCTGTATCACCTTCTATAAAATTAAATTAAGCTAATTGACAAAAGTAGACAATTTATACTATAGCTTTTACTACAAAATATAATAAATACAATGATTGCAGAGAGAAGATGCCAGTAGAATTATTTATTTACTCTCTCACCCATATAAAACATGGCAAATTTAAGTTTAACAGAAACAGCCTTGTTTAACTAGCTTGAGTATTAGAACAAATTAACCTATTATACAACTTTAAGTTCAGAATATTATTTGTGTTATTAGATGTTGTAAAATATTAAAATTAATAATTTAATCATTTAACATAATAATCATTTGCATACAAAAAGCAAGTATAAAAACATATACAAATATAAAAATCTAAGGTAAGGTTAAAGATATTTTTTAAAATTTAAGTTTGATAATAGGTCAATTCACTTTAATATTAAGCTAACAACACAAGGATGGTGAATGGTTCTACTACAGAGTGGATTTCATCTAGGTTTTAATGATCACAATTTTTTTTTGCTGCACATGGGTTAGAAAGAATAATTAAATAGTGCAGTGATATCCTCTAATTGTATGTTTATAAAAAAAACTATAGGAGAATAAATATTCAATAGTATTAGTTTAATTGATTCTAATTCATTTTTATTATCTTTTTTGACATATTTTTAACTAGATCTATTGGTAGACATATACAGATACTTCAGTTTCATCTATTTTTAT
The DNA here is from genome assembly GCF_020184175.1 of Aphis gossypii. NCBI lineage: Eukaryota > Metazoa > Arthropoda > Insecta > Hemiptera > Aphididae > Aphis > Aphis gossypii. The sequence goes on from NC_065530.1 coordinate 58,877,584, forward strand.
ACAAGTTTGAATATCATAAAATGATCAATGAGCATACTACTATTAGGAATTACTAGGGCTTGGATTTATATGCTCAAAAACCTCAGAAATAGGCACAATAACATAATATGCATTTATGTTATTACTTTGTAGGAATGTGCCCTATAAAATAAAATAAAGTCTTTTATTTTCACTATTTTTAATATGTTTACATAACACTTTATATTATATTTATATGATTCATTTTTGTAATTATTTCAATATATTGTAATTCTAATAATTACACGACTAATATTTTTTTCATGAAAACCTACTCAATAAGAGATTACTACTTGTCCCGAAAGGTCTCAGATAAGAAAACAAATTCGTCAAATCACATGGACTATAAATATGTTATTTTAATTAAAATAAGTAAAATAAAATATATTATACATTTATAAAAGGTATATATGCGATAAAAAGTTAGAAAATACAGAAATATGCAGTACATGTCAAAAAATAACAAAATATGCAAAATACAACTTTATAATTGGGATTTATTGACTATAATTCAAACTTGTAGCTTACCTAGTTATTTTTTGGACTGTTTAGAAAAAACATGCAAATGCATAATATAAATCTGGGCCCTAGTAATTACCAATAACCTTTGATTACTAAATAATAGACATTATATTATATTATACTGTACACTGGTCGTTTATTTTTTTGCTTATTAAAATATAAACTTACTTTCAGGAGTTAATACAAACATGTCAATTAGAATTGTTCCTTTGTCATAATCTTTCTTAACTTTTTCTTTATAATAACCACCATAGACAATAATTCTACCATCCTCCATAGCAAACATTTGACAACCAGATCTTGGTGATGGTGCTTGTCCTAAAAATAATTTATAATAAGTTTAAATACAAAAGTACACAAATATCAATCATACCAGAAGTTTTGATAGTTTTCCATTTATAGTCAGCTAAACTGAATGCATATAAATCATTAAAATATTGGTAGTTATGAGTATTATCCTGAAATCCGCCAAATAATACCAAATGACGTTTGCTGAGTACCATTCTGTGACCACTGCGGCCGCAGGGGCCTCCTTCTGCCCTAAATACTGAATTATTAAAATCGTAGAAAAACCAAGTTTACCACACATCTGGTGTTTGCAATAACATTTGTTCAACAAAGTGAAAATGATGATACAATCAGAATTGATTTAACCATATTGTTATATAGTATAGCTACACTAAATAACATAATCAAATAAGATTTGCCAGCTCTGGTGTCTAATAATTGTATTTAAGATCAATGAAATACATTTTAAATTGTATTAAAAATATACAATTTTAATTACATTCATTTGAATAATGAGGAGGGTCTGTAATCTATTTTAATACATTTTAAAAATGCATAAATAATTATAAGTTAATAGATTTGAAAATAATATAATTTTTAAACTAAATCTAACACACACCAATTTTGATTGTAATTTTGTTCATTAAACTTTGAAAAATTTTAATTTCAATTAGATTTAACTAAAATGATAATTGAACCTAAACATCTTTATTATAATAATGACTTACATCACTTTTGTCCAATTTCGATTCTTTAGACTAAAAACCCATAAATCATTATAATGATAAAATTGATACTCTGAAGGACTGGCAAATTCTCCTCCAAAAATCCACAATTGTCCATTATCTACAGCAACACTTACAGCAGAGTGAGATGATCTAGAAGGTGGGGCACCAGGAGCATCCACTAATGTCCATGTATTATGACTTATATTATAAAATAATAAATCATTGTACATAATGGTCTGTAATAAGATATAATGAATTATAAAATTATACTTAAAAGAAAAAGGAATTATTCTATATTTTTGCATTTCTAAATATTAAAACATGTAACTAAAGGTTAAATTCTAGTTATAACATTTTATTGTCCTAATCCTGTACACAATTCTATGCAGAATAATGAATGTATAGGTTACAGTAATAATACAAAAAGGTTTTTGTTTCATCACTTTTAAGAGTAGTAGAAATGGTTAAATTATCAACTTAAACTTACTATCAACATTTTTTATAAGTGTTTAAGTATTAAAATTTAACTTTATTAGTGTTTTTGTTATGACTATTGACAAACGTCTTTGTAAGTCTTACATGTAACACTAAAAATATCTAAGAAAATGTTGATAATATTAAGCTTACATTTTTTTAAATATTCATCACAACTATAGAAAGGTTTTAACAAAAATTAATAATTTGAAAACATAACATACCATAACTAATAAAAAAGTGAAATGAAGTATTACGTTTTCTTCAAGGTACTAGATGATTTGTATAACAGTCTTGAAAACTGATTTAAAAATGAAACATTAAAAATTATAAGTGCGATTGGTCATTAAATTGAAATAAAATCTGAAGAATTTGAAGTAGAATACTTTTCATAAAAGTTTGTACTTAATAGTGATGAATTAAAAGGTGAACTAAGACTCCTATATTTTTTGTCTAAAATTGTAGCAGCCCAGAACTATCAAACAAAACAATTAATCAGTAGTTAGAAAAATGATCAACAATTAAAAAATTTGTAATCGTACAAAAAGCATTGACATTTTTTATCACTGCTCTTGCTACAAGTTGTTATTGTAAAAAAGCTTTTTCCAAAATAAATTTAGTAAAAAAAATAAGAAGCCACACGAAGCAAGACAAATTGGATGCTATATTTTTGTAGAGCATCACAGGAAAATTATGAAAATGTTATGAATGAGTTCAAAAATTATTAATTCAACTAGAACATATTGATTATTGTCAATATAATAAATATAGTACCTCTATTAAATCAATGCTATTGTTTAATAAAATTTAGTTGTAAAAAAATTAATTTAAAAACAATTTTGATATGTTCTTATGAAAGGAGTTAAAAAATTATCTATTATACTTACTTAAACCCCCTACAAAAAATAATTATAAGAATTCCAACCATATGTAGTATGTACCTATTGTTTTTTATTAAAACTTTATATATTAAATATTTTGTATTAATTACCAATAAAGTTAATTCTAAATAAAATTAATTACAGTAAGTACAATAAATGAAGTAAAAATTAATACTCGGTTATTAATGAAAAAAAGGTAAATTATTTCAAGTAGAACTTGACTTGGAAAATGGAAATTTTTACTTACATTTTTACCATTATGGAACTCTCCACCAAATAGTATAATTTCATCTTTATCCGGATGTGGAACAAATGAAAAATTTGATCTCCTAGATGGATTATCAATTTTTGTTTCAACCACCTTAACTTTTGCTTTGTTCTTAGCTTCAATATGAGCCACTATAGTAGATACTTCAGGCTAAATAAAAGAAAAATAGGTATAAAGAGTGTGATATAAAATTAGGTTAAAAAGGTCAACAGTAAACTATAACAAAATTAATTAATTGTTTTTTCATGGGACAACATAATGCTATTAAAAATAAGTAGACATATTGTATAAATCTTTATTATAATAAAAATTAATAAAATAAAATTAGATTAATTGGAAGAGTTCTTCATCGTAATACCTTTTGTTTACCGTTTCATTTTTAAAACTTATCATTAAACTGATTTTCTTGGACTAAATCAGCCCCTATCTTAAAGATACTATTTTTTAACAAATATACCTCTCCAATTTTTCCAATATCTTTTTTGATCCTTTGAGCTATTTTTTTTTCTCTTTTAGCAGTTGCCTTTTCAATGCGTGATGCTCCTTTTTTTTTATTTTTTCCCATGACCACTAACCTTATATTACCTAAAATAGTATTCAGTTTTATAAATATTATGTATAACAATCTAAATTATATGATTTTCAATAATAATACCAACTCACTTTTTTAAACAATTGTCAATTGACTACTGATTATAATAATTAATATTAATCTATGATACACAGAACCAAAGTAATTAATTTTTAAATAGTTAAAATTAAGATTTTTATTACTTATTATTTTAAAATTAATAATTAACTAATTAGTAATTAGTAATTAAGTAATAAAAATAAGAATATTCTGGTATTCTACATTTAAATAACATCAAATAATAATATTTAGTAACTACTAACGTGCTTATCACTCACTAATAACCACGTTGTTTTGTTTATACTTAAAAGCACGGTCTTAGATTATAACAATTTAAGATAATAAGCAAATCGTTATCTTATATCTAGAGTGGTCGATACCCAATAACATTGTTTTTCCAATCCCAATGGTTGTAGATAAATTATATTGTTCAATATTTTAAATTTAAATTTACTATTGTATAAGTTTAATAAATTATAAACCATCTAGAAATTGAAATTCAGCATTTCTAAATGTTAACACCTTTTTAAATTTTAAATCAAGAAATATCTCTTAAATTAAATTATTGAATAGTAAACATTCAGTTATGATTTTTTGATGTATTAGGAATTATTTTTTTCATTAACTTATATAAATAATACTTTTGAATACACTTTTACATAGGACGTGTAAGGTACACCTACCTATAAATTTTTGTTGTTTCTTTTATCAAATTAGTTATTAACGATCATACAATTTTTAGGTAGTTAAAAATGCATTGTATTCCAATTTGGCTTCATAAAATACAAGATAAAGATAAAATTCAACAATGGTAATATTTTTTTCCTCTTCTATTAACATATATAATATATTAGTAGGTATTTAGTTTGTTGTTACAATTGAATGTTAAATTTAATGTTTATTAAATTATTGTTTAAAATTAAATAACGGGTATATAAGGATTGTTTATTCTACTATAACTTATGATTTTTTCTTTTGAAGTTTATATATTTTTATATATATTATAGTTTTTAAACGATTTCCTACAATATTATTATCTGTATTTGTTTTAGAAGTAAAATAATTTTTGTTTTTGTTCCAAACAAAATACTATTAATGATTTTTTATACATATAGTATTTACAGTATTTGCTTCAGTATTGATGGTTCCCAATTACTTGCAACAGCAGGTCATGATGTTCTTGTTTATCGATCTATTGATGGACATCTTCTACATACTTTAAAAGGTAAAATATGTATCCTGTAACTATTAGCTTGGTATTTTGTATTATGTTATAAACAATCCATCTACATTTTATTTTATACTTAATTTTTTTAATATCAAAATTATTATTTTTTTTTTTCATTTTAATACGTAATTTGTGAAATTTAAAATTATAAATTAAGTGTAGTTATATTACAAAACTAATAAATATTTTTATAAAATATATACTTTTACTTTTAGGGCACAAAGAAAACGTTATTTGTTTAACAAATGCTAAAAATGGTAAACTATTTGCTTCAGGCTCAGCAGATAAAACAGTTATTCTCTGGTCATCTAAATTTGAACCAGTGGGAAAATACAAGTAATCAATTAAATGTATTTTTTTAATTATTACTGAATTTTTATATTTTTATTCAGCCACAATGACACAGTTCAATGTATGGATTTCAATTCCATTACTCATCATTTAGCAAGTTGTAGTTCTATGGAATTTGGTTTATACTCTTTAGAACAAAAATCTGTTCAAAAATATAAAATCTTGTTTAAAATAAACACATGTGCCTGGTCAACAGATGGTCAATCATTAGCCCTTGGGTATGATAATGGATGTATTTCCTTACGGAATCGAAGTGGAGAAGAAGTTGCAAATATTGAACTTTCTGATGGACAATCGATTTGGGCAATTACATGGTTATCATCTAGGTACTTATTAAAATAAATAATTTTATCATTTATGTTTATTATATTTTTATACGTGTTGTAGATATAACGAAGATGACATTTTATGTATTACTGATTGGGGACAAAAGTTATCATTTTTTAATAAATATGGTTCTGAAGTAATTAATTAAATAATACACACTTGATAAATAACTAAAAAATTCCAAATTTTTTTTTTTTTTGTAGACTTCCAAAAATAAAAACATTAGTTTAGAAGCTTTAACAATTAAAACATTATGTAATGATTCCTATTTATTAATTGGCGGTTGTAAAGGAAAATGTGGTATTTTTTCTATTGAAGGAATAAAGTTGACTGAATTTGAAGACAAACACAGTTGGATTTGGGCATCTTCTGTGCATCCTCATTCAAAATTTCTAGTAAGTTTCTTTGAATAAACAATTTATTTTAATTTGGTTGTATACAATTTTTATCTAAAATAAAAGTGACATAAATAGGAAGACAATTATATTCCCTAAAATCCTATTAAATATGTTTGCAGTTATGCTCTATTAATTACTTAAATATTCTCTAAAAAAATTATATAAACTATTGATAAAAAAAAAATGCGTAGATTTCAGATTTGAATTTCTGTTCATCTTAAAACCAAACAAAAATATTTTTAATAATGAAAACAAAACAACAAATTTTAATTCTTACCCAACATTATTGCCTTGAACAATTAATGATTTAAATAAGCTTTCAAACAACATTGAGAGTCAATATCATCAGTTATCCAACCGTACACTAATAACAAATTGAATAAACAATAACAAATCATGAGTAAAACAAATTAACATTTTATCTAAAAAGAAGGGTTGTATACTAGTATATCAGCTTCTTTACTGCATTCTAATGTTTAAAAACATTGAACAATTTATTATTTTGTGAAAATTTTTGATTCTTCGAGTTAAAAATGTTATAAAATCATAAAATATGCTCTAAAAATGCAAAAACTCCAAAATATGCAAAAATATACATAATAAAATCTTGTATAAAAAATCTTTAAGCCATGAACAAATTTTGGTGTGAACTAGTTATTCTTTTGATCATCCATTAACAATATGCAATATATAAATGTCGGCACTAGGTATAACCAAGGATTTGTATAAATTAAGTTAGTAAAATATTCTTGACTATGTCATAACTTTTTTTTACTCCATTAAGTAAAAAATGTTCTAACCTAGCCCATTTTATGTATTTTATTTACATTTAAAGTTTTAATACAATGATAGAAAAAGATTTTTTGATTAACTTTTAAAAACAAACATTTGACTCTACATTAATATTTATTGAAATGATTTAAAGATGTTTTTAATCTCCAAATTATTTCTATTTGTGATGTTTTTAAAATGTAGTTGTTTCATTATTTTTAATATTAAAACTTAAATAAAAGTTATATCTATCTATATTAATAGGCGTTAGGTTGTCAAGATGGAACATTAGCTTATTACAAAATCGAGTTTAGTGTAATACATGGACTTTATCAAGAAAAATATGCATACAGGTACTAAACTTGCAATTGTAATTTCACAGTTACACAAAATACATTTAAAAGGTTATGGTACACAAATTCTTAAACTAATTGAAGTCACCTGTTACTGTTCAAATAAATGGCACTGTTAATAATTTTATTAGTTTATAGATTTTCACTGACTAACAAAAAAATGCTTTTAATTAGAAAAAAATGTATATTTTTAGTTAAAATGAATATATTTTATTATTATAATTTCACTTTTTTTGTTATTCATTAGAGAAAATATGACAGACGTTGTTGTTCAAGATTTAGTTACTAATAAAAAAGTACGAATAAAATGCAGAGATTTAGTTAAAAAAATTGCAATTTATAAGGATCGATTGGCTGTAAGTTTAAGTTGAATATATTTAAAAACCATGCAATTTATTTTGAGTAAACATTTTTTATTCTTACATACCTTCATTTAGGTTCAATTGCCATCTAAAGTTGTAGTGTATGAATCATCTTTAAATCAAACATCTGAAATGCATTATAGAATCAAAGAAAAAATGACTGATAATGCTATTTGCAATCTACTAGTAGTTTGTTCAAATAATTTAGTCTTATGTCAAGTAAGGAAGTTTAAACTCTAGAAAAATAAAAACTTCATTTATTCCTAATTTACATTTTTAGGAAACAAGACTTCAATGTTTATCACTAGCTGGTACATATGAACGTGAATGGACTATGAATTCTGTTGTAAAGTACTTAAAAGTTATTGGAGGTTCGCCAGGCAAAGAACAAATTTTAGTTGGATTACATAATGGACAAGTAATTTTTAATTCTAGCTTTATTATTCTCATTAAATCAATTAATTCTAAATGTATGATATTCATAGGTTTTGATGTTACACGTTAATAGTTTGGTAGTACAGCAATTATTTAATGTAAATAAAAGCGTTCGTTGTTTTGATGTGAATATATCAATGGACAAAGCGGCTATTGTTGATGATGAAAATAAGTGTTCATTTTTTGATATGAAATCAAAAAAGCTTCTTTTTCAAGTAAATCTAATGTAAAATTGTGTGACTTAAAATTAAATGTTATGTAATTTTAGGAATCTGATATAACAAGTGTGGTTTGGAATTCAAAATTTTCTGATATGGCATGTTTTTCGGGTAAACATATATTTAATATAAAAGTAAATGAATTTCCAGCTCATCAACAACGGATCATAGTAATAAATTAATTTAATTATCATAAACCACATTTATATAATTTTTTATATTAATGCTTTAATATTTTAGGGACATGTAATAGGCATGTGGGGATCTAAAATATTTTCTCTAAATGATTCTATAGTATCTGTGATTGAAGTGGCATTATCAGTTCCATTATATCAATGTTTAGAGAAAAAATATTTTAGGTGTGTACAATTGTTTATAAATACATACAATCAAAATTATATTTATTTATTTTTTAGCAAAGCATATCAAATTGCCTGTCTTAATGTCACTGATACTGATTGGAAAATATTAGCTCGAGAAGCTTTAGAAAATTTTGAACTCTTAATTGCCAAGAAAGCTTTTGTTCATATAAAAGAATTAAAATACTTGGAGTTAATCACACTATATGAAGTAAGTTTGTTTCACATATTTTTTAAAATATATATTTATTATAAATTCTAATTAGCATATAAGCTGTATTTGTTTATTTTTATCAATAACATTTTATACCATCTTTTGTTTTTAATTTTACCATCAGTAGTATAATACTTTTCAAAAAATAAAATATGTATATTGAATTTTAAATTAATAGCTTAGATATCTTTTTAAATTTGTGATAAAATAATCAGCTTATAGATTTATAAAAATTGTATTTATTTATACTTAAATACTTTAAATTATAAAATCTTATAAAAATATAGTTATAAATGATGTCATCAGTGGATAATTTGATTCTTTTTTGCCATGTATGCAAATCACATTGTGGTTTTAACTTTAATATTAGAACAATTTCTATCTATTGTTAAACTTCATTTTAAAAATATGTTTCAATTTGTGTATAATAAATTATGTGAATAGCTTACTTAAAGCTTAATAATAGCTGAATTCACAAAACAAGATTTATTTAGTTTTTTGATACAGAAAACAAACAAATGCAAACTAGTGCTATTTTAAGAATATTATATTATATTATGTAAAATATACTATAAACAGCTATATGAGTGCAATTTAAAATTTTTTAAAGGAAAAAGGATCACATAATGATAAAGACAAACACTGTCTATTAGCTGATATACTTGCTTATGAAGGAAAGTTCAAAGAAGCAGCTAGAATTTATCAAAAATGGGGTTTTGAACATAAAGCTTTCACTATGTTTACTGATTTGAGAATGTTTGATTTGGCACAAGTATTATATTATATTTGTTTAATAATTTATTGTATATAAATTTTATAATACATATAAATGAATGTTAATGTAAAATAATTATTTGGTTCTTAGGAATTTATTGGATCAAATACTTCTGGTGAAAATAAGGAACTACTTATTAAACGTGCTGAATGGGCTATGAGTATTGATGAACATAAAGTAGCTGCAGAACTATATATTTCAGCTGAAGAATTTGACCGTGCTATTGATATTATGGTTCATAATTGTTGGACACATATGTAATTTTTTATTTATTGTTCATTAATAATATTTTATATTAAGTTATTACATCAGAAAATAAGCTCAAATATAGGTTTGTCTCTAATAATCTAGGAAATAGAAGAAATGAAAAAAATAAGTTTTTAAGGATAAAGTTATTATTGATTTATCTATCAAATTATGTAGATAATAAGAATAATATGAAAAACTCATAATATTTTTATGTTATTAAACTATGTGGAATAACTAAAAACTATTTAACATATTTTGCAATTTCATAGGTTGTTAGAACTTGGACGTCACACTGACAAAGCTGAAGAAGTAGTTCTAAGTAGAATTGGTGATGAACTTCGTAAATTAGGTGATACAGAAAGCGCTGTTGAAATATATTCTAAATTGGGCAAGGATATGGGACCTGACATGGTGTCATTGCATGTAGAGGCCCATAATTGGGATCAAGCTTTTGCCCTAGTTGAAAAAAATCCAATGTTTGCTCCTCTAGTATATTTACCTTATGCTGAATGGCTGGCAGAAAATGATAAATTTGTTGAAGCACAAAAAGGTATTTAGTTTATAGTCTTATGCTATTATATTTCTTATGTATTTTTCCTTTTTTTTTAGCTTTTTTGAAAGGTGGCCGTCCAGAACGTGCATTTCAGGTATTACAAATGTTAACTGAAAATGCTGTTGACGAACAACGTTTTCAAGATGCTGGTCATTATTATTGGTTATTAAGTAGACAATTTTTAAATATTGCTTCAAATAGGTAAATACTATCCTTAACTTAGTTATTTACTAACTAAGTGAATTAGGTATTAAGTTATTAATTCATAAGAAATATGTTTAACAAAAAGTTATTTATTGCAGTAATAATCCTGATAAAATGATAAACCAGTTCAATTTATATGACAAGTATGCTTCAATATATCATGCGTACAATGCTATTCACCGTTATATGGTTTGTACAGATGATTAAGGATTATTTATTATTGAGTACTTATACTTTTATTCACACCATTTCTCATGTATCATTTTATAGAAATTAGTGTTAATAGCAGAAATTAATATTAAAGTATTTTTTTTTAATTTGTACAGATCAGAATAGTAATGTTATTGTAAATAATATATATTTATAATTTTTTTGTAGTACAGTACAATAATAAAAATTAAATGACAAGTATTAGTTGTAAATTACGCAATTTTCAGTATTACATGAAGTTATAATAATAACTAATTAATTATAGTTCTAGCATTGCATTATTGTCCACAATGAACTTACTGTTTATTGATATAAATAATAAATATATTTCACATGTTTTTGTAATTTGTCTCTTAAATAGTACAATTATAAAACATTGACTATAGTCATATTAATTATAAGTTATGAAACTTGGATATTAATTGATATACCTCTTGTATCAAACAGCCACATTTGCAAAAAAAATATGTATGGAATATTTGAACAACCAAAATACTCCCTTTGATACTTGGATTATCAAATAATTATAAAGCATGATCATAATCTTTAATTTTCTAGTTGCTCATTTTCTCTCATATATTAATTATTTTCTGCACTATTCATTTGCAGGAGGATCCTTTTATGTCATATCAACCAGAAACTTTATTCAACATATCACGATTTCTTATGAATGAGACAAAAAACTTACATCTAAAAGGAGTTTCAAAATTGTAAGTTATTTAATATCAATAAAATAATATTGGGTTATGTATTACTTCACTTATATATAAATAATAAATTACCAACCAAATATTTTAATATAAATGTTAATTGTTTTAGTGCAATATTATATTCATTATCAAAACAAGCTCTTACTATGAGGGCATTTAAGTTAGCTAGACAAATCTTAACAAAATTACAACAGCTGAGGATTCCTCCTGAATATCAAGTACTAATATTTATTTACATAGTATAAATTTATAAGTATAAAATAAAATTTTTTTATCATATTACTCTAGGATTATGTTGATCTTGCTTCATTGAGTATTCGTGCAAAGCCATTTCATGACAATGAAGATCTTTTATCGATGTGTTATCGTTGTTTGACTTATAATTCTCCAGTTGTTCAAACATGTATCACATGCAACCATAAGTTTATTTTTTCATACATCAAATTTGGTTTGTATTATTGTATGATAGATTATTTTCCAAATATTAATTGACCACAAAACTTGATTTTTCAATTTAAATAATTGTTTTTAGACTGATTTTGTCAATTTTCATAATTTTGTTTTTATTTGATTTATATTAGAAATTTTACCATTAATTGAATTTCAATTGGAAGATTCTATATCAGATACTGAAGCATTAAAATTAATACAAAGTGCTTATGATGGAAGTAAGCCGAAAGAATCTGAAGATAAAGTTAATGATGTAAATAAATTTATTTTAGATGAAGAAAATCAAGATCAACTAGTTGATCCATTTACATACAAACTTATGAATTATGAGGTAATAATATAGTTATAAAGTACTCCTACTCCTATGATAATCATAATTTATATTTATTTTTCTTCAATGAGTATAATATACTCAAGGATATCTATGTATATGCTCAATGCTCCTTGATTAATTTTTTTATCTAGCTTAAAGAAAACACCTATCAACCCATAAAGGTTAACAAAACTATATTGCAATCAATGAGCACTACTAGTATTATAGTTTGTAAATGGCCAAAACCTTTAAAATTTAAATACTACAGAAACGTATTACCTGGATTTTCTGTGACAAACTGTCAAAATTGTTTTAAGGTATATTATTATTAAATATTTATTACATTTTTTACAATAATAGTATTTTTGCAGATGTTTCATTCAGATGAATATGAAGTTGAAATCTTAAAATTAGGTTATTGTCCATTTTGCAGAACTAAGACAGGATAGAAACAAAATGAGGATACAAAGAAAAAAGCTGTATATTTTAAGACAAAAAAAAAATATATATTTTAAAAATATTTAAGCATCAGGTTTCTTGCTTTTACCCAACTTCTTTAGGGTCAATGTAGCTCGTTTTTGTGATTCCAAAATAGCACTAGCCCTCCTCAAAGAAGCCTAAAACATCAATCATAAATTAATTTAATTGTTGATTATTTATCTTCAATAAAATTATAGTACTTGAATAAGGTCTTTTCTGTAATTGTTTCCAAGCAGATATTTTCGCAACTTGAACAATGATCTTCTTGGGCCACTAGTGAAGTTTACTTTTACAAGAGACTTTCCTGGTTTATTCTAAAAAAGAAAACAAAAAAAGTAATAATATACTTAACAGTACACAACAAAATGAACATCTAGGTTAGGGAATAATATAAAAACATAATTAGGATTTAATTTAATTTTAATATGTTAATACTAGATACTAGTACACAAGTTGTTAACTATCTACAGTTTATTTACTAGTGTCATATGCTATCTATATCAATAAAGTTATCTATACATTTTCCCTTTCTATTTTAAATAAATTAACAATATTGTTACGACATTTTTCATACATGTTTCGTCGTCTATACATGCACTAAATTAAATGCTGAGAGTGACGTGTGTGGTGGTGACATGAAAAAACATAAATTATCGAAAACGAGATCTAACCAGTCAATTAGTTAAAACTAAATACATTTTTTAAGAGAGACACTTTTATAATATAAGACTATTAAAATTTCAATGATAACTGTAAAACTACAAGCTCCAATAAAAATATTTAGGTATAACCCACCCATCCAGTTTATCATGCCCATCAACAACCATTATGATTACCATCTTATTATATTAAGTAACTATGTCGGTAGTTTGTGACATCAGCAGATGGTGAAGATGGACTGGACAGGTTATAAGTTTAGAATATATTTTGTTGCATTGGTTACTTAGTACTTGAGTCATTTAAAATTACTAAATGGATTTTTTTTTAAATATGAATTTATTAATGTTTAGTTTAGATTGTACTGTATAAAAATCCTAACCAACATAATATATTATAGGTAATAATACAGGTAACTATGAATAAATTAATAATAGATACGTAAAATATAGATTAATAAAAGCATAAAAAAGCCATAGTAAATACTACACTAGATGCCCATCAGTTATACAGTTATTTACTTCAAATTATATCAGAGTTGGTGAAGCAATATTCATCAATTGGGAGCTATGCTATCTTTCAACTAGTAAAATAAATGCTTAAAAATAATTATAAAAATTAGGTTGATAGGTGTGAGCCATTAATTTCACATTACATCACTTACTAATTTTTAAAAATAATTATCTAACGAAAGTCTAATTAACTTTTTGTCAGTAATTTTTACTATAAACTTAAAAATTAATTTAACAAATCAACAACAATTATATTAAATATAAGGCCTATTTAACCTAACTAAAAATCATATTAGAGAAAACCTGGCAGTAAACAATAACATTTAATCATGTATCTATCTATATTATCATAATTCTCTAGTAAAATCGTAACCAGCAGCTCTTATTCCATCCACAAGGAGTAGAATATACATTTTTTGACCCCGCTAATAACAAAATTATATTTAATTTAGTTTTAAGTAGCAGTTAAAGTCAAACAGATCATATGTCAAATACGGTTGTTACTTAGTGTTTCAGGAACAAAAGTTTTCTCATACTCTGTAGTAAATAACTTATACTAATGGGGAACATGACTGATTTATTAACAATTTGCCATATTATGTATACTTAATAAGAAAAATGTATTCAACTATACCAACAATTTATCAGATTTAAAATATAGTAACTTCAGTTTATTTCAGAGTTGGTGAAGCATTATTCATCACTTAATTGTTGATATTCAGTATTTAAATGTTTACTTAATCAATATAAATAATATTAAGTAAAAAATAATTTAACTGAACATTATTTAATAATAGTTTTGTTCTATACACATAAAAAACAAAAATGTTAAGATTCTTTATATTATTCTTTTTAGAATCTGACCTAGGAAGTAGGATATACTTAGGATATAAATCTGAAGTATATAACAAAACAATAAAATACAGTTGCACCTATCAAAAATTATTAGATGTAAGTATGCAAATCAATAAACACTTAAGAAACGTTAATTTCTTCAAATGACAACACAACAAACCTAAAATTCCCAATTTGTAGTAAAAAATAATCAACTAATTATTTGTTAATTATAGGTATGCTAAATTGGCATAAGATACCTAATGTAAAACATAATCCAACTTAAGTGTTAGCATAAAAATCTATAATCAATAAAATCAATACTTACTGCCAACTTGCGCTTTTTAGTAATGACAGTGAAACCCTTGTTATTAGGAGCAGATTCAACACCGATACTGTTATCGTGTACAAGACCATTGTAACGTTTAGAGGCCAAGTTTGTTAAATTCATTGGTTCCTAAAAATAATATTTCAAATTAAGCTATTTCTTATAAATTATAAAATTTATTATATTATATTACAGATATCTGCATTTCAACATACTTTACTGAATGGTTTCTTAATGTTGGTTTTCTTAGACAGAAATGCATTGCTGTTCCTAATAATCATCCAGCTAAGATCCGCCGACATCGTGAAAGTGTCTAAAAGGAAACAAATTGTCAATTATAGTTTTCGAAAACTGAAAATAAGTAAACAACTCGACACATGGTTCTATAGAAAGACTCAAAAATGTTACATCAAAAATAGTAACGCCAAAAAAAACACATTTTATTATATAAATAAATATAGAAACACAATAGTTTTAAACTTATATTAAAAATAGCAATTAAATTTACTTACGTATGGTTCAAATTTGAAGAAAATTACTAACTTCTAAGTACGAAACTTAATAAGAACATTAAATGAAATTTTGACAAATGTCAATCCGATTCAAAAGTAACCTCAAAACAATGATCAAACAGTGCAGCCTATTCCCATACTTAAAATAAGAGTGTTTATCAAATCACAATAATTGTTGGTGCTACTGATTTAATTGAAAAATTGAAAAATGTAAATCCTAATAATAACTTACTGAAGTATCATCAAGAATTTGAGGCATCTTAAACTTAAATATCTTAATTCTTAAGTTATAATAATAATAAATATGTATAATAATTTTAATGTTCAAATGTCAAATCGCATTAATAAAAAAAAAGTGGGCAAGTGAGTACCGCTCTGCTGTACATTAGGTGCCGTATGGATCATTATTATATATTATAGGAGAGTTAAATTTGAATCCAATGATAGTTATCATTGTATACGAAAAACGATTCTGAACGAAGATGATTTGTCAGCCTAGGATATAATTTCTAGTGGTTGGTAAAAAAGGTGGTTTAAAAAAACCAGCTTATATTAAAAATATTTTGAAAATTAAATCACGTAAAGAAAACGCGAATCTTAATAACTGGTAAAATTTTCAAGTATCTACGACTTATACTTTTTGAATAATAACAAATATTTAAAATCATTTGAGGATAAATCGTTATCGTTACGCTATTTTGTTAAAATTTAAAATTCAAACGCACTTAAAATTTTTCCTATAATGATGCTTCGAGTTTTCTCTATAGATACTTGAAGAGTTGAAGGTAAACTTATGGAAAACTTAGTGTTGTATTTTTAATCCTTAGTTATAAACACAAAAAATTTTATGATTTTTCAACTTCAAATATTTCGCAAATATTCATAATTTTGACGAATTTTCGTCAAAATTTGAACTTCAAATGCTAATAAAAAAAAAAATTGTGCCTATGTATTCTTATAATTTTTTAATCACTATAAGAATAACATATGAGGAACTTTGTATTAAATTTTCAAGTATTTTGATAGGGCAAAAAATTTTTATCGACACTTCAAAAATATTTTTTCAGAAAAATTGAAAATTTCAGTTGTCTATAAATAGCTCAAAAAAAGTCAAAATATATAGAAATTTAAATCACGTAAAGAAAACGCGAATCTTAATAACTGGTAAAATTTTCAAGTATCTACGACTTATACTTTTTGAATAATAACAAATATCAAAAATCGTTTGAGGCTAAACTGTTATTTAACGCGGTTTTTGTAAAAATTTAAATTTCAAACACTCATAAAAATTTTTTGTCTGAATCCGGTAGAGTTTTTTTTACAGATATTTGAAGAAAAATGTATGGAGAACCTTGTACCAAATTTTCAAAACTTAGTTATAAAAGAAAAAAATTTTATGATTTTTCAACTTCAAAATTACTTGCAAATTTTCGCGTTTTCGACAGATTTCGTAAAAATTTGAACTAAAAACGCTTATAAAAAAAAATTGTGACTAACGATTTTTAATTTTTTTTAGCTACATTAAAAACAACTCATAAGGAACCTTGTATTAAATTTTCAAAACTTTTTGGTCATCCAACAATTTTTATCGACACTTAAAAAAAAATTTCTCAAAAAAATCGAAAATTTCAGTGGTCTATAAATAACTCAAAAAAAGTCAAAATTTTTTGAAAATTTAACTATATACGGATACTACTGACATTAACATTTGGTGAAAATTTCAAGTATTTTCAGTGATTAGTTTTTGAATTACAACCATAAAAAAAAATCGATTTGGTCGAAAACTGGTTTTGCGTAAAAATTGCCGTTTTTCAGTCATTTTTTTTTTTTGTTTTTCTCGATTTTTTTGAAAACTGTTGGAAAATGTTAACTTTTTACCTCTATAATGCACCAAGAATATTCACTTTTACATCGGAAACCACCCCCATAGTTTGAAATTGGAGCATTATTTCGACTAGTTATGCTGTACACAGACACAAAAAAAAAAAAAAAAAAAAACACACATCATTGTAAAATCAATACATTCATCACTTCGTTCAGAATCTAAAATATGAATATACTTAAGGTTGTGCCATAAATAATATAATATTATCTACTATATTATCGGTACTAGGATACCGCGAAAAAATAACCCTTACTAAAAAATTGGGATAAATTTGCATTAAAATATCTATAATCCATTATGTATGTAGTACATATTGTATTATATATAGTGTAATATATCAGTATTCATAGTATAGATCATAGTCTTAGAAGACCTATAGGCTATAATTGAAATATCTAATTTAATACATAGGTGACCTTTGCTTTTACGAAATACACTCGACATCTACTATACGGCAGAGTGAGTTCCCCGTTTTTTCTAGAAAAATTCCGTGATTATTTATTAAGAGAATCGTGTACTAGAGAGCCACAAATCCATAGTCACGGTCTTACTATACAGTCTTAGAATTTGGAAGTTTCAAGTTACTACATAAAGTCTAAGTTAGAAGATCTAAACTTCAGATAATATATTTCAGATAATATTTAGATTCTGAAGATAACATAAGTTGTTCGTGGAAGATATTATTTAATATTTCATATTTGATAGTGATATTATGAAAAATGAAGTGCAAAAAGTTTAAAAAATCATTCTTTAAAACAAAAACTTACAAATGTAATTTTTATTAGAATATATAAATACAAAAATAAATTGACATATTTTAAAAGTTGAGTTTTATCTTTCATTTAGGAGATGGTCGTTGATATCATCAATCATCGTTTTATGATTTTATTTATAGTTCTTAATGACCTATTTCATTATCATAAATATAATGACGTATAAATATATAATAATGGTACTATTTTTTTTAAATATAAATTATAGCAATAATCGTAAAAAATATAATGTATCTATCATGGTATCTATCTTGTAATCAGTCGTTGAATTTTACATTAATAAATTACCACTTAATAAATATGTATTTTTATATAATTATTAATAGAATAAAAATTACGATTTTGACTCCACAAATTATTTTAACAAAAATAAATATTAAAGCTTAGACAAAAAACGTATTTCTAAGCAGATTTTAATTGGAAAAGGGCGTACACGTAATTCATTTCTAATATTCTTTCTCTTACGGTGTAGGGATAACTTAACTTCATTATTCTTCATGTTTCTGTTTATTTTAAATCGTGCTTAATGCCACGTATAAATGTATTATCACAGAAGTGTCAGAAGCACAGTCATATAAATATATCTATATGGTCGTGGTTAGAAGTACAAAAGTTGATTTAATTACGTTAACTAACAAAACATAATATAATTTATAATTAATTAAGATTATCGCAACTGTTATCTCATATGAAAAATTGTTCCCCTATAGTCCTATTTTCCATGAAATATCAGGTATGTTCCATGAAATTTGTATTTACATATTAACCATGGTTGTAGATACAACTACTGTTATGTAAACTTTACAATATTTTGTAAGCCACTGTTATCTTTCATATCCTGCCAATGGCGGACTAAGTTCTTTTGTTGACGTTTTTCTTTAGACTTAAAAAGCCGATAATGCTATTATTGCTATTTATCTAATCAACTTTTAAAAACTAATAACTATTGTCCTAGTTTTAAGCTTACTGTTCTACTTCTAAGCTTTTATATAACTAAATAAGTAAGTTTAATTTATTTATAACCTTTATTTTAGAGAAAAAGTATTAAATAAATTTAAACTAATTACAGCCATCTGGATATGGATTTTATTATTTTTTTTAAATTTTAAATTCTTTTAGCTGTAAAACATGATGTCTATTATCAAATATCAAGTTTTTGATATTAATTAAATTTTTCAATTGTTGATTATTACTTGTAGTACTTACTACTATGAATATATGTATGTATTATATATAGGTGTATACTTGAATAAGTTTGGCTCATAGTTTAGGTGTTCATTTAGTATCCTATATCTAATTTAATAAAAAAAAATTTAGTAAGTACCTGACTTTTTTTTTATCAGTAATTTATTTTAACTATGAGTATAATATTGTGGTAGTAGTATTACTATAGAAATAAAATAATGAAAATGAAAAAACATATTAACTTATATACCTAAATACACTTTAATTTTGTTAAAGGACACCAAATTATAACATTTATATTCATTACTTTTTATATTAAATCTTAAGATAACAATTAATTATTGTTTGATTTTTATATTCTAGGCTTAAATAGAAAATTAAGCACTAATTTGGACTTATTTTATACTTATGCAAACCAACAAGATGAGAGGTATGTTTGAACTATATTTTACTAATTTATATTAACTAATAAATAAATAATATATCAAGAAAACATACTAAATGGTTTATTTTTCTTAGAGAATAGTGAATTTACTTTAATTTAACCTAGAAGTAAACTTATAGTTTATAATTGAGAATGTTGGCTTAAAATGGCATTATTATAAGATTCAATTTTAATCAGATTTAACATTTTTATTGATTAATCTAAAAAAAATCTCCTAATTTATTAATATTTTACCTTTTTAAGGTCGCCCTCCGAAAGGAAAGCCAAGATGTACTATGTGTAATGACAAAAAACATCCTTTGAATTATGTATTACCTACACAAAATGGAAAAAAAGAATTTTGTTCTGTCAATTGTCTTACAGAATTTCGAAAAGAATATGTTAAGGTAATTATTGTAATTTAATTAATTAACTATTTGAGTAGCTATAAAATATTATTTTGTAATTAGGCTAGTAATAATGTATGAAACTGATTGTTGTGCATTAAATAAATGTTTATAAATAAAAAAATTAAGGAAGTCGTCAATTTTATGTTAGATCTTTATTATGTTACCATAAGATGACTATTAGAGAGATAAATTTTTTTTTTTTGTTGTTAACATATATATATAAATGAAAAATAATACTCATAATATATACATGATTTCATAAATAGCTCTTATAAAGTTATAAATATATATTTTACTGGAAATATTAACAATTTAGAAAGTGATGACAATTACTAATTAAAGAAAGAAATTATATCATTGCCTAGGAATTGTCATAATTTCCATAGTTTTTTAGGCAATGCTATCACATATTACTTTCTTACTCGAAAACATTGACTACCTCTCAACAGCCACATGCTAAAAATCATAATCATCATCTGCCAAGTTTGGTATCAACTGTCATTATTGTTCGTGATCTAAAAATAGCAGGTGGGGAAATGACTGATATCAACCGGTTGATTGAACAATTTTATGGCTATCACATATCGCAATATTTATGTCTTTAATTAAAAGTGTCCCTAATCTATACATTCAACATTGCCCGTTTAGTAGTGTGTATCTACTTTTTATTGCAGCACGTATTTGTTACTAATAGAATTTGCAAATGTAAAAATGATTAAAATACACTAAGCAAAGTTAAGAAAAATGTTAAAATAAACCTTATATGTTTATTGATTATTAGGATGATAGTGAGGTAATTAGTAATTAGATTTGTTAAAAATCATATTTTAATTAGACAGATTAAATTAAAATATCCAAAAAGTAATGGCATCTTTGCCTAATATCTTTAGGAAATGATAACATATAGGTACTTGGCAATTTATGATTTCCTTCCACTATTAGAAATTGTCAATATATCTGGTAACATATACATATTGACCATTGAAAATATTAAAAATGTATACTGAACATACTCATTAAATTTTTTCCTTTAATAATAAATTTATCAAAATTCTGATTATTTAAGATTTTCAAGCAAAGATAGAGACCATACTAATAGTAACTCATATCAATGGACTTAAAATATAGAAAAAGTTAGATGATGGTAAAACCAAATGGGAAAAAAAAGCTAAAACAAAATTGACTTATTTATTTATAAAGATTAATTATATTATTAATTCCTATAGTAATTGAGTCATGTATAAGCTTAAATCAAATACCTATTTTAATTTGTTATATATACAAAAATTATAGTGAATTTAAAAATATAGGTTCTTCGTGAATGACTAAAAAAAGTATTACTTATTATGGTAGAATTTATTATTTACTCTTAATCACCTTATATAAAATTCAAAACATAAGTATATATTACCTATGCAAGATACTAAAATTTACTTTAAATTTTAAATAAAACGTTTATAGTTTTTGAAACAATATGTAGGATTTTAACTATTTTATATATAAAAAAAATTTTAATTCCAGGTATATTATATTGATTTAAAAATAATATTCTGTTGTTAATTTACAAAATTTCATTTATTTTTATCAAATTTATGGCATTTGGTAGCATTTTAGTATTTTAGAGTCCAATATAGATTCAGAGTATAATATTTTATAATGCAAATATTTAACTCTCATGACAATATTTGTTAAATCTGTTACTATGGTAAATGTATCTAATTAAAGTACTAAAATTTTTTTTTTTTATTATTATCAGTCTAAACAACCCATCATTTAACTTTATTAAATATGATCAAAAATTTATTTCTCAAATCATTAACAGTAAAAAATAAAATTATAGTTTATTACCCATAATAAAACTATGACATTACCTAACCTAACTATTATTACTTTTGCTAAGTTTTGTATTTTAACAGTTACTAATTTTTATAAGTTAAGTTATAATAAATAAACATCTGATAAAACTATAATATTTGATTATATATTATTAATATTGATGTTTAAAATATTTTAAACTATTTTTTCATGTTATAAAATTTAAATTTAAACTGTTATTTAATTGCACAACAGGGTTATTTATGTGTGTGTGAGTGTTATACTACTTATTTATTTTAATTTTTAGTACTAAATATATATCTTAGTATTTATTTAACTAAAATTAACTCAGTTATCATTACTATAGAATGGATGTGCAAATTGTGATAATATAATTAAAGGCTCTCCAGTTAAACAAGAAAATCAAGATTCTACAGCAAAAAACTTTTGTTCAACTGTTTGTTTAAATAAACATCAAAGGAAAGAACAAACAAAAAAAAGTTAGTCCTTGTATTTAATTTTGAAACCCTTACTAAAATTTCATATTTGTATATAAATATATATTTTATAATAGTTTAAGTATATTAAATTAATGTAAAATTGTACAAGCATGATTAAAATTTAATGTATATTATAAAATCCTACTTCGCTTTCTTCATAGTTGTTAGTCACATTAGATTATTAGATACATTTTTAAACATATAATAATTGCAAAACATGCTTAAAAGTTTTATAGTGAATTAAATTTCTATTATTAAAATTCATTTAGAACAATCATTTTTAATTATTCAGTGTTGTTTTGCAATAACAATGAGGTGGTAATAACTATGTGCTAAAAATTATATCTTATTTATCTTGATGTTAAATACCAAAGTATACTATTTTATATTGTTTCTTTGTTTTAGCTGTATTTGGAGATGTTCAAGTAAAAAATCCAGTATTTGATTGGGATAATTATCTTAAAGAAACTTCAAGCTCTGCAGCTCCTACTTATTGTTTTAAACAGGTTAAAAAAAAAATAATTAATTTTTGTGAATGATTTGTATGGAATATATTGTTTACATTACATAAATTCTATACCTTAATACTTGTGATTATAATTAATTATTAAGTTTGAAAAAAAATAAATAATAATTTTAAATTATATATTATCTAACTTAAAATATTATTACATTTAGCATGAAGTATCCCCGGAAAATGAATTTAAACCGAGTATGAAATTAGAAGCTGTTGATCCTCGGAACATAACATCTATGTGTATTGCAACCGTCATAGGTGTTGTTGGTCCCAGAATACGTCTTCGTCTAGATGGAGGAGATGATAAAAATGATTTTTGGCGATTAGTTGACTCTACAGAGTTAAAACCAATTGGTTATACAGAAAAAAAAGGCGGGATGTTACAACCTCCACTTGGTAAATTTATGATTTTATGTATTTGTATTTAATTGATATTGATGAAAGTTTTAAATTTATTTTTAGGTTTTCGTATGAATGGTTCACTATTCCCCATGTTCTTAGTGAAAACCCTTAATGGAGCTTTCTATTCTCCAGAAACTGCTTTTAAATCTGAACCAGATACTCCTACTGATAATTTATTTAAAGTTGGTCAAAAACTTGAAGCAGTGGATAAAAAAAATCCCCATTTAATTTGTGTAGCGACTATTGGTAGATTAATTAATTACATTAACTTATTTTTTATATATTTAATAAAGTAAATATAATTATATTGTTTTAATTTTATTAGGTGATGTCAATAAAAACAATATATTTGTTACATTTGATGGATGGAGAGGTGCATTTGACTATTGGTGTTCATATGATTCTAGAGATATATTTCCAGTGGGATGGTGTATAAAAAGTGGCCATCCTTTGCAGCCACCTGGTCATAAGGGTAATAAATATTATACTTGGTTATTATAATAAAATAAATTAACAAATCAACTATTGCAGGATCTCGTTATTCAGGAGGTAGACCAAATAGTGCACAATCTTCAGCAAATATGAAACAAAATTTTAATGATTCTATAAATTTAACTCCAGATAGTGCTAGTGATCTTGAAGCTGGTATTCAAGAATCATGTTCTGGTATTAAAATCCTTAATTAATATTATTTAATACATTTATTTTATAAGTTTGATTTATTTATAATTAATTAAAACAATTTAATTTCCAGTATTTATAAACCATGAGTGCAAGTGTGGCCCATTTATGGATTCTTCTAAATTATTTGAACTTCCCAAGCAATTAGGGCCTGGATTAGTACAAAAAGTTTTAAAAGACACTATACAACATTTAGTAAACACTGCACATGATATACAATCAGTGACAACATTGATGAAGAAACAAGGTGATAGTACATGTACAATTACAGGTAAACACAATAAATAATAATTATGTACTACACTTATTTTTAGATCAGTAATGTGGTCAACTTATATAAATTTTTCTCTAATATTGGGTCATAATAAAGTAATTTAATAAAATATAAAAAAAAATAGTATTTTTAACCTTTTTTAAATTATTAGGACCTTGCTCTATACAGAAGCACTTAACTCAGTTTGAATTTATACACACTAACCCAGCCTATATTATCCTCAATAATCATCCCTCTCCTTCACAAAAACAAACAGCATACATCTTCAATATGTTAGCTGTATATAAATTAGTTCGAAAAATTTAAATAAATTTGGATTAAAAGTTTTCTCAAGAATCAATAATTATTTTTTAATATTCATTACAAAATAATAACATTTAATTTGTTTGATATTCAGCTACATATGAAGGAAAATCTAGAGTTTTTAAATTACCAAAAATTGAGAAAACAGATGAGTTTTGGGATTATATAAGAACTCTGTTAGAGGATCTATCATGCTGCAAAAATTTATTAAGTCCTGCTTTAAATGTTTGCTCCGAGTGTAAACTAGAAAAGAGTAAATAATAATATTTAATAATTATAATAATGTATAAAGTTTTATGTTATTAAAATAATTTTTTTTATTTTAGATGTGAATGAAGTAATAACCAATGATAGCAAAAGTATAAAACGACATGGTTCACCAGAAAGTTCAACTCCAGATGAAGTAACATTAGTAACAAAAAAACCATGTACAACTGAACCTGAAATGGAAGCTGCATCTTCAACAACCCCAACTGAAGGGCCATTAAGATTACCTGTAGACCCTGCAGAATGGTCTGTAGAAGATGTTATTCAACATATAAATTGTATAGACTTACAATTAAATACATTTGCTGATCTTTTTAGAAAACATGTAAGATTTATTATTTAAGATACAATTTAATTATATTAACATGTTAAATAAATAAAATTATTATTTTAGGAAATTGATGGAAAAGCTTTACTATTATTGAATTCTGATACAATGATGAAATATATGGGACTTAAATTAGGACCTGCTTTAAAACTTCAAAATTTAATCAATAGATTAAAACCTCGACGAAGATAAAAGTAAGTTTTATTTATTTATTAAAATACCTATTTAATTATAAATTCAGTGAGCAGTGTGGCGGAATGGTCACTCAGCTGGCCATGGCCTTGACACAATCATTTCATTTACTTGAATTTGGCACAGTGCAAAAACGTAGTACTTCGTAGAACACTAGTACATAACCCCACATTCATTACAATTGTATCTTTTTACCCCACCAGACCCACTCTATTCAGAGTGACGTCCACTCAAGTGTAAAATTCTCTTAGATAAGTGGGTAGCAGTGTGCTAAAATATTGATACTCAAGTCACAATCATACTCAATAAAATATTATAGACAATATAAAATCAACTAGAAAAAAAATATGAGAATTTTAACTATTGTAATTTTTCCTTTTTTTTTGTTAAAGAAATATATTTTTTCTTTATATTTTACAGGTAAAAAGCATTAGGAACTTATTATTCAAGGTTGATAACAGTAAAGTTTAAATTATTAAAAGTTGGCTCTCCAACTATTTTAATGTATTATGAATGATTGGTGCTTAGGTAATAGACATTTAATATGAAATTAATTCACATACAATTTTTTTAATTTATAATAATTATGTTTTCCTTAATAAATATATTATTTTATTTATGAAATTTCTATTAACTAGCGTTAAATCATTGTAAATTTTTGTTTTCTAATTTATATAGACAATAATTTATCTTTTATCTGATATAAAATATAAAATATAGTTATATATTTCTTTATAACTAAATTTTAAACCATATTTTGTTGTCATTGAATCTATTTAATAATCAATAATATGTTAAGAGGATGTTATATATTGTGTTGTTACCTCTGTCTACCGCATATCCATATGTGTAACATAACAATATAATTTTTCATAAGACTAATAGTAAGCTTTAAGTCAATGTACAATTTAATTGATCTATTTTCTCTGTGCTCAGTGGTGATTTTACAATGTACAAATTTGGCATGTTACATAATGGGCAAAAATTAAGTCATTTGTACGTTTAATACATTTAATATATTGTTTTTTTTTAGAATAATTTTCTTCTAATTACTAGTGTATTATCAAGTTCAGAAATTATAATTATATACCTTATGAATTTTTATTAGAAAATATAAATTGTTGTATGATTTTTTTTTATTAGAATCTATAAAATCAGAATATTCTTCTTTATACAATGGATTTTATTGGGTATATTTAAGTTTTATATTGCCTATTATCTTAGTGATTGAATGAATTGAATAATGTAATGGTAAGTATTAATTTGATATTCTGGGAACCAAAACCTCGCTTAGCACAAATATTAAACTATAGTCCATGATATCCTATTAGCTAAAATGATTAGTTTAATTAGTAGTGACAAGTAAATAACTAGCAACAAATAATTTTATAATATTAAAAAAGGTAATTGTGATCATATAAAAGTTATAATATTTTACACTCCATGGTTTTGTACTTTTAATTTATGTTATTTTTTTGTTATTAGCTTTAATTTATTTATAAGATAAATCTGTAATATTTTATCAAATTTCAACTTTTGTAATATAGGTATATTTGAATTTAGTTTTAGTAATAGAAATATTTATTTTATTTATTAATTATATCATAATATTAGTAGCCGTAATGGGAGAAAAATGTAATGGCAATTGTTTCTGTGATTTTAGAAATATTTTGATTGATTGTATTGAAAAATTATATTTTTTAAATGAATATAGTATTTTGTTTGCATTTGTATTGTTTTATAAACATACCACATTAACTATCAGTATTAACATTTATTTGTACTTACATAAATTTTATCTTTGTGACTATCCCAACCAATATTAAAATATTATTCAAAGAAATATTCACAATACGATTAATTATAAATATTTTAAACATTGTTGTTCACTTGTTACATTTTATGATTTATTATAAAACATACAAGTCATATCTTATAACCTAACTTTTATAGTTACACATATGGTTTTTACAGTAAACAATTATTCATATAATACATATAAAATTAACAGAGTTTGCAATAGTCACGTGTAAAAAGTAGTAAGTACAATTTATTGTAGAGTGCAATTAGTATAAGTATTTTGACTAATAAAATCTAATATCTATTTGGTAGTTATACACTCAATTTTAAATTAATTTGGTTTTATCCTCACTTCTTACACATTACAAATTTTGACTGGACAACGAAAAACAATAATCAGTCATCGTAGTCTACCTCAAAATCTCAAAATTACTATTTAAAAAAAAACATTTTTTACTGACTAGGTGCATTTTTTTAGATTCTGAACGGAGTGATGAATGTATTGATTCTACTATGATGTGTGTTAATTTTTTTTTTTTATTGTGTCTGTACAGCTAAACTAGTCGAAATAATGCTTAAATTTCAAACTTTAGAGAGTGGTTTCCAATGGCAAAGTAAATATCCTTGGTGCATTATAAAGGCCACATATAAAAATTGTTCAACAGTTTTCAAAAAAATCGAGAAAAACAAAAAAAAGTGACGGATAAATGGGAATTTTTACGCAAAACCAGTTTTTGACCAAATTGATTTTTTTATATGGTTGTAACTCAAAAACTTATCACTGAAAATACTTGAAATTTTCACCACATGTTTAAATTATCGTTATTAATACATCGCTAAATTTTCAAAATATTTTGACTTTTTTGAGCTATTTATAGACAATTGAAATTTTCGATTTTTCTGAGAATTTTTTTTGAAATGTTAATAAAAAATTTTGGCCCAGTCAAAATACTTGAAAATTTAATACAAAATTCTTCATAAACTCTTCTTATAGCGATTAAAAAATTACAAGAATACATAGGCACAATTTTTTTTATTAGCATTTGAAAGTTCAAATATTGACATAAATTCGTCAAAACCATGAATATTTGCAAATTATTTTGTTGGTATAATTCGTAAAAATTGTTATATAAGTACCTAGCTAAGAGTTAAAAATTCAAAACGAGATTTTCCATAAGTTTAGCTTATAATAATTATAAAAGAACTTATATTTTGGTATATTCAGACCATTAAAATATAAACTACTTTTTTCACTAACCATTCGAAATTATAATAATTATATCCTAGGCTGACAAATCATCTTCGTTCAGAATCTTTTTTCGTATACAATGATACCTATTATTGGATTCAAATTTGACACTCCTATTATAATATATAATATTAATCCATACGGCACTTAAATGTACAGCAGAACGGTACCCACTTGGGTTAGGCTTTTTTTTTTAAATGTTTTTGTTTATTACATCTATGTACTAAAGTAAAAAAAAATAATAATCCTACTATTACTAAAAATGATATAATTTAATACTTAAGTTAGGTAACCAACTTTATTCTAATTAGAAAATTATGAATGACCTAGATATTTTAGAAACATCCAAATTACTTAGTCCCAAACATACCACTAGGCGCTTGCTGCAATTCATGACATTTTTTATTTGTACCCTGTGGCCACCAGGACCATTAAAAATTATTTAGATTTTTGATACTTCATTCTTAAAATCGTTTTGCGTTTTCTATTTTTTTTTTCACTTTTTTACTTATATTTAATTGAATAATTTATATAAAAAAAAATTTAAATATCAAAAATCAAATCTTATACGTCACCCAATATAACTCTCCTCCTAAACTTTTAATTAAGGTATTTTGCTCTAATAAACCATTCAGTAAGCCGTATTATTGGAACAAAATTGACATGATTTCTTGTACGGTATATTTTTGCTACTGTGGCGTTCCCTTAAAGCTTCGGAAAACTACTTTTTAGCATTGACGGATCCAATGAAAATGGAACTGTACGTCTGTGCATGATTTACAGTATCAATCCCTAAATAAATAAAGTTCTTTGTATATAAAACCTATTAATATTTTGAGTGGAGTGAGACGTGAGTCATCGTGTGTAAATGACAAATGTATAATATATGATACAGGTAATGAGGTAACCTGATACTTTGTAGTTTTTAGCATTTAATATAATACTGTAAAATACTATACTGTAATGTATTATTAATATATATATATATATATTAATAATAATGATTTATGGGACAGGGAAGGATTAAGGTTTTGAAAAATATTTATTCTTCCGAAACATCAAGGCTAGGTTCGTATATACGGTTAGGTATTATTGCATTAATTATTATTTATTAGTAAAATAGACAATTAAATATAAAATATCTAAGTATACTTACTAGGTACTTATGTAATATTTGGTGTGTGGACCTTTCTCCCCGTGCTATACTTCCATTTTACAACCTATTATTATGTGTAAAAAATATATAATATATTGATCCAAGGGGGAAATGTCCAGTAAGTAATACAATCGGACGAATGTAAATACACGAAAAATATACCTACATCTATTATAAATAATACATTCAAATATCTAATACATGTATTTGATTTAACGGTGTGTTTTTTTTTTTATAAAATTTATAATTATTATGGACAAAAAGAATTTTATAAAAACAGTGTAGGTAAGTCATTAAACTTCATTCTGAATTTCAAATATTTAATTTTAAAGCTAATGATTGCAAGAGTAAATTAAAATTGTTTGTTTTACATGCCAAATTGCCAATATACGTAAAATATAGATTTCTGATTCATAGGTATTCCAATTTTTTTTATCAGATAGGTACCTACTATATAATATCTATTAATGAAGGCTCATTATTATTATTGAACCATATTTCAAAATTGACCAGAAAAAAATATAAAACAAACAAGCAAACTGGATCATGAAACTCTCAGTAATTATATTTTAAAAACCCAAATACATCTTTATTATAGATTTCATTGATATATTCGGTGAAAATAAAATCATTTTCTAAAGAAAATAATACCAAGTCTTTAAGTTTAGATGCGATACCAAGTTTTTTATTTTTTTTTTTTTATTCATATAAGTAGGTACAATATGATAATTAAAATTAAAATTTTACCTATTTCTAGTAAATGTAATCTAAATGCATTTATTTGTATTTAAATTTAGATCATTATATTTGTTCATCATATCGGCTGAATTGATTGAGATCATACTGTAATTTACTACAATCATTAATTTAAGAAATTTGCATAAATAAATCTAAATCATCCACAAAATAATGTGGATTTAAAATATTATTAATTTATATATGTATTAGATTATTGAAAACAATTATAAATAGTGGAGGCGAAAAACCTTTTGGAACTCTAGAAAACTCTCTCAGTATTTTGAGAAATTGAATTTCCTATTTTAACTTATTGAATTCTGTCAGATAGGTATGGTTTAAATCATAAAAGGATAGAATTTCTAACACCGACAAATTATTTAGGAAAACAAATATTTCGCCTATTCCGAAAACAGAAAATGAACAGGATGAGAAATCAATAATATATCTTTACTAAGAGGTGAGACTATGCGTATATGAAGAAAAAAAGTTATACTAGGAGTATATAATATATTATAATATATTATATACTACAGCTTTTATAAACTAATTCAAAGTAACTCATAAAATATCTCTAATGGTATCTGGGTTGTAGTTAGCGCCGTTAGCAGGATTATTTTTAGAATATAAATGTGTATTAGGAATATTATTAGGTAGGTACCTACGTTGCTTCCTATCATTGATTAACTTCCAAAAATATATTGAATTTAGGATTAATAATTATTGAAGCTTGAAAGGTACGTTTTAAATATTGGCTGAATAATATATTTTGGATATTTTTATGTATATTAATACAAACCTTTCAAACTATATGAGCCCCATACCGAGTTTTATTTAGCGCATCGATCGAGATTTCTGTTAATTCATGGTAAAACGTAAATAAAATGTATAACTTATAACTTATATAGGTACATATTGTATATTATTACCAATATTACCTAATTCAACATGTTACAGTCTTATTTAAACAATTATAGGTACCTACTTAAATATAGATATACCAGAATACCTTAAACGCCTTAAACAGTTATAATAGTTAGGTAAACATAGCGTTGTATCATAATAGTATAATACATTTTTATAATATACCTACTCAATAGCACAGAATATAATAATAACAATTAACAATTATAATTAGGTATTAATATTTTCCCAATTTAGACTATTAAACCAACATAATATTGTACATTTTAATTTGTGTGTGTCGAAAAAAGTTATTTTTTATTGGTTACGTGGTATTACTGCCAAGTAGTAAGTACAGCATCAAGCCATTAAATCAATAACTTACTTTAAACACGGTCCGTGTCCCTAAACACGGAACCGCGGCGATGTATGTGAAAACTGAAAAGTATCAAATTATACTATATTGTAGTCTCTTAAAATCTTAACGTTACAATTTCTGGCATTTTTGCCTTGGCATTGTAATAATTGCAACTTTTAACGATAAATTAAACATAATATTCATAAGTCAATAATGTAAAAAAAAGAATACTTTTTATATAATAGTTATTTTGAGATTATTTTAACCTATAGGTAGACTAGCTGTAGTAGTAAATATAGTAAATATTTTAGTAAATCATAAAGTAAATCATCATGGTTACTAAATCAGTATCGTGTAAGTTGGCAATTTAGGTATTTGTGTACGAACCAAGTATCTACCATACATTATTGAGTACTGAAAAATTAATAAAAACAGTTAAAAATACTTTAATTTTTCTTTCAGTTATTGCTAAAATCAGACACCTTCAAG
Organism: Aphis gossypii; assembly: GCF_020184175.1. Lineage (NCBI taxonomy): Eukaryota > Metazoa > Arthropoda > Insecta > Hemiptera > Aphididae > Aphis > Aphis gossypii. The sequence continues at coordinate 58,909,843 of NC_065530.1, forward strand.
ATTATCAACTACGATTGAGCTATAACATGCTGCCTTGTCCAACTGGGCTAGACATAGCTAATTGTTTAAAATATTTTTCTCAAGTGCTTTTGAGTAAGCTTGAAATATTATAATTTATAATTAATAATTTTATTGATGAAATTTCAACAAAAAGTGTATAACCTATTACTTAAATAGGTACTCATTTAGTTCAAAATACAAACATAATATATTAAGTAATAATTTAATAATTTATGTAAGTTTTGATATTTGATCATTATAAACTATCATAAAAGTGCATAAAAATAATTATGTATAGCAATATTTTTGATTTTTGTATAGAGATATGTAGACTTGTCACTTGATTATGTATAATATAGTTTTACATTTTTTCGTAAAATAGCCATGTATGATGTTATACTTTCTATTTTTGACGTAATTTTAAATGATATTTACTTGGTCTACCTAATTATATATTACCTATTGCCAATATGTTCAAGTATTTGGTACTATTATTGACATACATATTGCCATATTGGCTATTTTCTATAAATAAATAAGTTTGATAATTTTATATTCAATCACATTTATGTCACACGTCAGGAAAGTGATTTTTTTTTATTTAAGTAATTTTATCATCTGTATGATGTATGAATAATATAGTGAGTAGAATCACTAGTTCTAAAGAATGTATGATGGTCGATACCTACCTGGGCCTGACGTTTCTTGGCGGAAATAAATAAAAATATCTGGGTGGTGGCGTGTGTGCAAATAGTGCCATATGAATTTGAATTTTAAATTTTTTATAGTTTTTGATAGTCTACTAATTTTAATTGTTTTATCGTTTAACACACTAGTAACGTGCATAAGGTAATTATCAAACCGATTTTATTACCCAGCTATACTTACCATCATCTTTTATATTTTACTCCACTTCATCACATTTTTTTGTGTTAAATATATAATTTAAAATATCACATTATTCAAGGTGTATTTCAATTTTACAGAGATTATTATATATTGTATTTCAATACCTAGTTAAATTTAATAAAATAATTAAAAACATTATTATATAAAAATAGTTATCTATCTTGTATTTATACAACCTTTGTTAGCTTTCCTGAAAACTTGAACTTAGTAAATAAAAATCGCTAACTATTAGTAATAAAAAAATATTTTTAACTTATTTTAATTATTTTAGTATTTATTATAAAACTAATTAAAATATTATTTTTCTTTAATTTTTCTACTCTTTAAAATTTTATTTAAAGGAAATTATTATATTACATACAGTTTAGTAATAAGTACCACTATTTTTATTTTTACTGTAAAATTAATATTATATTTCAAGAATTAAGTTATTTATTAAAAAAACATTTAATATGTTTCAGCAATGTTAAAGGAAGTTTCAAAATCACCACATGAAATGATTTTACACCCAGAAATGGATGCTACTCGTTTAGCTCTCTATCCAACATTAGATTACACTGGCTTGTATTCTGCTCTTGAATCTTTACTTCATTCTGCATCTTCTATTAATACTGGTTTACAAGGTAGGTTATAGGTTTATATCTATAGATATTTCAATGAGACTTGTTGGTGGGAAAAGGGGTACTCTGGTAGTCTGGTATCTCTATTTACAAGGCGGTTACATTTATATACCTAATTTAAATTGTCTGTGATTTTTATTTTATTTAAATACAAATCACAAATTAATTGTTATATCAAGTACCTATAAGAAAATTACTAATGATCTACTAAAGGCATATAATTTGTTACCCAAACCATAAAATCATTCTATTTATAAACATTGAATTGGTGCCTACTTTGTTGTAAGTAGGTATCTACATTTTGGATACATTAATTATATGACACATAATACATTTTATTAGCGTTTGGAGAAGCATTCAATCAATGTGTGGCTTGTTTGGTTCCCTTTCTTGGTGGCGATACTTTGGAAAGCTTACCATATATGATTGCAACTGCTTTTCAAGTATTACCTTCATCAGTACACCATGATTTGATCAACACGTTATGTTATTTTGTGATACCATTTACAATACGTAAATTTATTAGCATTTATCAATACAAATATTTTTTAATTTGACCCTAATACAAGTTCATTAATTTTGTTTTTTAGCTAGAAATAAATGCATGAACAATGCAGCATTATCTGTAGCTGGGATTTTATTACTAGTTTTTCAAAATACATTTGATACAGGTAAATTAATATATTAATTAAAATACCTAACTATGTTTTTATGTGTTTTGGTTTGTTCTTAGCATTACATTTACAACTAGTTGAACGTCTTATGACATTTAAAAAAAATATAAAGAAAGATTTACTGGTGGTAATTGCATATGGAACTTCAGTAGCAAGATATCATGCCGCAAGATTATTATTCAATTATTGGCCTTTATACAATGCCAATAAATTTGACAGAAATAAACCTAAATCGATTGGTAATTTTTGATATTATTATTTCATGTTTCAAAATAATTAATTAAACTTACAAATAGGAAAAAACTAATTAATTAATACTTAATTAAACTCACATACTTTTTTCACTCATTTAAATAGATACAATTTTAAATGTTTTATTAAAAAAAAAAAAAATTAACTACTTTAAAAATAATTTTATCATTTTTAATTTACTAAATTCATACTATTCTGTATTAAGAATATAACTTAGGTAAGGGTTGCCAGATTTAAAAATCACCAAACCAGGACATCATAATATTATTAAATAACCTTTTTTTTTAGTATAGTTAGTAAAATTATATGGAAATGATAAAAATCTATTATTTTATTTAAAATAATAAACCAATACAATTTTTTTTACATAAACTACATTTATTAGTTATTAGCTAATTTTGATATTTTTCTGTTGAATAGATTTTTTTCAATACAGCTATATTATTCTTAATTTTTTCATAAAATTCATTATAAGTTAGACTAAAATTCATTTTACATACGTGTACAATATTATTCCATGTTTCATTATTAAATAATATAATATAAAGTTATTTTCGCTCGGCTTCCATTAACTGGGACAAAACTAATGTCCGATCGTGGCACCGGGACAAATGGCAAGCCTAACTTAGGTATATGTAATTAGTTATATTTTAAAACTAATGCCAAATATGTTATTTTAATTATTTTAAATTTCCAAGTATCTATATACATTGTAAGTTAAATTTATAATTAATTTACTAAATATGTGTTTAAAATTTTCATAAGAACATTTTAGAAAACTTTAACTATATAGGTACTATTGTATATATTAAAAAAACCATATTATTTAATAATTGAAAATGACTAGTTAAGGTAAATACTAATTAACATGTTAATAATTATTAGTATAAGTACATATTATATAACCATTTTTTCCAGAGGCGTGTCCAGCGGGTAGGCCTGGTAGGCCCGGGCCTACCCTGATTTTTAACCTTTAAGTATACCCAACATATGCATTTTAAAATTATATTTATATAAGCACACAAATGTGTTGACTATACAAATTATTTTTATAACTAGGCCTGTCCTAAATTTTGGTTCTAGACACGCCTCTGATTTTTTCTATATAATATTGTGTCAATCTATTAAATTATTATAATTTTTTTTTTGATTATCTACATTGTTTAAAAAATTTATTTGGATTTTAATAAAACTAACAAAGTATTTCATTACTTGAAGGAAATTGGTTGGCATTACTATGTCAAAAAAAAAATTGCCCAAAAGTGGGATATGGCCCTGCTGAACGTGTATGTTTAAACCATGAATTATCTATGAAACATGCTGAAAACTGTCCACCACCATTTTACTTATGTACTGATTGTGCAGAAGATTTACATAATAAAAAACCATCATATCAATTCCATATTGTTTTACAACCATTACTTTTAGCTACATGGAAATGTGAATATCAAGTAAATAAAGTTATTAGTTAAGTTTATAATTATCTTAATTTTAAATTCTACAGATATATTTAAATTATTTTAAGGAATGTAAATCACAAAATACTATGATTAGTGTGACATGTTTTTCACCTGAGTGTGCATCCATGAATAATAATCGACCCATTAGATTATGTTCAGATTGTAATAAACACATTCATTCAGAAAATGTTGACCATATTGTTCACTGGACTTTAAAATCAGCTGGAGAATTAGATAATGAGATGCAAACTTATTTGGTTGAGTCAATTGTTAGGTAAATATTTAAAAAATTATTTACAATGTATTTAAATTAAATAATATTATGCAATAAATTTTAGTTTATTAAAAGAAGTACGGCCACCTATCTCTGAGGCTACTAAAGAAAGCCAAACTAAAGCAGCTGTATTTGGAGCTAAGGTTAAGGGTACAATGTCATCTAGTAAAACGGATAAAGAGGATGAACAACCAGAAGTTACAATAAATGATAGACAACTTATGGGCAGAACTGGTGTTTGGTTATTAGTTGCTTTATATCGAATAGAAGATCAAGAACCTCCTCGTTCTAGTATAATGGGAAGATTATTATCAATACTATTTCATTGGTTTCATGTCACTGCTTATTCTTATGATGGTAAATTTGAATCTCAAATATATATTTACCTAAAAATTGTTTTTGATTCTTAGTAAAGTAAGCTATTGGTTTTACAATAGATTTTTTTTCTATTATAAAATTATTTTAACAATTTATAACTTTAAATTTTCCAAAAGTTCCATAAATTACATTGTGAATTTAGATTTATATCTTTAGGGTTATCTATATCAATTATTGTGAAAAAAAAATGATGTTTTCAATAAAATTGACTTAAAATTGTTAAATAAATTTTAAATTTATATGTAGCATGTAATTTAGTTGGTAAATACCTAATCGATTTATGCAAAATCAAATGTACTTAAACATTTTTGAAAATTTTTTCTATCATATTTTTGCTATGTATTGACTATATTATTCTATTATTATTATTTCTTTTTTTTTTTTGTATAAAATACACTAATAATTAAAAATCTACAAATTAATTACTTATTTGTAAATAATTAATTTTTGATACCACAACAACTGTATATTTTATTCTATTCATTCTTATTGTAGACCAACAAGAATGTACTTTAGAGTATATGAAAACAGAATATATTGGTGAACGGTGGCTGAAAGGTGTTAGACAACATTATTTTGAAGCATTTGTCAACTGTTTATTACCATGTCCACCAGAATATGCACAAGTTGGCGGTAATTGGTATGTTACCTACTTACTTGAAATATTGTTAAAATATTTTATAAAATATATTATTTATAATAATACATTTAATATTTAGGGATATGTTAGCTAGTCAAACTGCACTAATTAAAAATGGCTTAAATCAATTATTATGTCTAGTACCTTATGACATTGTCACATCAGAAATTTGGGAGTTAATCATGCCACATTGGTTAGAAGCTATTGTTCGAGATGTTCCACCTGATGAATTACCAGAACTGCGGATGCTTTTATGGTACTATTAGTTATTTAATATTTAAAAAAATAAAATTATGATTTATTTTAATATCATATATAAAATTTATGTTTAGCAAAATATTAGACTCAGATATGAATCCTTTAGGATTTGATGCTACAAAACTGTACAATTTCATAGGGGTACGTTTCAAAGGCACATCTGCCAAAGTACAAGAACAAGCTTTAACTTGGATTCAGGTACAAAAATTTTACTTATTAAAGTACTAACCATTTTTTATTTAAATTATATTTATATATTTTACAGGTATTAACTAGCTTAGAGATTATTATACCAATTCATCTATTATTTAACTTCTTTAAAGATGGATTAGACAGTCTTAAAAAAATTTATAATCATGAAAATATAAAAGTATCGGATTTTGTGAAGAGTAATTTAGGTTAGTATTTATAAATATACATTATGTATTGAATAAATTAATTTTGAAAGTACTTTAGTTGATAGTTTTTTTTTAACAATAATTACCTATTTCAGATCCTGTTATTATTAAACGTACAGAAAGTGTTACAGATGATGAAGATAAACAAAATTATTATACTCGACCAGATTTGTTGGAAGATGATTTGAAACTTAGCTGTTGTGTGTTAATGTTGGATATAACATCGAAACAAGTACTTTTAAATTTATATCAACTTTTATATAAAAATGTATTAAAAATAATTTAAAATTAATTTAGATGGAATTACATGGTATTGAACGGCATACAGGATTTGCAAGTGCAATGAACCATGAAGTATGTAAATTAATTACCAACTCTTTAGTTACTGGATGGTTTACTGAGTCACACAAAGATTGTGAAAACAAAATGGAATGCATATCTTGTGAATTAATTGTATTATGGCATCAATTGGCTAGTTCATTAGTGGAATATATTTCCTTACCAAATTTAGCACATCCTCCTGATGTAAGTAAAATACTATAAATATTATAAAGGCATTTCTAAGGTCCTGTCATTCTTTAATGTAGAAATTGTATTCTATTTACCTTAATTTGTATTTAAAGGATCCGATTATAGAAGAATGTTTTTCTGATGATACAAAAAAAACACCTACAGAAGTTGATAAAAAGGAATCAAAATGCGAAGGAACTAATTTATCATTTATGCTAACTCCAGACACTATTGGTGGACTTTTAGTTAACATGCCTCAAGTAAAATATTTACAAATAAATAATCTATAGCTTAAATTTTTATACAAAATAAAATATAATTTTTAATAATAACAATTTTTTATTAGAATTCTTGTATTTTTCGGAATTATATTATAAAAAGTTTAAGATAAAATAATTAGACAATAATAATTTTTCAGCTAATGACTGCAACAGTCGAAACTGTTGTAGAGCAATTAGATTTAACTCCAGTAATGCCAGCTATTGCCAGAGCTATTACATTAACAGAATCTGATGTTGGTAATTATTTTTTTTGACAAATTTTACTGTTAATTAATGAATTTAATTTTTAAAATTCATATCAACTAATTTAATTATTTAGTAAAAGATTAATGAGATTATTAATTATCTATTATCATTAATACTATTTTTAAGGAGTTGCAACAGCAAGAGTCGCACAAGCTAAATTAATGAACGAATATGATGAACCAATAGATGAGTCTGTCCATAATATTCAAGATTTTTGGCAAACAGCTCAAGGAAGGTTTCGAATTAAAATTGACGAACTTCCTGATCAGCTGCAATTAGTGTATCATATTCTTAAAGTATATACTTCAATATCTATAGACCTAGTGAATCTCAATATGCATAGTAATTGTAAACTTAACATTACAATTAATTGGGTTAAGCATTGATTTAACTTTTAACCAAGTTTTATAACCTTATGTTCACTGATTTAATGAACATTAATTTTCCAGGCTATTTCATGATATATTGAATCTGGTCTTTTTTTTACAAGCTATAAAGCATCTATAAAACATTTAAAGAAAGTCTTAACTCTTCTAGTATGCTCATACACTGTAAGACTTCTACTCTTTAAATATTATTATAGAAACACATATTTTTTAATACAATATATATTTTATATTTATATTTATTTATAAAATTATATAAATTGAGTATTTCCTAAATCGGCAAACATTCAGTATACTAAAATATCTACTAAGTATACCTATATGTAGCATATAGTTTTAGAACAGAATTTTATAAAATAAATATTTCAAAGAATATCTAGTTTATCTTAAAACTACAATAATTTAATTAAAAAAGGTTATATCAATAAGATATAATAGCAAAGTTAATAGAAGAATAAATAACTATGATTGTATGTTTACTAAAAATTTACATTTTTACTTTTATAAATTATTTAATTGTAATATATTTTATTTAGGAGTTCCCTAAGACAAATGACACAAGTTTCAAGTATTATTTATTACAGTCCTTGCATCTTGTAGTTCTACACTGTGATACATTAACCAAAGCTGTTAAAGAGCATAGAGGTTTTGTTATATGGTGTCAAGAAAATTTGATAATTAAAAAGTAAGTACAAGTATTGGTATAATATTTAAAGTTAAATTTAATTAAAGTACTTAAGTGCGCATTACATTTCATTATTAATATACAGTGGTTGCTGCTTATTAGACTCACTTTGGACTAGACCATTTGAGTCCATTAACTGAATGAGTTAACAAGGCAAATGACCCTCAAAAAATAAAAATAAATCCTTGCTTACTAAACAAATGTTTATTAAGATTTAAGATACTATGTAAAATTCTGTGTAATTACAAATAAAAATAAAATATTGCAATAACTTGGATACTTAATTAATTTTTCTAGAATTGATTAGATTTTCCCTTTTCAGTTAACTTCATAATCATTTCTTTGTGAGTTTTATGTTGCTGAATCCCTCTACTAAGCAAAATACCAGTACCATTTAAGCATGTTTGTTGAATGTGTGTACATTTTTCCTTAATTTTATAACTTTTAAAATATGATCTCATTAACCAGTGTATGAGTCAAATAGACAAACATTTTTCTGTATATTAGTTAAGTATAGATGGAAATTGGAATCAACTGTTTTGAGTCTAATAAGTGAATGAGTCAATTAACCATGAATCCAATAAGCGGTGACCACTATAATATTTTTTTAATTAGGTTAAGAGTCTAAGAATACATTTAGCATAGATACAAAGAATCATAATAAATTAAAATTTAATTTTAAATAAAATACAATAAATGTATCTTTAGATATACCTTTAAAGCTGTCCATTTTTGTATTTTTTAACAGATTCCTTCCTTTGATTAAATGCATTCCCAATGGAGATAACTACATTTAATATAATGTAAATAAATATTCAAGATTTAAATTGTTAATTTATTATGTTATTTTTAGCATTTGGGACTGTATAGAAGGTATAAAATCTCATCTTTGCGAAGTAGCTATACCAGTTATGCTTCATTGTTTATCATTACCATGTGGTAGTGATATTTTTTGGAAACTAATTAAAGATGAATTTCATAGTTCTGATTGGCGTACTCGTTTCAATGCAGGTATAAATTATATGGACTATATTTGTATTACATAAGATAATAGTTAAAAATAATACCTTAGTACTTCACTCTCATTAAATAAATGTTTAAAGTTTGATGTTTGTAACTTGTAAGACTTACATGTAAATCATTTTTAAATTTAATTCTAATTCTATTATTTTAGTTTAACTTTTAAATATTTTCATAATATGAGTATATAAATTTAAAATGTACCTGTATCAGTAATATTACATATGACCTTAACATTGTATTAAATCTGGTCTTTATTAAAAAAAAATTTAAAACAGTATAAAAATAAAAATGAAAGAGAATTTTTACATTTATATAAATATTTTATTATATTGTGGTAACTCTATTTATCCCTTCCCACATAAAAGTGTATATATTTTAAAGGTAAGTTATAATCTAATTTTCAAAATTATACACTCACAATAACAATTTCTCACTATTGAAGTATATTTTCAATATCATATATTGTTACAATTATCTATTAATATATTTATCATTAATTTAAAATTAAATGTTATTAAATCAAATAACTTAATATTAAATTATAGTACTTAATTTTAGGGGCGGATCCAGAAATATATCAAGGGGGGGCAATACAATACTTAACGCTGAATGTAACTAGTATTTCTCATAAGTAACAATGTAATAAATGTGTATATAATAAGCTCAAGGGGGGGGGGATATATACCCTATTTCCTCCCATTGGATCCGTCACTGCTTAATTTATAATGTTTATTTTATTTTTTTTTTTTAAGTTGAAAAAGTGGTACTAATATCTAGATTTGTGGATAATACACCCTTAAGAAATAACCCTACTCTTCAATCATGTATAACAAACGCATTTTGTTACCTTTTATCAAGCATGGATGATCGTAGTACTTATGTAGCTACAAGAGCAACTCTTTTACTACCTACCATTCATGACTCTGCGTTAAAGGTAATGTCAATCAACATAAATACCTTATTTATTTGAAATATAATGATAATTATTTATTTAGAATTTAATTCATTGTATGGAAATGCATTTCGATACTGTTATGATAGATAGACCTATGATATTACAATCTCTTTATCAGTTACACAATACACTGAATGACAGAAAAATACTTTCATGGGAGTTTTTCTTAGGTCGGTTTGATGCTCTATTTATAGAAGCTCAGATACAATTAAAAAAAAGTGGTGATATTACTCATGTACGAGGTAAAATAATACATAAATTATTTTTTTTTAATTATTCATAAACTAATGTACAAAACAATGTATTATGTATGTAAATGATTTAATAAATAAAAATTTGTTTTTTTTGTTGTTGCAGATTTAAGAAATTCTGACATCACTAGTGATTCATTTATTAAAAAAGTTCAAAGAGCTCATGAATCTATGGCATCTTCTTCAGAATCAAATTGTGTTCGAACTCTCAGTGCAAGTTTTGGGCAAAAATGGCCTTATAAAAGAACTATGTCTGCACCTGCTTCTACTTTAACAAAAAATGGACCAAAACACAATGGTTATATATGATTATTATATTATTTTTAATCAAATAAAAGTAAATTGCTTATTTTTAATAATTATATAGGTAATTGTGAATGTGCTAAAAATTTGAAATGTATTGATTATAGTTGTAAAATTATAAAATTATGAAAATGCATTAATATATATTATATATATATATAATTATGATATTTCATTAACATCATAATTTAAAATCATGTTACAATAATATGTATAAAACATTTCTAGGCGATAAAGTTTATAACAGACAGTTTTCTGCTCCAATTTTAAAAAGAAAAACTTCACAACTTATTACACCAATTCTTTCTATCCTTCCGGGTATAATTAATATTATTTTATAACAACCAATATTATAACAATTGTTTTTTTCAGATCATTCTTATGGAATGGATTCTCATGAAGATAATGCTAGTGAGCTTTTACAAAAAGTTGTTGATTTAGAAGAATCTGATAAAGAGACCAGCAGTTTGATTGTTTTTTTACTCATGCAATATATGTCAAGACCCGAGCATGTAATTTAAAGTATTTAAATAAATTAAATGTTTATGAAACTAACAATTTCTTCATAATAGGCATATCCAGAAGAATCAAAACATGGAATAAGAGTTCAAGGTATTGTGTTACAGCATTTATATTTGTTATTGGGTTATAATTACAATGAAAAAGGATTTATTATACCACCAGATAAATTAAGGTATTTGTATAATATATTTATGTAATGTTTAAAAAATTATTATTTATTTCATATGTTAAAAAAAAAATTATTTTAGGGTTTTACCAGTTTTTAATTCATTTTTGTCGAATTTACCGCAAATGTTAGACCAAAATTTTACAATGGGCCACATTATTGCACCTACTGCACTGTTATTACTTCAATATTGCCCTTCACCTGAAACACATTCTATTAATGCTACTTATTCTTTGTGGTTTTTAGAACCAATGGCTAGAAAGTCATGGCTCATGTCTGTAATGGTTTATTTGTATAAGGTAAATTATTTATAAATAAAATAGTTTACTGAGTTTAGATTGATTTATTCATATTTTATTTTAGTATAATTTTGATAAGGAACCAGTAAGTCTTCTTGTAGTGTCATTAATGGAAATTGTTTTGAATACACTAAATGCGCAACAACATGTTTGTAATAGAATACCTCCTACAGTTGTTATGCCAGATGCTTCAAAAACCAAAGGTTTGTTATTTAAATTAAGTTAAATGTATTATATTAATATATAATAAAATATTTTTAATAAATACTAGTTGAAAAAAATGGTGAATCTTTGTACATGGAATCACAAAAATTGTATGAATCTCAGCCATCTACCTCAAGAAAATATCCAACAAGTATGGAAACTCACTGGGAAGAAGACATTTCATTTCATAAAAGAACTCCTCATAAACAAGGATCTACGTATGCATTTTTTACATTTTAATCTAACATAATATGTAAATATAATTAATTGAAATAATTAAATTAGAGGCTCTACTGAACCAGATGAAACAGAATCAGATTTGGCCATCGCTCCAGAAAAATATAAATCAGACAGTACAACTGGTCATTACAGTTCACATGTATGTATTTATAGGGTTGGAATTAATAAATTAATAAGTTAAAAAAATAAAGTTATGTTACTTTAACTAAAAAACTTTTAAAAAATTGGTTAACTTACCATGCTTTGTGTACTTATCTAATTAGATATACTTTTTTTTCTTATAATTATAAATGAACACACTTCACATAGTATTATCTATTCAATATTTATTTTATATTGTCAAGTATGAATAATATGATAAAAATTAATTATATTAATCAGTATTTATTATTTCTATATATATATATATGTACAACAGGGATCATTTGACGAATCAGTAGACGAGACTTTTAATAAAAAAGCACCACTTCGATCATTTTGGTCCAATGAAAATAATGTTGATGTAAGAAAAACATTTATATTAATTAATAATCATAAAAATAATTAAGTAAAATGATTTAAATAGAAAACGGATAAATGGGGTGTAAAAGAAGGAATGAAAATGTTAGCAACTTCAGCAATAATTAGTGTTGCTAATCAACAAAATTTTTTATCACAACCTATCTTAGGAACAACTTCTACTTCATCACCTGAAATAAATACAACATTAAAGTAATTATGAGTTTATGAGTATAATGAATATAGATTGAATTTAAACAATGCTAGTAGTCAATGAATTTTTTCTCTTTAGAATAATTTTGGCTTATTAATAAGTGTAATATTTTTAGTATTTTAATTTTTGTAATTTGGTATTAATTTAGCTTAAAAAGCATAATATATTATGCAATATTAAACTGTAATACTGTAATATCAGTTTTATTGTATAGTAATATTGTGTAGTATTTTTATTTAGTAAATCATATTAGGTATTCTTTTTTCTTTTTACATTTATTAATTTTTAATTCTTTCAACAAATTTTAATTTTTACAATGTATAATATTTTAATTTTTATAAATAATCATATTACTAATATAATAGCAAATAATTATTCTTACAGAAAATCTGAAGAAATAATTGATGTACAAAAAAAACAAACAACATTTTATAACCCAAAAGACATTAGTCAAACATCTACGTCATCTTCTTCTGTTACATCTCACCCACCAATTGTTTCAAATATAAAAGATAAAATATTATTACAAAAACCAACACTAAAATCATATAACTGTCCTCAGTCTCCGCTGTCAAAAATGAAAGTTCATAAAAACTCATCTTTTTCTAAGGGTAATAACATAATCTTATGATTATGATTCTAAATTATAATAATAATGATATACTTATATTATATGCTATATACTCTAACTGAAATATTAAATATCTAAATTCTTAGAATCGACTACTGAAATCCAAACTGATTTGGGATTTAAATTGGAAGTTAGTATAGAAAAAAAACCATTGGAAATTCCAGTGCAGGAACGTCTTTTACCAATTGGAACAACTATAAATTTGGTGCAAAAAATGAACAAGACTTTTGGATTAGGAGACATTGACTCGGCATCACAATCATCCTCTCTCAATAGAGAAGATAGTTCTGAAAAAGAACAAGTATATTGTATTCATATTATTTATTTTACAATTAAACCTGCATAAAATAATCATAATTATTAGACATCATAATTTTCTATTGAATCTAAATAGACTTTATTATACACAATATATTGCTATTTTAATTTGATTCAGTAAAAAAAAAAATGAAATATACCTTCATAAACAATAAACATATACTTTATGTTTATATATTTCATTTTTTTTAAAACAATAGAAATGTACTTTAAATATTTAGTATAAATAACCAGGGGCACAATTTCAATGAAAACACTAAGGGCAATGAAGCCTCTCTATTTTTTTGTGATGTTGTTAATTTATAGTTATAGTTATTTGTTACTTTTAAAATCAAAATTAATATGAAACAATTTGGAGGTGCTAAGCTTACCCAAGCCTCCCAAATTATGCCTATGCATTTATTGAATATAAATGATATATTTTGTATTTTACAGAAAAATCTCCATAGTCCACGGAAACTAACAAAACAAAGTGCTCTGGATAGCCCAGAAGACAACAAATCATCAAATCTTTCTTCTGCACGACACTCTATGACTCATGGAAATGACTCTCAAAAGAGTTTTAATTACAAGTAATATAATAAAGACTTATAGAATAAAAGCTTACTGAATTAGACTTAATTAAAAATTGTTATAGGTAGTTTAGATTTTGACTAATTTTCAGCTAAAAATTATATAAGATTAAGATTTAAATTGTATTACTGTGATATTTGCTATATATAATGACAACATAGTTGTTCAAATCTATGTTTCCTAAGTAAAAGTAATTTTTTAGTGGATTTTTAAATCATTTTTCATTTGATTATTTTAAAATACTCAAATTTTATTTGCTTGAAACTTAATAAAACTGGCTTAATGATTGTTATATTTTAAATTTGTAATATTTTAATAATTCTCAAATTGACTTAATTTTTTCAAATTTAACTAAAGCTATGTTAAATGCTTGTCTTTAATCAAATTGACTATCATAAATATATAGACATTTGAATTTTGGTTAGCCACTTTTTAATTTGAATTTATACTGAAAAATAAAAGGTATAATAATAATTTTTTTTCAACAAATCAATTTAGAAATATCCATACTCAAAATGTGGATTCTCCAATTTATGAAGCTTTCTCTTCAAATAAAAATGTTAGCAATAGCACAAGTCGCATTGGAATAGATTGTATTCAAGAAAGGTATAATATTGTATTTAATAATTAATATGTAAAAAGTACAAAATACAAATATAATACATTATAATATTTATCTATAGGTGTAGCGATTGTGGAACACGTAAAGAAGAATATAGTGATGATGAAATTGGTCTTTGCATTGTATTGTTGGGGACTTTTGTACACCGAGCTCCTTCAGTTGCAGCATGTCTTTTACCCGAAATTCTAACTGTATTAGCCAAGTACATGCCTACTTAAATCATTATTGTTTTTGATATTTTTAGGTTTTAAATATGTAATTTTGAATAATAGATGTCATTCTAAACCTACTTTTCTATGGCAAAAAGAAAGTCAAAAATTTCTACCATGTGGTTCTACTAGTATTGCAAAAAAATTCTTAAGATGTATTCTTTATCAACTTGCACCAAATGGAGTGTTTACTCAAATATTTCAAATGAAACATACTGGTAATAATCATAATAATTTAATACCTAAGTAAAATGTCTTATATAAAGAAAACTATTTGATAATTATAGAAAACAATGATAATAACTTCTTTAAGAGTATTATACAAGCTTTAATGGACTTTAACGAAATGAATCCTATAGAGCCATTACAAATGGTTTTAGAAGTAAGTAACATATTATATATAAAATATAACATTATAAACAATATATAATATTAGGTGAATTCAAATTCGACTTATCTTAGTACAGTTTTCAGGATTTTCTAAAAAAGAAAACTTTTGGAAAAAAAAAATTATTTTAATAAATATTAAAAATGTAATTTTCAGTTACATATAATAATATTCACATTCAGATAGACAAACATTTTAGAGTTGAAAAGTGGAAAAAAAGTTTTACTTTTAAACATTGATATATTTACAAAAAATTATTTTTATTATTAAAAAAATATTTAAGAATTTTTATGTATAATAATGTGTTGATTCATCAAGCATGTTGATTCTCGTTTGTTCAGTTTTTTTTTTTTTTTAATTTTTGAGATTTAATTTTAGATTTTGAAATAATAAGAATTGTACGATAAAAGAATTGACCAGTATACATTTTAATTTTTAATAATTCAAAAACTGATTTATTGAATTTTGATCTAAATAGATAAATTTTTATTAGAGAAAAGTCAACTGTTTGGCACTTCATGGAAAAACTATTTATCAGCCTTCAAATTTGTTTTCCTGTATATATATTTATTATGCACACTTATTTTAAAGTTTTATAGAACACGTTACCCTAAAATTAGTAATTATTTAATAATAAAACTCACATGTCGCACTTAATAAAAAAACAATATAATATTACATTTAAAAATACAAATGTAGGTACATATTTTTTTTACCTAATAAATCACTTTTAACTTTATTAATAATATCTCCAAACAATATTCTTCAATTTATTACATAGCTATAAGCAACTAGGAAAAGTTCAGGTATGTTTTTAGCATAGTTAGCTAATGTAGAAAAGTAGATTTATGAATCACACTTCTTATTTTGAAATAAAATAATGTTACAAATCCATTAAAATAAACCTGTTGTCTTTTCATCAAAATTTTTCATACTAGTTTATAAATTTCATAATTTTCTATGTATTAAAGAATATAAAATCCATGTTTCATCCTCTTAAAATGAATTCATTTAGGGTGTATACTTTTATTTTTTTTACTTATTTCTCATCATTTAGTAAATTATTAAAACTTTAATTTTCAGGTCTTAAATTCCAAAAAATCATTATCAACTGATGACTGTTGTATAATATTATCCAATATTACATACTATATTGATATATTAACTACAGATACCATATCCACCACATCAACATTGACATGGACAACCATTCTTAATCAATTTGATACATTGTTTAGAAAAATTCAACTAACAATAAGTAGTTTTGAAAATATTAATTTAATATTCAAGCTAATGATTATAGTTTTGAAAATTCCAGGAATTATTTCAACCAAGGTAAAGTTTAATGTTCACAAATTAAATACTTATTTCCTCGTTATAGTAATAAATACCTTTTTAATATCAATATATTACATTTTATATTTTTAGAGTATCTTGGATCCATTTTCAAAAATATTAACTTACGCCCTTCAACAACACTATATTAATTATTATTTATTAGTTGATCTTTGTTCATCAAGTTACAAAACATTTGCAAGAGTAAGAACTGTTCATTGCTAGCACATTGAATAAATATTATACTTGAAAATGTATCTTAATAAACAATATTATTTTATTCTAACGCACAGGAAAGAGAAAAAACAATACTAACAAGAGCCGTTACAGTAGAGTTAATACAAGCATTAAAATTCAAAACACAGAATCTTAATAACAACCTTTTGGTTTATGTTTCTTTTATACTTCAAGTAAAATGAATAAATAACTTATTTAAAACATTATGAATAAAGTTAATGTACATTATTGTAACAATTATTCAGGATATTGGTGGAATATTACCAGAATGCTCAGCAATCGATAACATAGTGCCAACATTTCCAGCAATTGTAACTAGTGTACCAACAGGTGCTTCAGAACTTTTGCGGAATAATTTACAAGATATTTTAGATTTCTTAACAGATTTTAATACTCTAACAAAATTAAAGGTTTGTTCTTAAAATATAATTTATTTTTTAAAATGATTTACATTATATTATAAATATAAATTTATAAACATGCGTAGAGTCGATGTACGACGCCCGAAGAAGGAATTAATGAGGATACGTTTGGGAGTACTGTGAAAGCTGGAATGTCTCAATACCTGTCATTAGAATTATTAAAAAGTAACACTCGAGATGCAAGATCATTACATAAGATATTCCCTTGGTTATATTATGGACCTAATGAAATACAAACTATTGGGTAAATATTTTTGTTTTTTTATGACATTGTATTATATTAAAATGGCTATTTTATTTTGTTTTCGATTAAAATCATTAAATTAATATATCCATTATATTAAAAAAAAAAAAAAAATTCCATTAAAACTAATTTATTTTTCAGTTTGCAGGGGAGGTTTAGTTTTAAACCATATAATTTATACTTAGTTATACCATTCTGTTCAATATACATTTTTTTATATATTTATTTATATTGTATAATAAATGTTTATTTCAGATTATTTATATACAATTGTAAGGACTTCTCGGATTGTCTCAGTCATATACGTTTATTATCTTGGATTCTAATTGGATCACTCTCATATACAACAATGCAGAATAGACCTTGTCTACCACTGTCTCAAGATGTTTCATGTCAAATAGCTGATCACATTAATGTAATAATGACAGGATTTGCAGAGGAATCAAAATCATCAGTTATTCATATGTCATCTCTTTTCCATGCCTTTGTACTTTGTCAAGTAACTATGAATAATTATACAAATAATAAAATATATAATAAGACCACCAATTGTAATCCATTAAGTTAAAACGTAATAATAATAAATATTTATTAGTTGTGGACAATTTATATGGAACAAACAGCTCAACAAATGGTAACAGCTGGTGATCACCATTCGTTTACAATGAACATATTACATGATTTTTGGAATAAAGTTACTCAAAGTATGCTAAATTTGTCTTCAAAATCTAAATCGGTATGTCAAGTTATTAGCAATTGATATAAAAAATATCATTCATATTAATATTTTAAATGATGTATATTTATTTATATTAGATGGGAGAAATGGTAAACTTACATTTTTTGAGTTTACTTGAAGCATTATTGGAGTGCCGTACAGTGACATTATGTAAACTTATACCTATGTGGAAAGAGGTTTTATTTACTGATAAAAATATTAAGGTATAGTATTCAATACATGTAATTATATCTTGACATATATTGATGTATGAGCAGTATAAAGCATATATAATATGCAGAGTGTCCCGTTAGGATTTACCCATTTACCATCCTCCTTAAATAATTTTTTTAAATTTTTTACCAATACATTAAATTAAATTAAAATATAAAGTACTTATACTATCAGTCCTTGTCTCTAGGCAAGTCAAAAAATAAAACAGAATTCTGATATCTTCATTATTTCAGAAAATATCGCAATGGGTAACCTTCACAGGACATCTTGTTTATTTAGTAATAACTAATTATAAATAAATCTTTAATCTTTGTAACCTTTTATTAATTACAGTTACCAGGCCATATGAAATTACGTTTAGATACATGTATTGATTTTGAACCTAGAGAACCTCCAACAATGAAGCCTAGATCTGATCTTTCTAAATCAGAAGTCAATTTAGATACTCTTAAATGGCTACAAACATTACAATTTAAAATGGCACAAATTGAACTTCAATCATCCCAAGTCAATGAATTTTATAATGTTTAAAATAATGGAAATGTGTTGCTTTAAAACAGCGGTTCCCAAACTGTGCATCGCGGTGCACTAGGGGCACTTTAAGCACTTTCTAAGGGTATTGTGGTCTACAGCTCATAACAAATAATCTAAAATATGTAGAATTTTTTTTGTTATGTCTTTTACAGTATTCACAGCTGGGCACCGCGATTAAATTTGATCCAAAAAAGAGAATCAAGGAAAAAAAAATTTGGGAACTACTGCTTTAAAAGAATAATTTTATGTAGTGTAACAAATTGGAATAAAATATATAGTTTACATTTTAAAAAAACAGTTAATTTCTATATTTAAAATAAGACGACAATATAAAAAAAGAAGATTAAATTAACCATATAAATAGAATAATAATTTGATTAGGATCCAATATGTGTACACTAAAATCATCTAAATAATAATTATGCCTAATTTAATTCAGTCTTTGTATTTTAATTTAACAAGTAACTTTGAAATTACTACATACTGTATTTAATCTCTACATTTAATAGAAAAAACGAATGGTCAATGATGTATTACAAATTATACATTTTATGTAAAATATATTAAGGACTTTTAATTATACAGGAAATAGATAATAAAATACTAATTTAGGAACACATTAAGTTTTTGTTATTTATAGTCTTAATTATAATAATCAGTAGTGGTACTCATTGATGTTTTGACAATATTTCTGTGATAACTTTTTATGGTGGTTCTTAGTATTATTCCTACAATTGACCTAAATGTTACAACATTTTCTATACAGTTGATACTTATCTATTTAACCATATGCTATACTTACTGGTTGGTAGCTTATTTATAATTATTTCTAATTATTTCTGACTAACAGTACATTAAGTTCTAAAAAACATATTCTATCTTTAATATGTATTATATCGCAGTTATAGGATTATTAAAATTAATAATTTGTACTAATAAATGTTTGAAGTGTTCTTCATTATAACTACTTTAAGAGATTTTAGATACCGATTAGAGTTCTATAAATTATGATATAAGTTAGTTTTCAATTTACTCAAAAAACAATTGAAATAATATTTTTTTTAAATGTAAAATTTATTTGTACTGCTTTATTTTTAAGTTGGCATCTTAAGAGAATACTATAACAAATGTAATATTACTAATAATATATTGAAAAACTAGTCTTATCATATCTGATGTTTTTACAATTAAAAAATGATCTTAAATTCGCAATATATATTATAACTAGGATTTAGTACCATCTTTACTACTATACATATTTTGTATTTCCCTTTTAAGTTTTTCTTGTTTAGCTATTATTTTCTTTTTCTTCAAGGAATAAGCTTTTGGTTTCTTTACTCTAGGAGGAAATGTTTTTCTAACTACATCTTTCATAGCTTGAAATATATCAACCTAGAGGTACACAAAAAGTGAATTTCCTTTAAAATTTTATTTAACATCATTATTTTAACTCACCGTTCGAGATAGATGAACATAACGTATCAATCTTGATTTTAAAAAGAAATTATCACAGGAATATCGGTTACCATTTGGATCAGTAAGCGTAACATCACATAACGTCACGTTCATATCACTATAAAGTATTTAAATAGGTATTTAAATTTTCATTTTTTAACTCAAAATATCAATAATAAAGTAATACCAATCAACTTCTTTAACAAGTCCGTACACAGAAGTTTCATTTTGTAAATCAATAGTGGTATATTGATTTTCTACTGATTTTACCACACAAACTAAGCTTTCCACTGTCTTCATTTTCATCCTACGAGTCTTTCTCTCCATATTTTTATTTATAGTTCAATATAACTTTTTATGAAATTAAAAATTACAGACGCACGTAGTATAGTTTTTAATTTTTATTTATCATTATCAAAACTGAATGTGCATCAAAATATATTATTGATTTATACAATTTTTTTTAATAATATATTCAATTAATTTAAACCATTACGAGTTCTAATTAATGTATACTAATTTATCTGAAGTAGTGAAAATAAGCAAGTTTAACAATATCGCAATTCACATCACACAAGTTCAAAATATTCTTTACACCGACTATCGAACCATGAAAATACTAAATAGTAAACGGATGGCAGTGGAACGGTGAACGACTGTACGGCACTACGGCGGCTATGCTGCCCGGCTGCTGTGGCCCGTGCTTAATATTTAAACTTGTTGATATTATCACAGAATAAATATTTTTATTTATTTATTTTGTGATATTATCTGTAATTGGTGATACATGCATCTTAGTGATATCACTAAGTAACAACTAACAAGTAAGAACCATTGTATCTATTCTGTGTGAGAACTATGAAGTATGAGGTTACTGCACGGTCTTTGAAGATCTTCTATGATCGTGGCCCGTGGTTTACTCAATGGGTGGTATGGCGATCTTCACTTCATAAAAGATATTATAAAGGATGTTTATTTATCAGTTGCTTCTTAAAGTTTATAGATAAAACCATTGACTAAGATATATCTAAGTGGATAATACCTATAGCTACTTTATACTCCTTCACCTTGAATTGTCTCATGCACTCTTGACTTGTAGCGTAGAAGACAAAACAATAGCTTGTAGCAAAAAAGCTTGTAGTCTACTACTCGAATGATACCTGATAATGATTAATGATTGATGAACTACATAGTCGAGAATTCTAGAGTTCTAGACTTAGACTAATAAAGTAATAACACCAATGACTATTACCTTTTATCCAGTTAACTCTAAAGTAAAATTGCTGTCGAAATATCGACGAATGGTTTTACAAATTATATTTATTTGAGTTAATCTTAATAAGTCATCATGATTCATGGACATAAAATTTATCTCTAAAATATTCATGTACCTACAATTACATGTTATCTTTGCCTACTGAACGTTTTATCTCTGACCGGTGTCAACTCTATCACATGGAAAACCTGTAAACCATCTATTAGGATACGGGCATCAACATGTTGAAACCACAGCAAATACCAAATCTTTTCCGTGTTCGCGTTAATTCGTAGCCATCACGTATTAATATTTTTGAATAAGTGGACTTCCGACTTATTATAATATGTTATGATCTAATATCTATACTCTATAATATGGGCTAATGGCCTAAAGCTGAAACGGGGCTAAAACCACCTGTTCTTATTGTAACTTATACAACAGGTTACGTCACACACATTAAAACCGATCTAATCTTCCAGAGAATATTGGACACTACTAACTTATCAACGTATTGACATATTATTATTATTATTATTATTATACCGCGGCACGACCGTATCTCGAGTCTGGGTTACCGAGTTGAGTGAGTAAATAATAATAATAATAATAATAATAATCGTACTTGTAGTAAAATGCCTATTATAAAAAAAATAATAATGAAAAGTAATAAATAATAATGATATGTGCCGAATGCCGATTGGCGATTACGAGACTATTATAATTTATAATGAGTGTCTACGGTTTCTGATTATTTGTCGTGATTTTCTCGGAAATACATCGTATACTTATTATGCCCCACTAAAAAAGGAACATCTGCATCCTTATACTCATTCGTATAAATAATAATTGAATCTTTTATCATCTACGGATCGCGTGTTTCACTGACAAATATCGTTATTTGTTGAATGTTCGTAGTTTTCAGCCGTGGGTTGAATAATACCGGCGCCAACCGACACACGACGATATGATGGATTCGTCCATTTCGATCAAAGTGCACGTAGCTGTCCAAGCGACTCCTCACGAGATACCTGTCACCATCAATACAACTGTGGAAGATGTAATTATTGAGACCTCGAAGTTGTTAAACATTGGTCCGGTTGCTAGACATCTATTTGGACTGAGAGTCTTGAGCGCCACAGACGACAATCTGTGGTTGAGCCCCTCTCTGTTTATACTATATGCTAAAAATGAACATCACATTTATGAGTATAAGTTGAGGTATAAAATGCCGGATGTCAAACGATTGAAATCAATTGATTGTTATGCTTATAATTTCTATTTTTATCAAGTCAAATCTGATCTATTGAAGAGTAAAGTTACTGGGTTGTGCTATGACACATGCAAACGAGAGCTCATTGGCATGGGTGTTGCCGACATGTATAGGTCCATGTTAGAAGAAGACAAATCTAGAGAAACCGTCGAGCAAAATTATAAACACTTTATGCCCCAAGAAGTAGTTAAGCAACACATGTTTTTTTTGAAAAAGCCTGTTCAAGAAACTTTAAAAATACTTATAAATAACAATACAATTGGCCCTCTTTATGTACCTGTCATCAAAGAAAGTTATTTAGAACAATTTAATTCTATTGCACCAGATTACTTAGAAGAAGAATATAAGGCTTTGTACAGCGAAAATGGCAGTTCTGTGAATGTTGCATTTAGAGTAAATCCATTTCATTCTGAAATGCCTGGTATAAGAATGTGTACTGAAAACAGGAAAGAAGTATGTTAAGTTATTGGTGTGTAGGTAGATAAATGTCTTAACCAACACCTGTTTCAGTGGGTACATTTGGCAGCTATTGAAGACTTGTGCTTTCTATCAACAACTGATGATGGCACTGTTGAAATATCTAGAAAGACTGGTATTCCTATTCATTTGAAATTCTTAAGTACAAGTACAATGTTTTCATTCATAACATTATTAAATGGTTATTATCGTTTAATGGTTAATTGGAATTTTGACTTGTGTGCATCTACTAATACTCCATCTTTGAGCAAACTTAAATCAATTCGTTCTCATGGACCAATCAGGTACCTGTTTTTATTTATATTATTGTTTAGAAAAATATTTTCTTCCTATTAAATAATATAACTTTATAAGTAATTATTTATTAAATTTATTCTATCTTAAATACATTGATCATAATATCATTATTAATTTGACTTATATTTCCAAAACGAAATATGTCTTACTATTATTTATAAATATATGTTAGTAAAAGAAGTTATAAAAAATTAAAAATTTAAATAAATAGATTTTATTTATTCTTTTGATTAATATTAAATATTATACTACTTTCAGAAAGCAGATTATATTTAAGATATTATATACCTAAAATTAGTACTATAAACATTACAGTATTTACATTATAAATTATAGTTATTGTTATTATGCATTGAACAATGTTAAAATGGATTAAAATAATATCTAGAACAAGTTTGAAGTTTAATTAATAATTAACTTATTTTTCATAGTTATTATTCTTGCTAGAAAATATAATTTCAAGTTTTAACTAATACTTAAAATTATATTTTATTTCATAGCATAATGAAATCTACTTCTATCTTGAAAAAAAAAATGTCAAAAAAACATGGAAGTTTTATACTTAGACAAAGTATGAAGAACTATGATAACTATGTCATCGATGTTTGTGTTAATCAGAGGTAACATTTAAACTTCATACATGTTTATTAATTACAATTATAAATAGGTGACTTAAGTAATTATATTAAAATTTTAAATTTTAGCATGAAACCAATGACATATGTAATAGAAAGTAAGGGTGGATTTTATAAGCTTGCTGGTGATGATAAAATAGAATATCCTTCTATTTGGAGACTTATTACTAACAATAAAATGTCTTTGAACTTTATTGAATGCATTTTCCCATCAGATATTGGTAAGTTTTGTTGATTACAAAATAAAGTAGATTAACTACGTAGATAATGCTCTACCTACTCAATTTTTTTTGTAAAATTTGATATTTATTTAATAATTCTTAATATATTAATATTATAATTATTACTACTTATGTTTTACTTTTTAGCTATGAATGAACTATTATTATGTCAAAATACTAGTATTAAACATAGTATAGGTAATGATGATGAAGATGATAAAATTACCGGTCCCCATTTAATTAATAGCGATTCTATACATTTATTAAAAAGTAAGCACTTACTTAAGTAAATAATTATTGTATTAAAAATATAAATCTGCTTACTCTAATAATTTTAATTATTATTCACTAGCCATTTGCTCACCAAAAAAAAAAATGCAATCACTTATGAAAGTTCGAGTGGCTACTTGGTGCAAATCTAAAAGAAATGAATCCACTGTTGTTGTTAAATTATTTCAGGATGATGTTAATATAAATTTGCATTTAATGGTAACTGGTTTTATTAAAATAACTAAACACTTAAATTTAATAATTATTTTTTATAGGATTTGTTAAGTTTATCAAAGAGATGGAGTTCTGTGTCTTCGAGTGCTATTGTACGATTATTTGGTCTATGTGTTGATACACCAACTGCCTTAGTCAGTGAATACTTCGCATTAGGACCCCTTGATACATATCTGAGAACTAATAAAGACAATATATTATTTAGCAATTTAGTTGAAGCTGCAACATATATAGCTACAGCATTATGGGATATGGTAATTTTCCTTTATTTTGTAAATATTAAAAACTATGTTTTTCAATGTAAGCTCTATGAGTGGATACCTTAATATTATTTACTTATAGCCATATTGGTCATATTATATCAAAGTTGTACCTTTTTTTAATTTTATC
This sequence comes from Aphis gossypii, assembly GCF_020184175.1. Taxonomy (NCBI): domain Eukaryota; kingdom Metazoa; phylum Arthropoda; class Insecta; order Hemiptera; family Aphididae; genus Aphis; species Aphis gossypii. Next base: position 58,935,461 of record NC_065530.1, read on the forward strand.
AATTTCAATTTCTTTTTGAAATGTTGTTGTGTTGTATTCCTATTACTAATTTACATTTGTAATTTTAGGAAACTGCATGTTTAGTTCATGGTAAAATTCGATGTCATAAATTTGTAGTAGCCGAACATACCAAAAATTCCTTTATTGTTAAACTTACAGATCCAGGCATTCATAAATGTTATACTAGCCATGAGTAAGTATTTCAAATTTTTATTATTCAATAATTTTTAGTATATTTTTTTATAAATATTATTAAAATCTATTACAAAAGATATATATCAGGGATGGCCAAACCGCATTTTATTTATCTTATCGTAAAATTTTTATAAAAAAATTTTTTAATATGAATTTATGTATTATATAATAATATGACCTTTTTTTTTACATTTTGACTTTCATATTTATTAATATATTTGGTGGCTCGCGAGTCTCTTCTCGCTGGCCACCCCTGATAGGTGTAAACATAAAATGTATCTGTATAATATATAGAGACATTTAGTACTATTATTTAGTGTTTACATATGTGTAAATGTGTTTTTAGTTTGTATTGGATTCCAACAGAATTTTATAACACCATAGAACTTGCTCGAAAATCTCCCCAAGCTGATATTTGGGCTTTTAGTTCAACATTGTGGGAGTTATTTAACTATGGTATTATATTACCTGATGTTCAAAATGTTGAATTGTTTAAAAAAGTGAGTATTTATTATGCTTACTGCTAATAACCAACATATTCATTAAAAAAAAAAAAATCAAAATTATGTTCCAGAGATTTGAAAAAAATGTAAGGATGCCAAAACCAGATTGTTGTACAGATGACATATACCACATAATGACTGATTGTTGGGACAGTGACCCTTTTATAAGAAAAAAACCACAAGCAACATTAAGAGATTTAAGACAAATTTGGCTACAAAGTAATTGTGTATTATTTGAATATACTTGGCTATTTCCGCATAATGATTACTAATTTTCAATTATGATTAAAGTTTATGCTAGTCCTCAACATGAGTATACACCTTTAAAAAAAGAAGAAATATACTCTGATGATGTCACTTGTTCTGATGCAACAATTTATTATACTTCAGATTACACTAGTAAGATACAAGTTTTATGTACATAACCTTTTTAAAAGTAGATTATATAGAAATTTTTTTCATAATTTATAAACTAATGTGTAGAACAGGGGGCAGTAACTAATAAATACATTATATAATATGCCTTCATTGTATTGTCGTTACAACTAAATTTAATATAAATGTTTTATTTTTTCCTAGTTGAAACATTTTTGGATACTGTATCAAGCTCTTTTTCGGGAAGTGAAACAAAATCAGATTTTATTGATTTTAATTCTAACCCTGTACGTAAATATTCTATAGATTTGTCAATTTCTTAAAATGTATTAATTTAAAATTATTGTTTTATTCATTTTCAGGATGACGGAAGAAGTTATCAAAATGAAAATCCTATGCTCGCAGCTACCAACACAAGCTTCAATCAATTCATGGAACAGGTAATTAAATATTTACAAACAACTATTAGATTTATTCTCTATATTTGAATAATTAATTAAGAATTTTTTTCAACCCGTCGTTGGTATTGAATTAATGCTACGCTCACTTAATTGTTTTTTCATTATTATTATGTACTCAATAGAACATTGAAACCGTTACCAAAATATTTATTTTTAACGGTTTTTAAAAGATAATATTTTTTCTTTAAAATACATATAAATAATAATAAAATTAAAAACCACATTAATAAAAACATCTGATATGTAAAAGTAAAACATATAAAATATATAAAATATTATTTTGAATTTTCTTTTTTGTTTACTTTACATAAAATTATATTATAATATCATTTAAGTGGTCAAATGTATTTTGACCATTGCTACACAATATGCATGTATATGAAGTGATGCTCAGACACTCAGTGCTCACCTTATGGATACTGATGACTGCAGGTCAATAATCAACAAGTCATAAAAAAATGTTTACAAAATTCTTATATTTACAAAATTACATTTAGAAACATGTCAATTGAATAAACGGCTTCAAAAGAATTTTATAATATAACATACTAACTAAAAAAGCTAACGATTTTTTCAAGTGAGCTCATGATACAAATTATAGGTTAAATAATATACATTATAACAGCCAACAGGGATGGCAAATCCATGGTACACAAAAATTAAAATATTTTTAATACATATATATATATTAGTAGCTGACGTTACTTACATTTTATATAATAATAAACTATACAAATATATAATATTTTTCATGGCATACTTAAAAAAAAAGGTTATATTTAGCATGTAGCATTTAAATAATTTGCCACCCCTGGATTATAATATAAATTTATGAATTTTAAATAAAAAATATTTATTATGTGTAGCTTACATCCACGGAAGAGATAAAGAACAATTTGCAAAGTGCTATGAACTGCCAAAAAAAAACATATCAATTCAATAATGCTACATTGACATTACAACAAGTTATAGGACAAGTAAATATTTTTGATTTAAAATTTATTATTAAAACTATACATAATACCATACTGTGATGGGAGAATTCGGTTTTTGAAATTAACTAGTTCAAGTTCTTAAAATTCAACTTCAATTTGCTATTAAATTATACTGTCTTAATAAAATTAGTAGATACGATCGTGAATATCATACAATTATTAAAATAATGTAAATTCAGTGTTAACTATCATACAGATGACAGATCATAACATAGTTGGCACTTACACTGCACTTTTCTAAAACGAAATTATAAGAATAATATTCTAAAGAAATATCAACTTTGTACGAATCAAACAGTACGTTTATTATAAAATTAGTATATCTTAATATGTACTATGAAGTATAAATTAATAAAAATATGTAGATCAGTGATGGGCCAAAGGGCTCAATTTTGTCACAATTACATCAACTTTTCAAATGGGTGAAGGCAGTGGCATCAAACTTTGGTCACAGCCTGACTTTTCATTCACATTTTATTTACTTCATAGTTTTGTTGTAAGTAAATAATGTATATTAGAATATATTGTAGGATCGTAGTGGCGGTAAATAATTAAATATAAAATTATGTCACTTTAAATTTAAGTTCTGTGTGCCACTGTCTGTACCCGAAAACATCTCAATTGTGTCAATGAATGAACCAAAAATATTCATGGTTATAATTCATAAAAAATAAGAACTCATTTTATATCTAAATATTTTATTTTTCTTTAAATTGAACACATTTATGTGTAATTCACACAAAATTAATGTTGTTATATTATCGATTTCATTTTCATCACCATAAATACCAAAAATTCTAATTATTATAAATTCTCATTAGGGATTTTATGGAGTTGTATTAGAAGGATTATTAGAATATAGTGATAATAAAACCAAAAAAGTAGCTGTGAAGCATATGAAAAGATCATTCCAAACTGAGGATTTCCAAAGAGAAATTGGAATTATAGAAGTAAGTCATACTTTTCTACTCAAGAAATATGTTGTATTTATGTTGTTAAATTTTCATTTTAGGGACTTAGCCATCCAAATATTGTTGAAATTGAGGGTGTATTAGAAGAACCAAATTTAATGCTCGTAATGGAATATATAGAACTTGGTTCATTAAGCAGTTACTTGAGATTACATGAAGATGAACTCGTGGAGGAAACTAATAGATTATTGAAATACTCTTTGGACATTGCTCAAGTAATTCTATATTTAAACTATATTAAATACTAATATTTTAATCTTCACTTTATTATATTATACATTTTTATGTTGGGCTTTATCAATACCAAACATTGTAAAATACTATATTCATAAAAATATTTAATTAATTAAGTAATAAGTACTTTTAGAGTAAAATGTTAAATGTATTTTATGTATAATTTATGTTAGGGAATGGAATATTTAGGAAGCCTAAATATAATACATCGTGATTTAGCTACAAGGAATATTTTGGTATCAAGCCCGACAACTGTAAAAATCTCAGATTTTGGCCTAGCTCAATTTTTACCTGATGAAAAATATTATTATTTACAAACGATGCGAGATCTGCCTTTAAAATGGTGAGTTTTGTTATGATTACATTAAAATATTGATATTAAATCTTAAATTCTATACTTTTATAGGCATGCTCCAGAAGCTATTTTGTATGGAAAATTTTCTCCAAAAACTGATATTTGGGCTTATGGTGTATTACTTTTTGAAATTTTTTCCTTGGGTAAAGAACCAAATGTAGTTTCCAAGTTGGAAGAAAGATTAGACGTTGAAAAACTAATAAGAGTTTTAGAAGAAGGTCACCGGTTACAGTGTCCATCATGTCCACCATGCAGTATAGACATATATAACAAACTTATGAGGCCTTGTTGGGCTTATGTAGCAGGTGATCGTCCAAATTTCTCAGATTTAATAAATAATATTAAATCACTTATGACTCTTGAATCTGCTGAACACTTCACACGAGGATAACAAAGATGTTTTGAACAAAATATTATCATGACTTAATAATTTTACCAGACAATCAAGGGGTACAATGAACCTATATTAACAATCAAGTGTTCTGAACAGTTCATTATGATTCAGCAAGAACTTAAATTACGAGAATAATAATAAAATTAATGTGTATGTTTGAAAAAGTACTTAGAATACCTTAAGTGATAACTAAATACAATTCTCAAGAGTTATTCAATTGCAAATATCAAGTATTTAGAAATTTTGTATTTTCAAAAAAAATTGCACACTAGTAATCTAGTCAAACAAAATAAATATATTACTATACATATTTATAACCTTAAATGTTTTGTTGTAATGGAGGTGTAGATGAAGAAACAGCAGAAACCAAATATTCTTGTATATATGTTAAGATTTAATTTACTTCTATCGTATATGCTAGTTGATACTAAATACTGTAGTTATTATTTGCTTAGTTAAAAAAAAAATGTTACTTAATATTTGTATGCAATAAGACTGTACCCATTATGTTAATTCGAAAACTTAGTATTTAATAATCATAATGTAATTAAAATATGACGGTGAGGAAAACACAAGAACAAAACAAAGGATTTTTGTTGAAATACTGTCAATGAAAAATGCAAGACTTTTTTTTTTAAATAAACTGTATTGTACTTAAAATGAAAATACAATTTATTTAGCTATGGTAGAACTACACTTTCCACAATAGAATCTGTTGGACATCTCAGCCATGAATACCCCAGGCCCACAGTTTTCAGCAGTACACTCTTTCCTCAACCTATGCACTTTTCCATTCTCATCAACCTATAAATAATGATAATTATAAAAATCACATTTTAAGTTAAGAACTGATAATTCATACCTTATAAAATTTAAGTATTCCTAACTTAATCTTCTTCTTTTTATGTTTGATTTTTTTAGGTGTGGAATAATTCTTCTTCTTACGTTTTTTAGCACCACCTCTTAAACGAAGTACTAAATGCAGTGTTGATTCTTTCTGTATATTATAATCAGATAGTGTGCGGCCATCTTCCAATTGTTTTCCAGCAAAAATAAGACGTTGTTGATCTGGGGGTATCCCTAAATTACAAATTAAAAAAACAAGTTAATAATTAACAATGTTAATAGTTTGATACCCAAATATCTACTAAGTATAATTAATACATTTTAGTAGAATATTGGTAATATTTACTGTAGATAAAACAATGGTATAAATCAATCTAAAGAACCTAACCCATCAAAAACTATACTTGTTTTTCATAAAGAATTCATTTACTTCAGATATCATAAATATTAGTTTTAGAAGATAATTTAATTATGGCTGACATTTGGAATAAAATAATTTCTATTACATATTTTTTTTAAATTTTGATATAGAAAAAAATTAAATCTTGAACAAGTAGTTAATTAGTTAAAAATATTAAATTCACTTTTATATTGGAAGTAGGTTTTTGAAAGAAGGTAGGTAATATATTTTATTTATTAGTTATTACTTTTAATTTGAACACTATATATATATTGATTTACTATATTAAAGTATTGTATAATATAGATTTTAATTAAATAAGTTGTAACCAATGATAGGTATAACATATAAATGACAGTAGGATGTCAACAGATTTTGGTGCTATTTCAAAAATAATAGGTATTAAATTTACCTTCTTTATCTTGGATTTTGGATTTTACATTTTCAATAGAATCCGATGATTCAACCTCAAGGGTAATTGTTTTACCCGTAAGGGTTTTAACAAAAATTTGCATCTTGACCTATAAACAAGTAAAAAAAAACAATAAGTATACAAATATTGATTAAAATATTTAAAATTTAATAATATCAATGATTTTAAGATAGGTAGTAAAGTTTAAATGGTTTTTGTAAGCACTTCAAACAAAATTAATTAATATTTTATAAATGTATAATATGTATTGTATTGCCACAACAATAAGATAATATTGAAATCAATTATAAAATGCAGGAAATAATATTTCTATCAATAACATTAATTAAGTGTTAGTACATAAAACCTAACTATTGGGAAAGGCCAGTTCAAGATTTTATTTATTAAAACTAAAATTCGGTAAATTAAAATGCTTATTAAAAGTAAGCATTATTATTTATATTTTAAATTCTCATAATTTATAACCAAGGGATTTAACCTACAAATACAACAATATTATATAGGGTTAACGAAAAAAATGTAACAAGAGCATTTTTATATTATTAAGGTCTACAATAATAGTATAAAACACTAACAAACAAAAGAAACATAATACTTACGAATTAACTTCGCACAAAATGAAACGCCAAGTGAATCTCAAAATCAAGTTCAAATCGGAGCCATAGCCCTAAGAGAAAGATCAAAGAATCTTCTACTATACGAGACATAACGTCATAACCTATAAAAAATTGACAAATACAACAAACAAGTTGTTCACTTTTGAAAACTTAAAATGTCTCTTTTCCAAATATTTTTTAACAATACTAATTTATCAAATTATATATTGTTCCCGCCAAATAATTACAGCAACAAATGATAAAAATTAGTAATCTAAAATCTTAGGAGTTTACGATTCGTATAGTACTATAGGGCAATTAAAGGCATACGCTATATTTATTTTGATTTTAGTATATGTATCAGTAGTTATTATAACTTAATACTTATTACTTACGTAGGTACTAGGTATAGTTATTTTTTCACTGCACACATTATTTCAGTTGTCAAAATTTCTCTGTTATTGTCGTCCATCGTCATTCTTTATGTATTTTTATATGCTGTTGGATGTAGTGTTATAGTCTACTGTAATGCCAGTAGCTAAATAGCATCAACGTTTATTTCTTTAAAAACACATTATTTATTTAAACTATAGTTGTTGATCTTATTTATTTAAACAAAATGAGTCTGTGGGCTGATAAATACCGACCTAATTCTTTACAAAAAGTTGATTACCACCTGGATCAAGCTCAACATTTAACTAACCTTGTTAGTATACTGATTAAGTAGTAGATTTATAAATTTTTATTGTATTTATGTGTTCATATAATAATTTTGTAAAATTAATTTATAGGTAAATCAAGGCGATTTTCCACATCTACTATTCTACGGACCTAATGGTGCTGGAAAAAAGACTCGTATTTTAGCATTGTTACGACAACTGTATGGCCCTGGTGTCGAAAGGTTACGCACTGAACACATGAACTTCATGGTATAAGACTGATATAAATCTATTAGTTATCCACTACTTAACTGATTAATTACTTAATAATTTTTCATAGACTCCTTCAAATAAGAAATTTGAGATAATGACTGTTGCTAGCAATTATCATATAGAAGTAAATGCTAGTGATGCTGGTATGTATGATCGCATTGTAGTTATGGAACTCATAAAAACTGTTGCTCAAACTCATCAATTAGATTCAACTAAGCAACGGCATTTTAAAGGTAAAACATTTTATTGACATTTTTGGGGTTTTTTTTTTTAACTTAACAATTATGTTACAGTTATCTTATTAACTGAAGTGGACAGGCTTACTAAAGAAGCTCAGCAAGCCTTGCGACGAACAATGGAAAAATATATGGCTACTTGTCGTATTATTTTGTGTGCCAATTCCATTGGTCAAGTGATTCCAGCCATACGTAGTAGATGTTTAGCTGTGCGTGTTCCAGCTCCTACTCATGAAGATATTTGTAAAATTTTGAAAGTAAACATCAATGTTTAATAACTAAAATAAGTAAAAAATATACTTAAGTTCTCAAGTATATTAAATTGTTAAAAACAATTGCTTTTTTTTATGATTGAGAGGGATAAGAACCCAAAGTGGATATTTGTTTTTAACTGATTTTAAAAATTTAATAGGCCAGCTTAGCCATTAATGTTCAATCTTTAGCCTTTAACCATTGTTGGTGATAAACATGTTCATATTCATAACTGTTGAAAAAATATAATATTGTGTTCTGGAAAATTATTGTCACAGTGACAATCAGTAGCTTAGGTACTGAGGCAAAGTATTTATTATGCCTCTTAAATTATACTCTTGGTCACTAAAACAGTATATTACATACATAATAAATAAGTTCATAATAATTTCATGTAGTGCTAGATTTAGAATAGGTGCCGCCCCTACCCTAAGAAAAAAAAATGTAAATATTTACATAATTTTTTTCCATTTCTTACAAAATTTGCTGATTTTCCTGATTCCATGTTCTACAGACTAAAGTCCAATATTGTAGTAAAATAATTGAGTATTATTTTACAATTGGTAACTAGTCACTTATAAATATATGTAAATATGATATGGTTACTAATAAATCTTATTTATGTTTCCAATAATTACGGTATTGATGTATAGTATTATTTTTTGTCTAGTCAAATTAACATTTATATTTTATTTATTTGTCTTTAATGTGTTACAAATCATTGTAATTATTCTATAATATTTATAGACGATTTGCAAAAAAGAAGGATTAACATTACCAGATGAATTGGCTTTAATTATCTCTCAGAATTGTGAACGTAACTTAAGGCGAGCTATATTAATGTTAGAAGCTAGTAAAGTAAAACAGTTAGTATTTACATATATATTTATAATTTAATCTTTTTTTTAAATATTTGTAGTATTATTTATAATTAATTCAATTGAATTTTAAATAATAGGTATCCTTTTGATGTGAAACAAAGTGTTGTTGTACCAGATTGGCAACTTTATATTGGCGATACTGCCAAACAAATACTAAGCCAACAAACTCCTGGAAAATTGCTTGAAGTTCGATCTATGCTTTATGAATTGATTGTTCATGGCATTCCAACAAACGTGATTTTTAAAGTAAGTAAAATCAGATTATACTATAATATTATTAGTGATAACACAGTTTTTTCATGAACATACAATTTTCAGTTTTTACTTAAAGAGTTGGTGAAAAACTGTGACGTTTCGTTGAAACACGATATTGTTGAGATTGCATCGTTTTATGAACATAGTTTATTAAAAGGCAATAAAACCATGTTTCATTTAGAGGCATTTGTCGCCAAATTTATGTTACTTTATTCAAAATTCATGGAAGAGTCATTAAATGGTATATTTTAATTTGTATTTTACATTTAACTAGATTTCTGTTAACCTTAAATTATTGTTAAAATAACATTGTATACTTAATCACTATTTAATTTTTATAAAATTAATTATAAATTTTATTTAAATATACAGGTTGAACATTTTTATACTAACATTACTTTTTCCTTAGTTTGCATTATGACTCTTCAAGAGTGTTAGTAGTAAATCACCACTGACACTCTTTCCCTATCTGCGCTGTTTCATCATTCCTCACTTCATTTTTTGGTGTTAAATGTGTGTTATCTAAATCCACAATCCTGGACATGGTATACTAATGAAATTTTGATTCCATTGGTCTTTCCTTAATTGGTTAATATTAGATAGCTAATTAACACATAAATTATTTACTTTTTATTTTTATTATACTTCACTATATAATACATTAAATACAAACAAATATATTAATTCACACTACTTGTAAAATGTTAATAAACACAAATGTCTTAATGGCAATTAAAAAATAAATAAGATGAATATAATATAGGTTAGATAGTATATCAAGTGAGTATTATAAAATATTAATGATGCATTACTGGATAGAAAAACAATTTAGGGTACAGATTAGTATACCAAAAATTGGTAATGATAATATGTATAATAATATGTAATTATTTTTAATTATATTAATATTATATTGTATATATTATCAATTTTACTTAATATAAACTTCAAATAGCTTTCACTGTATTTTAGTAATATCATATTTGTACATAATTCTCAGTTCAAGTAATAGCCAGTAAGATGAATGCTACATGTTTGTTGACAAGAAAATACTACACTTGATCCAGCATCTAATTGTATATCTATGTTTGATTGATATTTATTACCTTCATGTAAGTGACATATAATTACCTCTTGTTTGTTTGTGGATGATTTCATTTTTAAAGTGAATTTAAATCTGTTGTTTAACACAAATTGAGGTGTCTCATAGTCAAATGGCCAGTCCATTGGTCGTCTAATAAATGCTCCAAAATCAATATCTATAACGGCCATGGTGAGGCGTAAAGTTTTTTCCACTACCATAATTTTATTGATACCACATTTGGGACATAAAGTCTCTGTATGTTGTCGAAACATATTCACACATGAATTTACATCATTTGGTGTTAAAACTAATGAAAAAAAAGCCATATTGAATTATACTTAAATACAATATGCTACACGTCACTGAAGTTATATTATATTGAATAAATTTATTTTAATAATTCAGTTATGTATAAAACAATATTAAGTTTAAATCTAATCTTAAAATGGCTTTATAATGTATATAGGACATAGGTTATAAACTCATATTTTCACAGTATTAATGAATGGTCTATGAAAGTTCTCACGATGATAATTTCATCAGTTTGTGGTTTAAAAATAAAAGATAAATGTAATCAAAATTGTTTTTCTCTATGGTTTTAATAAAATAAAAATAAATGTGTCTATATTACAACAATATAATTATTATTTACTTATAAAATTGACAAAAAAATCTCAGTTATATTACCGTGTTATAATTATTTTATTTTGATTTGATGATATAAATGAAATTTGATATCCTCTTTTTAATAGAAACTCTCAATATTTCACCTGTTGTTACAGAAAAGTGCTTATAAGAGGATGCATACCTAACCTGTATACATTGTCTCCGTCTTACGTATATATAACATAACATAGTACTCTTTCAGGGAAGGATGACGGACTGTAGTCCAAGTTGAGCAACCAAATCTTCACACTGAAGAGATTTTGGAATGTACAACATTGTTTAATTTTTTTGATATAAGAACTACAAAAAAAAGTTCTTGTTTCTATATCTATTATTGTTGCTTTTCAAACTTTTTGTGTAGTACTGAAATCATAAAAATAAACATAGCATTTCAAAATCTTCTGTATGAAATAGTTGTTTTCTTAACTTCTAATAATTTTTCCAGAATCAAGAAGTTTAACCGTTGAACATGCTTAAGATAAAAGTACACTAATTATTTCTAAATCATAAATTGAAATATTTTAGAATTTATTTTATCTAGTTTTTAGTTAATAAACTAGAAGCTAAAAAGCCACATTAATAATAGTGCTGAAATACACCAAATAATAAAAAATACCATAGTCCAGGAGCTAAGTTATCACATCAAGAATATTTGTTATAATTTAAGTTAGGAAAACAATTTAAATAATTTTTCTAATAACTATCTAAATGATCGTTCAATTTACACCTAAAAACTGGGAAATATTTTCTTTTGTTTTCATTAATGACATTATAAGTTATAACATAATATTAAAATATCTTGACAATTAAGAAATTAGGAAATAATATTAACTATTGATATTCAATTTCAATAGAATAGAAATTACAATTAAAGTTTTCTTAATAAACATAAAACATTAGTCTTTAGCACTTTATTCATATGATTGATTTAGAACTAAATTTACATAATATTATTAAAAACAAGCATCCACATAACTGTCATTTAAAACATTAAATATTAACCAAATGATAATTATCCAGAAAAATAAAAGTCAGGTATTTAAATAAAAATGAGTTCAACAATTATACAATTAAGAATTAAAAATTAATTTATTATAAGTCATTCATATACAATTGGTAAATTATTGCCAAATAGATTGGGCACAAATACTTTCTATAAATGCCAAAAAATGTTGACAATTCAAAATGTTACGATTCATAATAAACAAAATTGTATACTTAAGATAAAAATTGTCTCAAAATTAAAAACTATATTATATTATAAATACAGCTTTAATTTTTTATTTTTTATAACAAACGGAATACTGATATTCGTTGTGTGGTTGTTGTAGAAAAATGAATGGTAATTAACAAATAATCATAGGAATATCAGTCGGAATAAAAGACATAATGGATACACTTAATTAACATGTTTAAGTTCTACATCAAAAACTAATGTACTATTTGGTGGAATTTCAGGCGGACTTCCTTTAGCACCATACCTGAAAACAAAAACATTTAAATAATAAATATATGTTTATTATAAAACATTTTCTTCTTAAAATACATTATTCTCAATAATAATTTAGTATTTACACAACAAAATATGTTATATAAAATACATATGTTAACTATTAAATTAAGCATTAGATGCATTAGAAAATACTACTTACGCCATATTTGGTGGACATATCACTTTTCTTTTGCCTCCAACTTTCATACCGGCAATACCAATATCCCAACCCTTAATAACTTCACCACGTTGTAATCCAAAAGTGAATCCAGGTCCTTTCTGCATTGAATCAAAAACTTTACCAGTGGATTTAAGGCGGCCAATATAATACACTTTAACCTATAATTTATTAAAAAATATATTAGTACAAAATTCAAATACGAAAAATTAATACTTATTATTTACATTCTTTCCTGGTTTTGCAACAGCTCCATCCCCAACTTTAATATCATTTATGATAACTCCACCATTTAACTTTTGTTGTTGATTTTGCTTATCTTTAGGCAGTGGAGTATCTGGTTTAGTCTTTAATCCACTAAGTGGGGTTTTAGGTTCCTTATTTTTCTGTTTTTTACTACTTTCTGTTGTACCCTAAAATATAATTAGAAATAATTAACAAACATAAAATATATTATATAAAAAAATTAATATAAAATTACATTTATCAAACTTTTATTTGCGTCAGGTGTTTTGGGTAAAGGAGTTTTTTGACCTTTAGGGGTCTTTTCTTGACCTTTAGGGGTAATCGCTTCTTTTTTGGGAGTCTTTTCATTTCCATTTAATTGTTTTTTTGGGGTTTTTTGTTGTTCTTTTGTTTTTTTCGTCAATACTGGTACTTCTTCAATTTCATCGTCACTATCTTCTTCTTCTTCTTCGTCGTCGTCATCATCATCGTCATCATCGTCATCTTCATCATCATCGTCGTCATCATCGTCATCGTCATCATCAGCTAAATCACTTACTAGACAAAACAATTATAAAATAATAATACTGTTAAAACAATTCAATAAAAAATTTATGTGCCGTTTGAATATACAACCATAGCTTTTTTATTTGTTATTTTAAAATAGTAATATGGACACCGGATGAGAACTGCATACATACACAATCAATGTGTTAAACAATAAGGAAAATATTTATACTTAAAAATTCATTCAAAGTGGTTAGGATAGATAATTGTTACATAAAAATGACAATGAATTCAAAAAATGTACCTACATACTTCGTGTTTTATTTATCATATAGTAAATAACTTAAGACTTACGTTTTAACCCTTCGCCGTCATCATCACTATCATCTTCAAAATCCATGGTTTCATCATCACTTTCTTCATCAGATTGATTACTCTCATCCAATTTAATGGATTTATTTTTTTTTGAAGTATTATCTTCCAATTTACGTTTATTTCCTGTATACAATGAAATTAAATTCTTTTTACTATTGACATTACACTATGAACACTGAAAAAGCAAACTCAATTGTGCAAATAAAAGAATTTTCACACAATGCTAGGCTAAATGACTTCCCTAGAAGTAGGTGATGATAAGACTACAATTTTTTTGGTGAATAGTAATAATAAATCAGAGTAAGAAAGGAACGTAAGAACACAACAACTTAATTATAAAATTGTATAACAGTTAATAAAATTAATTTACATAAGTACCAATAAAACAAACATAGGATAATTAACCTTAAATATTTAAGAGGCACTATATACATACATTCAGAATTACTGTTTTTCAATATTTAAATGTAAGGAAACTTTCCTTACATTTAAATATTGAAAGTTAAGAAGGAGTTCTGCAGTTTGTACAACTTAGTGAAAATATCTATATAATATATTTTTTCTTTAAGTACCTTTTCCTTGTGCTGGTTTTTCAATTTGTGTTTCTTCAGATTCAGATTCACTTTCCAAATCAGAATATAATTCATCGTCTTCATTTAAATCTAAATATCCTATAAAAATATTCAAGAAAAATATTAATTTATATTTTTTAATCAGAATCTAAATTAAATAAATACCTGTCATATGTATGTTAGCAGTGGCTGATGTAACAAATTTTAAATCTGTTCCTCGTGGGAAAATATGATCCAATCGACATTGGTACAATTTTGATGCTTTAGACAAATGACAAAGAATTACTCGAGGATTATCATCAGTCTCGACATAAACAGTATGTACATCATCAGCTAAATAAAACAAAACCAATTTTAACAAATCAACTAAATGTTGTAGGTATATATATAAATGTTTTTTTTTACATAAACAATAAAATTAATTATTTTTTAGTTTATATGTAATATTTGATTTGGTGACTACTACAGAATTAACTTAAAACGCAATACAAGTAAGAACTTCAGTATTCAATAAAGGGTCCATTAGACAACCTAGTATGTATTAATAAATAAACATGTTTTTATATTTATTTTTTTTTGTGTGTGCTTAAGTTAGGTAGACAGTAATTAGTTTCAAGACATACACAATGTCAGGCAGCATCAGTTAAACATTTGATTACAAGATAATTTATACTACACCCAGGAAATATAAATTAAAAATATTTAATTAACCCATAAATTAATACGGTTAATACATACCCTTTTTAACGGATTCCAAATCAAGTGTAGCCATTGACAGATGGAATGTGTTTTCGACAACAGTACTGTATTTTTTCCCCGGTTCCATTACTATGCCTATTAACATGAACATCGTTATTCAATAAATATATATATAATGTGTATTATATTATAAAACAAAAACACAAATAGTTTACATAATAAATGTTAATCTTGCAATACAATTAATAAATATACATTGACAATCGACTACGATATATCATTCAACAAATAATATAATACACTAATGTTCAACAGATACACACGTGTTTATAAAAACCATCATTCAATATACTTACTCCACATTTTGTCGGTGGTATAATATAACAGATTAACAATAAAAAAAAATAATTGAGAATAATTATAATATTAAAAATTATTTAAAATACACGTGTTAAAGCGATAGAATTTCAATGGCGAACAACAACGTGACTTCAACAAGGCGAAGAAGCCGAAAATGAACGAAGATCAGTGTTTGACGTTTATCCTATTGCCGAACAACAAATATGAACGAGGGTTACAATAACCATGAGCCAACAGCCAACCGAACCGATAGGAATGCGAGGGACAGAAATTACACAGTGACTTCTCAGTATGACCATATCAAGGGAATCATTGTAGATTATATCATTTGGCGCGTTTATTAAATTCATGTTTAACACTGCTATATTATGCATTTTCGCAATAACATATTATTATATTACATTAAATTTTTAATTTATCATAGAAATTAATAAAAATACCATTTATTTAGAAACTCATAACAATAAATCGTAAATCGTTAGGCATTATTGACAGGCCCTGATTTACGCAAGTGCAGATGGAGCACTTGCACTTGGCCCCCAATTTTGGGGGGCCCCCCGATCTCCGTGAATTGTAGAAAATTTTGTGTATTAAAATTTTTTTTTAAATTAATTATTTTTAATAAATTATAATTCCTATAGACCTTATACTAGTATAAGTCATTCCACACCTCAATAGTCAATACAACATATTAAAATAATAATAATAGAAAATTGTTTGAACATCGGAAATATTTGATACGTAATAACTAATAAGTAATAACTATTTATAGATTTCTTCCAGCCCAGAATTTACAGATAACCCGTCGTTGGTGACGCATTTCGCTCCTACAATTAACATTTTTAAACCATTGGTTTAGATTATTCAGTTATCTACGGAAATGAATAGCGAAAAACATTAATAAATGTTATAAATAAACTAATATAGTTATAGTATTTATAGTACATGAAATAATGTACAAATATTTTATGAGTTTTGGGATATTTATTTAATACTTAACATATAAATATTTTGTTTTTATTATCAATATTTCCCCCTCCTCTCTATATAGATTTTTTTTGGAACATTTTTTTGACTTGTGGTGGTGGGGGTAGGGGGTAAAAAAAAAATTGTGCACTTGGCCCTAATTTTATTAAATCAGGGCCTGATTATTGAACGCATAAGTGAAATTCAAAAATTTACTTATACAATTTTTAAGATGGTAAAACGTTCTATTAGTAGATAAGTTCCTAATTGTACGTTCTATCTTCTATGTAAACATTGCTAACTTTCAACAAATAAGTTTTATTACCATTTTAAGTATTCTCTAATAGTCGAATAAGATCACCAAAAACATAATTACTAATTAGTGTTATTCTATTTTTGTTTCAACCTAAGGTTCAAATACCTATATCTATCTCAAATTTGTACAATTTTATCATTAATAATTAAAAGATAATAATTTCCCTTTTAGATTCTGAACGAAGTGATGAATGTATTGATTTTACAATGATGTGTGTTTTTTTTGTGTCTGTGTACAGCATAACTAGTCGAAATAATGCTCCAATTTCAAACTGTGGGGGTGGTTTCCGATGTAAAAGTGAATATTCTTGGTGCATTATAGAGGTAAAAAGTTAACATTTTCCAACAGTTTTCAAAAAAATCGAGAAAAACAAAAAAAAAAATGACTGAAAAACGGCAATTTTTACGCAAAACCAGTTTTCGACCAAATCGATTTTTTTTTATGGTTGTAATTCAAAAACTAATCACTGAAAATACTTGAAATGTTCATCAAATGTTAATGTCAGTGGTATCTGTATATAGTTAAATTTTCAAAAAATGTTGACTTTTTTTGAGTTATTTATAGACCACTGAAAATTTCGATTTTTTTGAGAAATGTTTTTTAAAGTAACGATAAAAAATTTTTGGATGACCAAAAAGTTTTGAAAATTTAATACAAGGTTCCTTATGAGTTGTTTTTATTGTAGCTAAAAAAAATTAAAAATCGTTAGTTACAATTTTTTTTTTATAAGCGTTTATAGTTCAAATTTTTACGAAATCTGTCGAAAACGCGAAAATTTGCAAGTAATTTTGAAGTTGAAAAATCATAAAATTTTTTTGTTTTCATAACTAAGGATTAAAATTATAACACTAAGTTTTCCATAAGTTTTCCTTTAAGTAGCTATAGAGAAAACTCATAACATCATTATAGGAAAAATTTTATGTGCGTTTGAATTTTAAATTTTTACGAAATAGCGTAACGATAACGATTTATCCTCAAACGATTTTAAATATTTGTTATTATTCAAAAAGTATAAGTAGTAGATACTTGAAAATTTTACCAGTTATTTAGATTGGCATTTTCCTTACATGATTTAATTTTCAAAATATTTTGAGTTTTTTTTGAGCTATTTATAGACAACTGAAATTTTCAATTTTTCTGAAAATTTTTTTTTGAAGTGTTGATAAAATTTTTTTGGCCCTATCAAAATATTTGAAAATTGTATTCAAAGTTCCTCATATGTTATTCTTATAGTGATTAAAAAATTATAAGAATACATAGGCACAATTTTTTTTTATTAGCATTTGAAGTTCAAATTTTGACGAAAATTCGTCAAAATTATGAATATTTGCAAATTATTTTGTAGGAATAATTCATAAAAATGTTTGTATAGGTAGCTAAGAGTTGAAAATTAAATACAAGATTTTTCTTAAGTGTAGCTTAGGTACAATAATTATAAAAGAACTAAAATTTTGGTGTATTCAGGCCATTAACACATAAACCACCTTTTTCACCAACCACTGGGAATTATATCCTAGGCTGACAAATCATCTTCGTTCAGAATCGTTTTTCGTATACAATGATACCTATCATTTCATTCAAATTTAACCTACCCTAGTCCGAGGTCAACCCCACCCCCTAATGTACAGCAGAACGGTACCCACTTGCCCGCTTTTTTTTTTTTGAAGTGTCGATAAAAAATTTTTGGCTGCCCAAAAACAACTTAAAAATTTAATACGTTTATTATAAGTCGTTCTTAATGTAGTTAAAAAAATCGTTAATCACAATTTTTTTTTACCATGGTTTAAGTTCAAATTTTTACGAAATATGTCAAAATCGAACAATTTTGCAAGTATATTAATTGTAGTTGAAAATTCATAAAATTGTTCGTATTTATACCTAAGATTAAAAAAATTAACACTAAGATCCTCATAAATTTTCCTTCAGATAGCTATAGAGAAAACTTGATGCGTCTTGTTAACTTACTTAAGGGCTCCTCTCCTCCCTAAGTTGGCAAACAGTGGAGTAACTCAAATTAAACAATTCTTTCACTAAACAGTAAACGGGCTGGCCTCAGGACAACTTGGTCAAGAATGCTCTCCAACGCAGGTCTCTTAACAACTGCCATACCTTACATAGTTCAAATTACATAATATCTCCCTTAGTGGTGGAGAAAGATATGATATATATATATATATATTATATATATATATATAGTGGTATTTTACACATAAGACACAACTAAAAAAGTTAAATATTCTTTTATAAATTATATTACTTAACATATTTACATATATAACACATATTGACACAATTTTTTAACATTAATTATATTACTTATAAATAAAAGTAAAAAGTAAAGTAAATGATAAAATTAATATCTTAAAAAAGTAATTTTGATTGAATTGGTATTAATTTATAAATATTTACATAACCACAAATCATACCACATACACAACTAAAATACAAAATATTTAAGAAATTAAGTTGTTTTTATAACATTATTATTAGTACAACTTTTAACACAAAACAAAAAAAAAATCACATATTTGAATATACAATATACATATATTTAAAAATTAATTGAATTTGTATATTTATCTTTGCATAGTTTGAACATGTTCTTTTACTTCTTCAATAAGATGTATAGATCTTTTAAATTCTCCATATTGTTGGTTGAAATTGGTTGAAACATTTCTTAGTTGATTTAAGTTATGTTCAGTGCGATCAATATTGGATTCTAAAGATGAAAGATTTTTGACCGTTTGATTTAACATATCATGACTCTTTGAACTTTTGTGGATTTGCTTGATAACTGATGACATATTATTGATATTCAACTTTACCCGTTCACTCAACAAATTTTTTGAATCACCAAAAAGGGATCTAGCACTTGTACTTGAAGCTGAGGTCATTATCAATTATTATTAATATTGTATTGATTCAATAAGCTTTTATCACCACAGTCACACCTAAACAATAATTTATTTCAAAATAGTTAATATTTTATGAACTATAAATTGTATAGGTTTAATAACAAAAAAAAAGTAATAATACTGAATTAAAACACATTATAATATAAAATTAGTAATTCTCATTATTATAAATACAATACAGTAGAATAGAGGTTGGCAACCCTCAGTCTATGAAACGATTTTATGCGGCCAACGATTACAATTTATAATTAGTGTAAAAATATAGAATACCACATTATGTATTTATGTTAGTTGATAAACTGTAAATAAAATAAAGTGTATAGCCCGTGAACATTTTTATTTTTTAGCCCCTAACACTAAAAAGGTTGCCGACCACTGCAGTAGAACCTTGATTATCCAGGGTAATGGTAGAGAGGAATCATACAAATAAATGAAAAACATAATTAATCTAGACTTTTAATTTGTTTATTTAACAGTGTTATATAAAATATGTACATTGTTATGTCGTAGTTATATTAGGATTTAAAATATGAAGTAATTTATCTAAGTTTTTTCTGTTTGAAATTATTTTCTTTAATTCATTTATTTTTCATTAACTCATGACGTCACAGAAGTCAAAATTTTCCTATGTGTCTATTTACTTTTGATACAATCAAATTTTTCAGAAAAGGGTAAACACTTAATCGCAAACAAGAACAATCGAGGTTCTTTTATACATATATATCAAATAAATCAAACTAATAAGTTATAACTATATAAGTTTATTAAACTTTAAATCAAATTTATAAAATATCATTGGATCTGAAGATCTAAACATCAGATACAGCTCAAATCATACTAAAAGTGTAGTCATTATTTATTTTGCTAGTATAGTTACTATTAACAAGTTATTATTTGGGTAGGTAGTATTTATTTAGTTTTTGATCAATTAATTAATTATAATTTAAAACGTAATTACATCTTTAAAGTGTGGTTACACTTAAGAAGTAATTAGTATTTACTCATAATAATAATTTAGGTACCTACTTCATAAGCCACATTAATTCATTAATTTTCAATTGATTAGAATGTCAAATTACTACTTACTTAATTTTTTTAGCGATTCTCAAAACTCTGAACCATTAATCTATAACCTGATTAGTTATTACCATCGATTATAATTTAAATGATGTATTAATTGAGGTACAAAAGTAAGATAATTTAAGTTTTATATTATCTCTTTTCTTTATGTTGAAAGGATGATTCATGATTCAAGTCAAGACTATAAATTAAAATAAGTAAGTTTGAAATTCAGAGATTCAATACTTTAGATCATAATAATATAGTAAATGCACTTTACAGCAGACGATCGAAGTTCAATAAGTCAAGACTGAAGACTTCTTGAACTACCAATGCTCTACGATGAAGACCAAGTGAAAATTGAAGAAAAGCGAAGAGCAGCTGCTGACTTTAGATCCTATCTAAAGCGACTGAAGCAGTGGTCAAGAAATACAAGAACACCAATAAACCATACACGATTATTAAAGATTATTATTTGCATTTTTGCAACCTTGATTAATTGAAAACATTATCAGGTTTAAGGACGGTGCAGTTAGGAGGGAGTGTCCCAAAATGATAATATTATGGGCCGAACCCATAGATAATATTAGGTATATCATAATCACGATTTCTTAAATTCGTATATCTTAAATCGTGAATCGTGATCATAATTAATATAAAAACAACATTTTACATTGTTAATATATTATGTAGGTATATGAGCCCGAAAAATAGTCACATAAATGTGTAAAATCTGTTGCATAGGGAACATTGAGCATCCATTGAACTATAAAATAATATTAATATATTATAATATAGTAGTTTAATCATAGATAATAAAAGAATTTTGGTGTATTCAGGCCATAAAAACAAAAATTACCTTTTTCACCAAGCACTGGAAATTATATCCTAGGCTGACAAATTATCTTCGTTCAGAATCGTTTTTTGTATACAATGATAACTATCATTGGATTCAAATTTAACACTCCTATAATATAATATAATAGTGATCCACACGGTACCTAATGTACAGCAGAGCGGTACCCACTTTTTTTGAATTATTATTATTTAAAATAATTTGGTAAACTAACTAAAAGAAAACTTAAATAAAATAAGTATTTAAATACATGGCAAGTATTTGTTTTTGTTTTAAAATACTTCTTAAAAGTTTTTGAAATGTAATTTAAATATTTTCTGAATGGATGTATTTGTATCTGTATTTAAATACAATTTTATAAGTATTTTTTACAAGACTGCTTAATAGCTGCTGAAGTTGGGTGTTGCCATTATACCCATAATCATAGAAAAGATTAATGTGTTTTACTGGTTTTAGTAAAATTTTGACTTATTCGCCTCATCTAGAGCGCTAATATTAAGGAAGAATAAATTTTCATAAACCTGTAACAAGTGTAACATGATTACATGAAGATAGTCAGTTCACTAGGTTTCTTGCATTCCTGCAAATCCTACGTAGGCTGAGTTGTATGTAAACTACAATACATTAATTTGTATTAAAAAATATGATTAAAAATAAATCTACATAAAATCATATTATGATTTTTTAATTTGATCATAGTTTTCAGTATTTATGTCATATGCGGTCTACCACTTACTTGTCATCTGCCGCACATCCATACATTATATTATATGGTCATTCTTAATGATTCGACTGTGATTAGGTTTTATCCTAACTATGATACCTACTTCTATAATAATAATATATATTATATAATACTAAAATAAACCTAGGTCTAACCATGATTGAAGATAGGTATATCTTTAATCGTGGGTTTAACATATGACATAATTAGTTACAATTTTGTTTATGCTGTAATATGTGATATATTTTTCTACATTCAACTAAAGGGTAAGTACTTAGTATATACATAAAACCATTCCCAATTTTTTATCAATCTCATCAGTAATGCATACACCCATCAATACCCTAACTATAATTTATTAATTAAAAATGTATCATTGTGACAACAATTTCTTAGTACACAGTAAAATAATATTTTCTGAAAATATAAAAATAGTCATGCTTTTACGCTAATGAAATATAATAATAGAAAAACAGCAACAACTTGACATTGGCTTATTGGGCTGCTTTTAAAATCAGATGGGACAAATGCCCACCTTGCCGCCCCCTAAATGACAGGTTAGTCATTGACCCACCTCATTCTGGAAATTTATACTTTCTATTATTCTATTATTCTTAGAATTTCATCACTAGATTTTCTAAAGTCTCTTAAAGTATTAACTAATGATTATGACGTATATATAAGATTAATATATTGTATACAATTTAATAAAAAACTTAACTTGTTCAAAATTTCAAAATTTTTTTTTGATTTTTGATGTTATAAAATCATTTTTATAACTGTAATTTATATTTTGTATGTATATAAATATATTATTTTAAAGAACCATTTGGTAATATTTTTTGGTAAATTCACTTTGTATAATATATATATATATAAATATGGAAAAAAATTACTTTTCTAAAATCTATACATAATATTTTCTACTATAAATGGGTTAGCATGAATTTGTTGGATATCTACTACTCTTTTTATTAAAAAAATATAAAAATATTACTTATTTCACTTGGATCCCAAAAAAATATAAATATCTAAGCTTTAGTATTAGACAAATGACAAATTTTATGTTGAAAATGATGTTAGTCTAAAAAAAATGAGATAGTGAGAACTAAAATGTTCCTGGTAAATGGAATTTAATAAACTACTTTTTTTTCGTGAAACAAGATCAATAGTCATTTAATAAACCATTTTTCATATAAAATTATATAATTTAATTTATAAAAAGTGTATACTTATGAGATGAATCAAGTCATAAAGGTTAAATTAGCAGAAATTAATAATTTAATAAAAAAACAATATAATATGAAGTACATACTATAGTAAAAACTAATACAAATTACTATGTTCAGTAAATTGCTTAAATATACCTAATTGATTTTAGTAATATGGTCTTCGAGGATTATTCTGAAACATTAAAATCAATATTATTATTAAAATTTAACAAATTATACCAAACTTTGAAGAATGTGTTATAGATTAAAGTTTTTTTTTTTTTTTTTTATTAAAAAAAATGATTATAAAATTACTTACCAAAGGATTAGGACGAAAACGATATGCCAACATCATTCGTTTTCGATAAGCATCAAATTCATCATCATTTTGTCTGAGGTCTGATGGTCTTTCAACACCCAAACCATGATTTTCATTATGAGAACCGCCTCTGAAAAGTACATCAAAAGGTAGTGTACACATTCATAAAATTTTAAGATATCCAATATTTAAAAGAGTATAAAAATAAAATTACTTATTAACTGGCTCAACGATACCAGTACCACTAGATCCCAAACCTTGTCCTTCGGACCACCCAAGTTTTTGTAACATCTGAAAACCTATATTATCTTCTTTTAATTTAAATTCTTTATAATCAGACAAATCAGGCTCGCGATCTTCTCTTAAAGCAGAATACTAAAAATAATATAATATTGAGTAAATAAATTAAATAAACATACAAAAGTATTACTTTAAATTTAAATTCAAAACCTTTTCCATAAACCTAGCAAGTTCATCTGGAGGTAAAAAGTCACCAATGTGATGTTTATCTTTAGACTTTTCAGTTAATTCTTCAGCCCATCTTTCGGTAGCAACCATTTCCTCTTTTCTTAATTTATGTTCCCATGTTCCACCTTCAGTATCTTCATCACTATCATATTCATATTTAAATTTTCCAGCTCTTTGTAAACTTTCCAATTGTTGACGTTTTTTAAGCATATCTTGATATAATAAATTTATCTGTAATAATAATTAGTTATACAATTAAAAATATTATCTATGCATGTATATGATTATCATATACATTATAATATAAGTTAGTATTACTTTATAATGATCTTCTGCTTTTTTCCAATCTTCTTCAGATAAATTTATTGTTCCAAATGATTGCATAGCATATTGTATTAAAGCAGGATCATTTCGTCCTACTTGACTGATCATGGGTCCAGACATACCAGGCACACCAACTAATTAAAAAAGTTGTTAAGATTTAGTGATTAGTAAAAAGAGCTAAAATGTTAAATATTATGTAATCACCAAGTTTTTGAGCATGAACTGGTTGAGGAATACTTTGACTAATTGCAATAGGAGTACCACCAATTGTTGAAGTGACTGTAGCTTTAACATTATCATTTGCCCAACGACTTTTACGTTTACGTTTTTTATTAGTTCCATCTTCATTCTCAAAGTCCGTAGCCGCTATTTGATTTGATAATGTTTGAGGTTTTATCTCAGTTGGTGTTAATTTATTAGCTATTATTTTTGCTTTTAAGTATCCAACTCTTTGTCGAAAAATTGTATAGGCTGGAGAACTTTTGTCTCTCAAAAATCTGAAATATTTAATAATATTTTAGTATTTTAATATTTTATAAATACATAAAAATTGATACATACAATAAATTAACATCTTGGGGTCGTTCTTGTAGTATAATATTTTCAATTTCATCGCCATATTCAGCAACTGTAGCTGCCAAACTTTCGACATCTTGATTTTCAAGAACTGCTTGTGGTTCACATCTCATCACTGTATTCAAAGCTAGACAACTCCGAATCAGCTTAATTTGCGATTAAGCGCAAACCCCCTCACCCAAAATCCCACAAACAACCCAATTTACATAATAAATTATAAATGTATAGATGTTTTTTTACAAAAACTACAATTTTTCGTAACAGTACCTCTCGGAACCGGAGTGTAAGTTTCAATTGTTTGAGGTGTTGCATTCAATATATGTGCTGCTTCTGGAGTTGGTCCCAAAGACACTGTAGATGTTTCAGTTACTATAAGTGATGGTTGCTCATCAGCATTACGAGGTACAGTTGTTGTTGTTGTAGTATCTGTAACTATTGTAGCCGTTAGTGGAGGAGTTTGCAACGGATATTGTTGATAAGGACCATGAGGAATCTGTAATATAATTTGAATTTAGATATATAACAAGTAAAAATATTACAGTATACTTGTTGATTTAATACTTTTGAATTATTTTGAGATATAAATACTGGATTTTGTGACTGATACATTGAAGTTGGTTGTGAAATTTGTAAAATTGGATGTGTGGTAACTATTGATACAGTAGGAACTTGAACCACAGTGGTCTGAGGTTGAGGCTGGATTGAAGTTACTTGAACAGATGGAGTGTTATAAAAATTGGATGGTTGGTATGATTGATTAATATTATATCCAATAAATTGATGATCTGGAATAAAGGGCTCCGGTTCTTTAAATGCATCTATACAATAATTTGATTCTAAAACATTAATACAAATTATTAATAATATCAATTTTAATTAACATTGGTAATAAACTTCAATGCTTTTATTTATTTATTAAATTAATATAATAAAGTAATGATTCTTTAAACAGTATACAATAATAATCTTAAAATGTATTAATGATTTTGAAAATAATTTTAGGACACTTCATCATATCATTAAGTATTTTATATAAAAATTTTAACTTTATTAGTGTCAATCACTCTTATAGTGATTGAATATTAAAAAAACTAATATAACATTTTAATTAGAATGAGATGAACAAATCATTTTGTTTGAATTTTGTAATTGCGTTATTAAATATTAAGAGTACCGAATTAAACTATGAACGGATTAATAAATAATATAATATTTTTAATGCAGATTAATTGCTAAAATTTTGATAGGTGGGTTTTAAAAATTCTAGCTTAAAAGATGTTTTTTTTCTAATAAAGAGTGTATCGAAGGACAGTTTGAAGTCAAATTTTACCACAAGATTGTATATTGTTAAAACTTTAAATAAATGTAAATTAGTCAAAGAATAATTTAATTGAATAAGCATTATTTTTAAAAAAAAAGTAAAAGAAGTACATTTATTTAAATTTAAATACATAGCATTCTGTTTGCACCATATATATATATTTAAATCTAACATAACAAATTTTCTAAGACATTATATATCAAACATCAATTTTTTTTCATACATGAAAGTACTTAAAAACAAAATAGTTATTTTGAATACATTTTTAATGAATGAAGATATACTAAAAATGAATTATAAATTCATAAATTAAATATTTGCCATGTTTACATCTTGTATAACAATACTAAATTATATAAGTTTAAATAATATAAATAGAATTTTGTTTAATAAATTGTATGGTATTTTTAAATTTTAAAATACTGAAGCATAAAATCATATTTTTTAATAATTAGTAATTAACTACATACTTATTCAAAATTCCCAGAAAAATATTTTGTTTGGAAATATTAAATTAAAAATATATCACATCATTCAAAAAAGGTAAATACATAAGTAAAAATACAAAACAGTTATGTTGTATTTTAAGGTCTAAAAGTAATTTTTAAAATAAGTAATACTATTCATACTTTTTAAAATGATGATTTATTAATAAAAGAATTCTCTTATAAATAATTTCAGAAACCAGCTATTAAACTAAACAATAATTTATTTAAAAATTTTTCACTTAAAAATATATACTCTGAAAAATACTTTAAAAAAATAATTTTATTTAGACGTCTTAAAATATTCTTATACATACCTAATTTTGGTCCATGTACAACATTTGGTTCAATATTATTTTCAAGATCTTTAGTATCTTTCGTATCTAAAAATATATAAAAATTCTAAGAAATTAATTCACAATAAAAAATTTAATTTATATGTATATAAATGTAAAAATATAAGATTATTTTAATTATTGTTAAAATAATTTATAAATAATATGAATAGAAAAAAAATTTTTTTAAAATTTTAAAATTTTAACTCAAAAAGTGTATCCTAAGAAAAAATAAAATAGTGATTAATTATACTTTGAAAAAGAAACAACGGATACCCATATTTGTATTTTAATTAATAATTCTGAAATATTTATACATTATACGCCATTGGATCGTTTTTATCTACAATATTATAACAAACATTTGGGCAGATACAAGATTAAAAATTTTACTATAAAAAATACATAAAACGTCAAATCTTACCAGAAATGTCATCTTTTTCAAAAACATCAGCTAAAGTAGGTTTATTTTTATGAGCTCCTGTGGACTCATATGGTAACTCTTCATTTGAACCTTTTGATGAAGTCTCATTCCTGTTCAAGCAAATTTGAAATTAATTTAAATAAATATTTTTAAATTAATAATACTAATAGAAAAATTTACCAACTTTTTTATACTCTTAGATTTTTGATAAAATGATTTGATTTTATCCAATTTTATTGCATTTTTAGTGGTAGCTAAAGGTTGTTGTGATTTTTTTTCTCCAGTTAATTCAGCAATTTTCTTTTTTTTTTCTTCAAATTTAGCTTGAATTTCACGTTTCTTTTGTTCAATTAATTGTTGTTGCTTAGACATTTCTTGAAAACGTTCACTTCGTGACTGTTTTGATGGAGTTGTTTCGGAAAACTTACCATTTCGAAACATTTTTTTAATATATCCTATACACAAAATAAATTAATATCAGAATGAGTTTACAAATTATTGTAATAAATATAAACACAGTGACGAGCTTGCCTCACTGGTTTGAGGGGAGGGGGGTGGGTGGGAAGAGAATCAACTCTCAATCACAATTCGAAATTTTTGAAATTTTTAAAAATTTGTTTTCAAAGTTCTGTGAATATATTAAATGAAACAGCCATTTCTGAAAATTATTGTTAGAATAAGTTACTGAAAATCTATACACCAAATTGACAAGAAATCCATGACAAAATAGATTATTTTGTCATGAAGAAATCCAAATTAATACAATCCAACATAACAAATTATTGCATCCCCCCCCCACCAAACAAAGAAACAAAATGTTAGTAATGTCACTGTGCATACTGTTTATTATAATTATAAACATGAAATTAATAGTATTTTTGTTTAAATATTATTAAATACACTTACAGTATGAGTAATAATTTTGGTATGTTAAATTGAAAGCTATAAAATAGGAATTTATGTTTTGAGAGAGTACTCAGAGTCAAATCACATCATAAGAATACAATAAAAAAAAAAATTATATCTATTTCATTACACAAATGTTTAAATAATTTCAACGCACAAAATGTTGTTTTCAGATAAACAATTAACTATTATAAAGAATAATCACATTGGTGAACAATAGATTAAATAGTCTTATATATTATGTTAAGTATAATTTTCAATTCTTAATAGTAGGAAAATCTAAACACTAAAACTAAACAGTGAAAACCATGAGATAGGTACTAACTTGCACAATACAAGTTTTGATATAATTTGTTATCACTTATCATTATGCAAGAAGTAGACAACGAGGCACTGATAAGCAAAAAAAAAAGAAATTATAAGTAAAATTTCATCAAAAATTTCACTCAATAATTTTTAATAATATAATTAAGTAATAAATATTAAAATTCATTGATGTATTTATTATGATAATGAATACTTTTTCAAAACAAAAAGATAAAATATAAGTATTTGTATAGTTGATGGATTATAAAGGTATGTTTTAATTAAACTATTATGCATAGAAATTTAAATATTTTATTGAGTTTATTATTTCTAATTTCAGATAAAATAATGCGTAGATCTCACGGAGGAAATTACTATGATCCACTGCCTTCTAACAGTTCATACGGTGGTGAGTTTATTGAAACAGAAAATGATGATTTAACGGAACAACTAAAAGATAAGGTGAATACTTTGAAGTCTCTCTCTATTGACATTGGTGCAGAAGTAAAATACCAAGACCGCTTACTAAGAGATATGGATCATGATTTTGAAACTACTGGAGGATTTTTGAGTAACACACTTGGTCGAGTTACAAAACTTAGTAGAAATAGTGGTGGTTATAATATGTTATATCTAATTTTATTTAGTTTGGCAGTATTTTTTATACTATATATATTTTTAAAACTGAAATAAAAATCAATATTGTATGATATACCTATTTACTATTATTAATAACTGTGATTGGTCATTTAAATTCTATATTTTTAAAGTACATAATGATTAATATTTTATTTATATATACATTTTAATAAATTAATATTTTACAAATTTTAGTTTTTATTTTATACTATTATTATAGGTACTTAAATATTTTACTAAAAATTTGATTATTATACTTCCATTTGTTATTAAATTATTAGATTATTAGTGTTAGTTTTAATTAATGCAAAATTATTAAACATTTCATTCAGTTGAATATGATTCTGACAAATATTTTAAATGTATAGAATGTTAATCATAAATACAGTAGAACCTTGATTATTCAGGATAATGCAATGGAGGGGTTACACTGATAAATGAAAACCATGGTTAATCGAGACTTTTTATTTATTTAACAATGTTATATATGTGTAATGTGTAGATTATTTAATTACTATTAATTATTATGTTATTAAGTTATATCAGGACTAATATAAAGTAACTAATCTTTGTTTTTTTACTGTTTGAAATTATTTTTCTTAAATTTTCTTGTAGTAAATTTAATCTAATTGTTACTTGGGGGAAAGGAAATCAAAAGTATAAACTATAAAGTATCTAAAAGTAAATTTTATAATTGTTAGTAACTAAAAAATAATTAAGAAAAAATGGAAAATTTTACGCAAATCCATCATTCTACAAAATTGTTTTTATTTTTTATAGTATAAATCTATTTTATTTTTTTACTATTTTACGGTATTTACAGAAAAATGTTATTAAATTCTGAATAATTTAATGTAGTAAATTTATAATATATTTAATATTTAGGTAAACCCTATTGTTATATTCTGTGGTAATATATTAATTTAACACGGTTGGTCAAAATCTTAGATCATATACATATCATGTATATAATCTAAGGTCAAAAAACTAAAAAAAATATATGATACACGCATTTATCGCATTTAGTGTATCTAAATACAAGATATACGTATCAAAGATTCATGATATTTTTATACTTCCAATTGAATTTTATTAACTATTAAATGTTATAGGTACATAAAAGGTCATTATACCGTCCATAATCTATACTCTATAGTATTATAGCCTATAGCAGAGGTTCCCAACTTTTTTTGACTCACGACACCCTTAGTCATTTTCTAAAAATTCGAATGCATCCTATTGACAAGTGACAACTTCGGTTTTATATAACAGTGTATAAGTATAAATAAAAGTAGTAAGATGTAGATATAATATACTATATACACATATTATATTTTATAAAACAAATTATCACATTGAAAATCAACTATATATTTTTATTTTTAATTATTATTGCATAAATATTATAATAAAAAATACATTTCGAATAATTCAATGGCACCCTATGGTTGCCGCAACACCCCAGTTGGGAGTCTTTGGCCTATAGGTAAATACTTATTAAGTCATAAATATTAAATAATACAAAGAATCTATACTCTATACACATTTTAAAATTATAACTAATACATCAGTATATGTATATAAATACACCAAAATTAATAAATTACATAAAAATTACATCTTAATTTTTACTTTATATAGTTATACCTATGTATAATTGGTTATATGGACTTATGGTTACCTGGTTTTTAAATTATATGCTATTTTAATTTTTCAAACATTTTGTTTAATAGATTAGATCTACTGAATAAGTGCACAAAATTAGTTGGGGAAATTAAAACGCTCAACAGGAGCAGATGAACACAGACTTGTGTTATATCTTATAACAAAGCAAAGAGTGCACTTCAGTGGCGCAACCAGGGGGGTGGACCCCGGGTCTGGACCCCCCCCCCTTGGATCATGCCATAGTATTTATTTTAATTTTATATTTTTAAAGTTACCCAAAAGTTTTCATCAAAATGTATTGATTATAATTATTATTATTAGAGTTGGTATAATAATATAATTGTATTTCTCAAGCAATGAAATGTATTTATAATGTATATATAGTATATACTCAGGAAGAGAACAGAAAAACAATATATAATAAATAAAAATTTTCCTGGACCCTCCCCCCCTTGAATAAATCCTGGTTGCGCCACTGGTGCACTTTAACTACTTCTCTGTACTTTTGATTTGATTTTCTATTTTATGTAAAAAGACCTACATAGTTACTCTTATACCTAGGTAGTGGATTCATATTTTATAAGAACAAAAATTTCAGTTTAGCGCTCATCTGTATTACTATAACTGTAATCTGTTGATGGGTATACGGGCACCTTAATTTAATTTAATGTTTTTCAAATTATCTTAAAAGTTATAACATTGTGTAGTAAATTTTTATTGTTCATTTCGGCTCAATTGCATCTAAACAACTATTAACAATACAACATAAATAATACATTAATACACACACAATAAAAAATTATCACTATTGTTTCATTTATGTTTTGAGGGTTCTGCTAATCAAATTTAAATTTCTTAGTACTATTCAGTAAATACAAATATTTACAATAATAGTAATTACTACCTTGTATATTTTGGCAAAAAATATGCATGATACTTATATAAAATATTAAAATGTACCTATCATGATAAACGATACTAGATACCTACTTTAAAATTATGTAGATATCACAATACAAGATACAATTGTATCTTTGATACTGCTCAACCCTGTATACTATTATAATAATTAAATGCAATATTTTTGGAAAAAATTATATTAGCAACACAATACTAAAATAAAAATAAATTATTTTAATAGTTACATCAAAAAAAAAAAACAAATCTTGAAATACCTATACTAAGATACTATTAGTGATACATATAAGCTGAAATACTATTTTCAACCTCCTATTTAAATTGTTTTTTCATTTACAATCTTACTTGAATGTTTCAATTCAAGTTTAAGAAAAATTTGTTATATTACATGTGTTATGGATTTCGTAAAAATTTAAAATTAAGATAACATTTTTTTAATTGGTCAACACTCAAGTTCTTTTATAATTATTATTTATGAAAAATCTTGTATTAAATTTTCAACTCTTAGCTACTTATACAAAATTTTTTATAAATTGTTAACTAAAAAATAATTTGCAATTAATATTCATGATTTTAATGAATTTTAGTCATTATTTGAACTTCAAACGCTAAAAAAAAAGCACTACAATTGCGCCTTTGTATATTCTTATAATTTTTGAATCACCATAAGACTAACTTATGAGGAATTTTGTGTTAAAAATTTGGCTATCTATATTCAAGTATTTTGACTCAGCCAACAAATTTTTATTGATTTTAATAAAAAAAAATAATAATTAACACAAATATTTAAAATGTCTATAAATAGCATTGAAATAAGCATAATATTTAAAAAATTAAATTATGTAAAGAAAATTGTTAATCTAAATAGCTGGTAACATTTTCAAGTATCTACACTTATAATTTTTGAATAATAACAAATATTTAAAAAATTTTCAGGATAAATCGTTATCATTGCGTGATTTCATAAAAATTTAAAACTCAGATGCTCATAAGTCATAACATTTCTCTTTTAAATGACACTCAAGTTTTCTCAATGGCTATTTGAAGGAAAACTTATAGAAAACTTTGTGTTGAATGTTTAACCTTAGGTATAAATACTAAAAATGTTTTGTATTTTAAACTATAACATTAATTGCATATTATACAGAACTGCATTGTTTAAAAGATATGTGTACGAAAAATAACCTATGGTTTGGTTTTTCTTCTAACATAACCTACTCTTAATCCAAGTGAAGTTCAACTAAAAAAGGTGTATTCGACCTTACACAAAGAAAGTAGTGCTATAACCTTTTGCAACATTTTACATCTAAGGAATCTAAAAAAATAAAAAAATATAAAATTATAATTAATCGATTAGTCAAGTTATTAATGGTGGCTACTTAAATCAGGCTTATCATGTTATAAGATATTCCTTCTATAATATAAACTTATTTTAAGTACTAATTTATATAAATTGTTTCTGTGTTCTGTCTAATGTTTTTTTTTTTTTTTTAAAGTTATGATTTAGTTTTTATATTTTTACATTGACATTTTTTATTCAATATGCATTCAAATATAAATTAAGTTCAAATGAACAATTCATTTTTTGACCAACTGGGACACCATTACAATTTACAATATCTAATATCTAATTCAATCTATTCTTGAATGTGCGACCTGATGATTTTGAACATGTCACATCATTTTTCAGTTGTTTCTAAATAACAGTTATGACATTCTTTGCCTAACACACACGGAACATAGAAATTTATACATGTTCATTGTCAAACTTTTTTTTTTAAATTGTGAACATAGGTACTGATTAATGGATTGAAATTGTAATAATTCTGAAAAAATTGAATTGTTCAATAACACCTAAATTTGTATGTTCCACATGTATTAGATAAAGACAAAACATTATTGTTAAGTATCAAATTCTCTTCAACATTATCTCTGAAAACTCATTAACATCTAAGAAATATATAAATAAATAAATAACAAGTAAAAATATAACCAATATTAAATATATTACATTAATTTTCAGTTTTTTTTATATAAATATAATATATGTATACAATATCATATAGGTATAGGAACCTTATACTTTATACAATTTAAACACCCAAAAGTGATACACTTTCAAGTGTTTATAAATAACTATAATAATTATAATAGAGAACATATTATTATGCCAATAGTCAGTTAACAAAGAAAATAATTTAACAAAATATAAAAAAAATAGGAAAAAAATAGTAGAATAATATAAATTTTAACAATAATTTTGATTTGACTCAATATTTATAGAAATCATTTAGGGAAAATGTCAATAATTATATAACCCTTTTACAAAATGTTATAAAAAATAAAAATAATAAACAATTAACTAAGTGTTTTTACTTTTAATTAACATTCAGTCATTAAAGAAATTGTTATACCTACCATCATATATAATATATATGTAATATACTAATATGTATAGCCATATATGATTTCAAAACTTTTAAACAGTATTAAAATTTTGGACGTTTTTCAAGTTGTATATTCCAACATTTTTGCATTAAATTATATCTGCAATAAAACAAGTAAGAACTGATATTTTTGTTTTTATGATTTAATATTGCACAATGAATTTAAATTAAGCTAATAATTATTTATAATAAATAATTTTTTTTTTAAAGGGTTGTGTATGTACAGTCAATTATTTTAATTTAATTTTATCCAAAACTTACCTACTGTGTATATTTTATTTAACCCAATTGACAATTAACCCCCTTCATTTTAAAACAATAAGTGTTATTATAAACAATAAATAAAATAATTTTAACATTTTAAATATAGAGCAACAATAATTTTTAGTATTAAGAGACAATTAATATCTTATAAGTTATAACTCATATAAGCAATAATAAAATATTCTATGTTTGATATTATGAATGTTAAAAGATAAAAATCATTGACATATTCTGATCTTTTCTCATTTTATTAAACATTGTATTATATTATACATCATCAATATTGTTCTATTGATAATATACAACAAATGGTTGACAAGTGAGGCTGGTCAAGTGGGAATGCATTGAATTTTGATTTCAACATAGACCATAACATAGAGTATAAGGTCTATAGATTTCAATGATACATCATTGTATACAATAAAACATTTTGATTGAAGACGATCTATTAATCTAGGATGTTTTATATGTAGGTAGTATAATTTTTATTGACAATTAAAAAAAAGAAAAAATATAAATTAGGTACCTATCTATAAAATAGTTAAAATATGTTGAAAATTATATCATAGATATAAAATGAAAGTATAAATATTTGATGAATATTCCAAGTTTCTTTGGTTATTTATTTTTAAATTATAAGAAAATAAGAAAATCAACTTTGCCAAAAACTGGTTTTGACTAAAACTCTCTGGTTTTTCTTAAATTGTATTATATATTTTATCCTTATAATAAAGAATAACACTGAGAATTTTATACTTCTGATATAAAAAATACTCCTAAAGTTTAAATTGAAGCATTTTTACTGTCCCAAAGACCAAAAGATAATAAGTTATCACTGATGACAGGCAGAAAAAAACAATATCATTGTAAAATTAATATAACTATTATCGCTTCACTCAGAATTTAATAATTTTTTACAATCTGATTTTTTTTTTTTTTTTTTTACAGTTTTTGAAATATTTACATACATAACTTTAACCAGGTGCAAAATTAAGCTATCAGTTTAAAGAGAATACTTCATACAGGTATTAAAAATCTTAAGAGGTGCTACAATTATTTGGGCATTAAATGTCAATATTGAGAAGGTAGCTAAAAAGATTATGATATAAATATGAATTAAACAATTTTAATTTAAAATTAAAAAAGTTAAATTCATGGGAATTTAAAAACTTTGAAGAAGTTTGCTATGCAATTCATAAATAAACTTGATCAAAAATAGTACATAGGTATTCAAACATTACTTTAAATTGTTGGTTGAATAATATTGCAAAAACAATATTAATGGTACTTATACCATTAATACAATTATTATTAATTAAATTATATATTATTTTAAGAGCGTGTACTGTATGTACCTATACTGTACCTATTGAGGATGCATAGGAATAATTATTAATCAACTTAATAGATTAAAAAAAAAATACAATACCAGATCCGATTAGGTGCCTAGTTATCAAGATGTCAGTCATCATCTGTGCAGCTGGAATCATCATCTGAATTGATGATATCAATAGATTCATCAGAAGATGATTTTTCAAGTGTGTTTATCTAATTGAATTTAAAATATTGAAAAAAAAATTATATTATAGTGTTCATTTTTGTAGTTATAAAATGTATACACACTTCTGTTGCATAGCTGGTTGAAGATGTCGTGTCATCATCATCATCATCGATGACAATGGATACAGACTGCTGGTTGTTAATTAAACCGAATGCATTCCATGTGTTGACTGAGCTTGTCTATATAATTTAAAATATATTAAAAATATTAATATATATGTATTTACAGATATATGTATACATGAAAATTTATCAATATTTTATATTTGTTAGTTACTAATTAAAATCGTACATCTGTTAAAATGATCTATTTATAGAGTCCAGTGCCGTGTTGAACATTTACGAGTAATGAGTATAAACCATGATTCACAATATATACCTATTTCAGTACCTAACTACCTTTAATCACCTTAATTTAGTATGACAAATATGATTATAATGAATTAATATAATTTTGACAACAATAATATTAACTTTTCATTAACTTTTTCATTTTTGCAAAAAAAAGGTTAGTAACTAACTAATAAATTTTCCTAGGTGATGTAAAATGTATAGAGCGCAATTGGTCTATCGACCCTAAAAATTTTAAAGTGCAATTGGTATATCGATCCTAAGATGTTTAGAGTGCAATTGGTAAACTCCCAATAATATAACTAATCACTCAGGCAATAATTTCCATCACTCCACTAACTGAGACCATAGTTTGTAAACTAAAATGCTACATAAAATGTTTTTAATTATCTATTACCTACTACGTTTAGGAATTAAATAAATTTGGAAAGTAAAATTGGATAGCAAATAACACTAAGTTAAATAATCAATAATCTATTTAAAGATAAAGCAGAGATCCAATCTTATCCATTTTGTTTCCAATTACTTGTGTTTTAAGAAAATTAACATAGGTTGACAGGCACGGCACTAGAATTTTTTTCCAGGGGAGGCAGAGTGGGGCAAATATTTTTTTTACGTGGGCTAAAATTTTTCAACAAATACTGAGGTTATTTTAATGAAATATAAATATTTTCGTATCATATAACATAATATAGCTATTATCTATATAGTACATACGTTTTATATTGTATGCTCTGAGAGTCTAAACAGATAATATATACAAACTTTTGAATAGTTAAAAATGTTTTAAGAATAATGTCAAATATTTTTCTTGTACCTTATGTAATAAAATGTCTAATCACAGACCTTCAACAACTATATTCATAATGATGACATGATACACAAAAATGATAAGTTCTTTATGACTTTAATATTACATACCTTTGTGAATGAATAATTATGTTTCTTTTACTTACCTACATTTCATAAATATAAATTAAAGTAATTGTGTTTAGTAATGAACAATTTGTTTCAATCATCTTTAATGCAATGATTTGGGATACGTTTATTTGTTCATTTTCATCTAGTAATTAGTACTCAATAAAGGTAATAAAAAATAAATAAAAGATTTTTTCTTATTTTACAAATTTCAAAACACATTTTATTGAAATTGTAGTAAATTTTTTCCTTATTAGACAAATAATAAATTTAATTTATTCCTCAATTTTTTTAGTAGTGACAAATATATTATATAAGCTAAATATTGATATTTTACACAATATCGTACATATTTTTTAGTGGGGGGGCTGGCGAAGGGGCTGATCTGTTTTCTGGGGGGGCTAGAGCCCCACCTTGCCCCCCCTTGGCGTCGTGCCTGTAGGTTGATAAGATGAGTAGTGAAATTGACGCGTATACCACATCTAAGGGACTCTATTATCAAATAACAATCTTAAATCCATTTATGGATTTGTATTAAGACTATTACCATTTGATGACCAAATTACAAAATTATATTTAAACATCGAACGAATGAATAATGTATAAAGTGCCTTCGTGCAGCTTGAATTCTGAAGTATTTACAACTTTGAGCCTTATAAAACCCTGCATAGGGATTTTTTTTTGTGCAAAACATACATTCAAACATCTGTACATTGTAGTTATAATGTTATATGTGTATTTAATTATATTTATTCATAGGTACTCATTACTGCAATTATTGTTATTAGGTAACTAATAAAATATTAGAATACGGTACATACCGCGATTGATATATCATCATCTCCTGTAAGATCAATTATATTGTCAGACCAGATTGCTTTTATATGGGCTATGAACTGTTCGTCATTCGTATAATAATATCCAGCAGGAATCATGTATTCATGTCGCAATACCATGGCGTCAATATTGTCTTAGATTTGTTATGCTAAACAGGTAATGTACGTTTTAAATATTTTCCAACTAGTTAAATATAATAACATATTTGAAATTGCATATTTAAAATTAAATGAATACAATATATTTAAATATCGATTGACTTTGACAAAGAAGAGTATCTAAATATTTATGTTGTTTTAAATTTATACACAGATTTTGAATACTCAAGACTCAAGAGTATCAATTTTAAATTAAGTTTTAAGGTACTATACATACCGACTGAAATAATTTATAGATTAAATCTATTTACATTGTAAATAAAGAAAAATTGAAAAAAAGTTTTTACTGCATAAACAGAAAATTAACTTGTCGTCTAATTTTGATTTCAAAATGTTGTTTAGTTTATACCTGTTTTTTTTTTTTTAATAACATAATTTTAAGTGTTATTCTTAATTATTATGAAATGAATTAATTTTATTTATAATTGTGTTATTTTATTATTTATGCCAATATGCCATGTTTGGACAAGCCGATATCGTTAATTATTTTTGATAATCATGATGTGCATTGTTAATCATGCGTTAATTCTATTCAACAAATTCCTCTATATAATACGATTTTTTTTTTTTGTTCTCCTGGAGATTTCGTTGTATGAAATTTTCACTGTATTATACTTAAACGTACTTAAAAAAAGTTATTTTATAAATGTAAGATGATTTTTTTACTTTCATTGGTTTTCAAAACTGAAAAAGGTACATTATAGAAACTTTACTCGTATCTGAATTAGATTGTATGTGTATTTTAGTATAATTTTAATTTTATAATTCAACATTTAATGAAGTGCATGAGGTAATTGGATTGTTAATACCATTGATTCCATTGATCAATGTTAATACTTATTTTATAAATTATTTGTAGGATTTTCTACACTCATGTAAGTTATACTAGGTACCTATCTTATAATCACTTAAATCACAAAAATGAAATGATGGAGATTGATTTAAACATTTTAAATCTTACACAAGTAGGTAGTTAAGTGAACAATCGGCTATCAAAACGGTATAGGTATAGTTAGGACCATATTTACGCACGGACAAAATAGACATTTGTCCTGGGCCCACGGGGCCAAGGGGTCCACCGGTGACAAACACTATGTAATATAGGTTTTATTTTGTTGAAATAAAAATTTATTTTTATTTTGTCATGGGCCATATATTTGGTAAATCAAGCTCTGGGTATAGTTCGGCAAAGTTAATGTATTCCGAAAGCACACCCAATGAACAATGCTCATCTGCTGAGAGCATAATATAATAATTATAATGAACACGACTAATCTTTTAAAGCGTCATAGTTTTCATATTTTGGAAAATTGATCAAGAAAATATATTACATGTATATAAATTTATAATAGAATGCATTGTAATTTTTTTTTTTTATACTATATAGTACCTATTACTATTACTATACTTATAATAATAATAATAAATACATTTTATAATTTTTAATGATATAATAATCACAACAAAAATTCTTTGTAAACTACGTGTAAAAATAGCTAAGTAAAAAAATAAAAATAAAACTTTAAGCACAATAAAGATGTTATATCATAAATAAATGCTAAGTAGGTATATTGAATTTAAGTAATCTTATTTTGTTTTAAGAATTTATTTACTCAGCGAAGAATTATCTAGAATAGTATATTAATATTAGTTATAATATTTTTTAAATAATAATAATTTATATTTTAATAGCCCTTCGCATTTAGTTATTTTGTTCATAACACTTTGTTTCTCTTAAAAAATAATTCCTCCCCAAGTAAATAAATTCTTGAAACAAATAAAGTTTACTTAAATTCAATATACTTAACATTTATTCATGATATCACACCTTTATTATTTTTTACCTGGCAATTTTTACACGTTTACAAAGGGTTTTTGTTATGATATCACTAATTTTTAATATTTTTTATCATAAATGCAAATAATAACAATAATAATAATGATAATGTTTGTTTTTTTGTTATTATCTATGCCCTATGGCAACAATGACACTAGAAACGACTGCCGTGATTCTGAATTTAATATAAATTTCCATTAAAAAGTTCGCACTTTTTAATTTATTTTTAAACCTACGATCTTGATGATTTGATTTTTACAAAATTAAGTTTACACAATGTTTCTGATGTTTTGGAGTTTACTAGGAGTTAATTGATCTAGTAGAAAATTAGTTATATCATATAACAAATTTGTCTGTATTTTAGACAGTTTAAAAGGACAACTCCTGCT
The DNA here is from genome assembly GCF_020184175.1 of Aphis gossypii. Classification (NCBI taxonomy): domain Eukaryota; kingdom Metazoa; phylum Arthropoda; class Insecta; order Hemiptera; family Aphididae; genus Aphis; species Aphis gossypii. The sequence goes on from NC_065530.1 coordinate 58,976,427, forward strand.
TTGATATAGGTACCTACTATACACGTCGTGCAGTTATTATTATTTTTTTACTTAGCTCGCGCCACGACCGTGGCACTGGATAGCGGATAATTCAATAAAAATTGAATAAAATAAAAACAAAATAATTTAATTAAATGGTTAGAATTCAATAATAAAATAATAAATAAGTATCAACTCAGAAATTGATTAATATATATCTAAGTAAATATACTTACTTCGTCCTTCTTGTGCGTTTGGTTATTTATCAGATAATCAATATTAACAACACGATTATTGATATTATATTCTGAATAAATCGCCTTATCCTCATCCATGTCCTCGTCAAAATATTGTCAATAACGATCACATCATCACCATCTTCAACCGTATGTTTTGCAGCATAGAACGTCAAAATTAACATTGAATATTTATAATTAAAATATACCTACTCTTTTGATACAAATTACAAACACTATTTTCGGCTACCTATAGTGATGTAAATTACATAGGTATTATATTTATATTAGTGTAAATTACAAACTTCCAAATAGATTAGATTTTAATAGCATATGACTAACATTTTTGGACTTAACAATTTCTGGATCTAATAAATTGGATCAAAATTCTGTTAACTTCGACGATCATACGGTATTGTATAATTTATATATTACTATATTATTATATCATACAGTATTGAATTGTGGTCAGTTACAGTCGCCGGTGGTCGTAAACTCTATTTTTGTTTATCTCTTCATATTGCTATATTTTTTTTCGTGCTTAGTTTTTGATTTACAAGTTTACAACAGTATTAAAAATCGATATCAATACATTCATCACTTCGTTCAGAATCTAAAAGAAAAAAGTGGGAAAATCAATCTCAAGTAGACTTAACAAAAAATTCAAATTTATTTTCAGATTTCTTATCACTTCACTACATTAATCGAAATTTTTATTAAAAAACACGTCTAAATTTCCACGTTCTGAGTGTGTTATCAAAGACCGACGTGGTCGGTATCGAATCTCCTTTTTAATAAAACACAATGTACATTTAGTTGCATTACAATATATATAAGGCACAGAACAATTTATATAAATAAAATATAAGACAACTACATTGCAACGTACTTAATTTATTAACGTATTACATTATTAATACCTCACAGAGCATAGAGACCATATTTTATTTTATTTTTTTTTTAAATTATAAAATCTGTAATAATATAATAAATTTTAATTTAATCATCACATTGTATATAATGTTATTGTAAAACCGTATATTACAGAAGATAATTCTTTTAAAAAAATTAATGTTTGATATTTTAATCTCCGTGTTCAGTGTAAGTTGAATTTTTTCATAGTTTATCTCTCCTCTTCAATGATCAAACTATTTCTTAAATAATATATTAATGTGTCTATCTTCAGAACCGTTTTTTGTAACAAGTTTCTCTATGGTTTCTGACACTTTTAAGTCATAATTATTAATTTAGAGCGCAGAACAGTCAAAATCTAATGCATTTAAAAATAATTAAATATGCATGCACTTTGCACTTAAAAAAGAACAATTATGCATTAATTTTTTTATGCAATATTTTCATAAATATAAATATTTTACTCACAAACTATATTTATATAATATGCTAATAATTTTGATTATGATTAGATTAAATTAATTTCAAATAAAGTATTTATAGATTTTTAAAGAGCGTGTGTAAATATACATTAGTAAAAACTTTCAAAATAAATATATATTAATTTTTTTATTGCTAATTGTTCTAATTTTATTATAAATTTATTACTTGTCATCAAATATGCTCTAAACCAGTAGTTCTTAACCAGATTGCTATAGACCTAGCTTAAGGGTGACACAAAAAAGCAACAAAAAAAAAAATAAATAAATTTTTGCAAAAAAAAATCATATTATTATTGTATTCATATTAATATCAAAGTTTTGAACGTTTTTCTCTGTGTACTTACTGTAATTTTTTTTTTTTTAATAATAGAATAATTTATAAAGCTAAGATTGTTTATTATTTTAATGTTAAGATGACGCAGTGCTTGATTCTAGTGGTTAAAGGTGACATGAATCAAAATTATTGAGAACTACTGCTCTAATCAATAGTAAAGTTAAGAAATAGGCGCTTAAAATTACAAATACATTTACATATACACTAAATATGCACTACGCCATTACATAAACTTTTAATATGTTTTTGGACTTTTGGTAGTGCCATGAAAATAATTTCAAGCGTATTTAGAAGTAAATTGAATAGTCCAATAAAACATGCAAATGCAAAAACGTCCTTACCCTATAGTTATATTATACATATTAGGACAACTTATTTTCATTGCCTAGGCCCTAGGTACTACAACCAGGTATGACTTCGACTGTACTTGATCGTACTGATGAAACGTAATTTGAACTTTAAAATTTAAATGCATATTATAAAAAAGTGTGGACTATATATTTTTAGGTAATAATTTTATACAGTTATAAGAACAATTCATTTAGGATCTTGTATCAAATTTTTCAAGTATTTTTATCCATTGAATAAAAAAAAACTAAAAAAATTTAAAAATTTCTTATGCATATAAATAGTTTAAAAAGTATAAAATATTTTTTAAATTATACCACGTATAGAAAATAACCTTGTAAAAATGTTAAGTATCTACGGTAATTCGTAGTTGAATTACCACAAAAAACCAAAATCATTTGAGGAGATATATATAGTGATATATATTGTACGGGTAAATATCTAATGTCGTAAAAATATAAAAATACTGTAAATGGCCATAAAAAATTAATTTGACTTTTCAGTAGACATTATTTTAATAAGGGTTGCATAACATTAAGAACTTAGTATTAAATTTTCAAATTTTAGTTATAAACAGACATTTTTTATGAATTTCCAATTATAAAGTAAGGTTTATCGCCATTTATAAAAAAAATGTTATTTGTTCATAAATATAAAACTCAAAAAGTCAGAATATTTGAATTATTTCATTACTAAGTGAGAATGTTAAGTTTAAACGGTTATCCGTTAAATGAAATCAATTTTATCAATAATTACATGGTTTATTTTAAAAATGACCGTTTTTCTTAATTTTTTTTCTGTTCTTCTCGATTATAAAAAATTAGGTAGGTAGATAATGAGAATTTTATATTTTTGTCTAAAGTACCACTACTTGTTGATGCAATTTTTACCAGAAACCACTCCCATCTTTGAAAATCGAAACATTTTACCGAATACTTATTCTGTTTACAAACATAAAAAACAGATCATTGTAAATTCAATACATTTATTGCTAATCCGCTCAGAACTTAAAATATAATATTATTGTTGTTTGGTGCTTAATAAAGAAGTGTTATAAATTGATAAAAAATAAGCGAATACTCATACCCAGTGACCTAGGTATACTCATACACTTGGGTATATTTAATCATCACTGGTATAATGTATATATAGAATAAAAATGAGTATAATATAGTATATATATATCGAGATAGCCGTAATAATAAACGAATACGGAAATTAGTGACTTTCTCTTATTCAGATACCAATCAGACGACTTCTTATAATGATATTTTAGGTACACGAAGTTTTTATTTTATACAGACACTGATACTACTTGACATTTTTAGTGCCCGCAAGCTAATAAAATGTAAAGTTCAATTTCAGAGTTCTCATTCGCGACTAAATAAATAATTATTATCATATAGTAATATTAGATCACTTATCCTTATATATAATCTTACGTAATCTTGTGTTGCGTTCATTTTTAATTCACCAGCGATGTATATTATTTTTCTATATAATACACAAAGCATCATATTAGGTAGGTATATACCGTATATAAAATACCAGGTATAACTATCCATATACATTTACATGCACGACCGTATTTGTTCGTTTGTATATGTAGGCACAACACGACTGGACAAAACACACGACCGTTCGAAAAATATATTTTATCAAGGTTTATTACATTTATGATTTAGAAAAAAATTAAACACCTTTTTTCATTATGAAACAACTAAGCCATAGTGATATATAATACACAATATACACTGTACTGCATAATGTATATAATACACTTACACCCGTGTATTAAATATTTACACTAAGTGTATTATTTCTAACTGTAAGTTCTAATATACTAATTTTTTTTTAAAAACAATTTTACTTTGTTTAAGTTGGTTTTATATATTTTTTTAAGCAAGACAGCTATACAGCTAGACAGCTTATATCCACGTATTATTTTATAACAATTAGGTACACATTATTCTGCATAAATTTGTATTTTTTATTTATTTTTTCAATATTTTTAATGGAAACTTGTTGTCAGTATCAATATCTATTAAAAAGGTATATAAATTATTTACTTTTAAAACAAATGATTTATGTTCATTCAAATAACGTTTCAATTTTATGTACATATAATACATATTATAGTTAATAATATTAGTATTTAGAATACAAATCGAAATTTGGACAAATAGTTTATGGGTTATAACTTTTTAAGATAACTGTTATAAACTTATAATTTATAAGTTTTTAAACTTTAAAGTATAAGTTAGCACTAGACTAAAATTTTGCGGGTTATCACCGTACCTCCCAATTCCGCTTACTATAATCTATAAATACCTATAAGGCTATAGTATATTATATGCCCTAAGACTATGCATAGGTACTACAATGTATACAATGCATATTTGCAATCAAAAAGACCTCAACTGTAATATAATATTAACGTAAAAATAAATATTTTATTTTTATTAATTTATTCTTTGATTGAATGGAAAAAAAAAATATCGAGACTTTAAGAATTACGGATATTATATTTTTTAATATAGTGTCCTGTTTTTTTAAATTTTAAATGTATGTAATTTTTATTAGCTATATTCTGATTTTAACATACAATTACATGCATTTACTATTTTAATTTGATAACGTTTAATTTCTTTTATGCAGACCATTATATTATACATGCTGTATGTGTGAAAACTGAATATGTAAATACGGTACCATACGACATACATGTACTGTAACTACTAATTAATAATTTAAAAAATACTATTTTCTCTTTATTTATTACAATATAAATTCACACTATAGTACATACCTAACCCACCTACTCGATATTATATGCTCCTCAGTTATAGGCATTGTAATATACTTAATTTCAGTAATTACCTACTTAGTAATTATGTTTATGTACAGTTTTCAATTATATCTTTAGTATAAACTAAGAAAGTTTGGTAGGTTATGTAGTAGGTAAGTATAATTTGTCCTAGCATACGTTTGTTATTCGTCACAGAATTTAAACGTAGTATAATGTCTAAACCAATCAGCTGTTGTAGCGTATCAATTATTAATTATTTTACATAATTTGAAAATTCTTTAAAAATGTTACCGTCATACTGTCATACCGTTTGATTTAATGAAATGTGTTTTAATATTATCGTATGTAGTGTTGTGTTGATGCATTTATAATATTGTCATTCGTCTAATACTGTATAGCAATGTTAAGTTCGTTCGTTATTGTTTAGAACGGTGGAGTAAGATTGCGCGCGCTTTACCTTTTTGTGTATAGGTACCTAATATGCGATTGCGCGCGCCGCTCAATGCCGAAATAACAAAATACATGATTTTGACTTTTTAAAAGCATACTATTGAGCGTAAAATTGGATGCACATTCCCAAATCGTTTATTACAAATTTTAATTATTTCGTAATTATTTTTAATAATTAAAAACACTTACAAATACATATTTTACTCAAATGTAAACAATTCTAAAAAGTGAACAAATTATGTTTAATTGAATCTTCAGGGTGGTTATGCTCACTAACATTTTCTAAAATGGAATTATCAGTTGAAACTGTAGAGTGTAGACATATACTGTTTTTTATAGAATCCCCATCTATAACATATCCATATGTCTGGATGGTTGATAAATCGAAATGTGTACAAATTCGCTACTAACAAATCACTTCGCTTTTCCAAATTTGTATGGGGAATTTAATTTAAAAAAATAAATATAAATTATTAACACTGCAAAAAGAATACATAGACTGACAAAGATGAAACACGAACTCAACTAACTATAATAGGTATAGGCTATAAAACATGCGAAATTATAGTTAGGTATATAAGTATATTCATACACATATGGGACTTACAGTAAAAAATAATAATTCTAATCCAATATAAAAATATGATCTAAAATATTATAATAATATAATCAATTACTTCTTAGTGATGGGAAGTTTGTCTGGTATCAATAATAATACGTAATAAACAGTCTACTATAGTAACATACTTACATACTTAAGATTTACCGTGCATCTATATATTTGACAACGTTGCTTAGAACTTATATGTAAAAATAATATAGCTCGCGTAATCGTACGCCTAAAAAGCTACCGCCGATAATAAGGACTTAGTGCTATCGTATATAAAATACCATTAAATCTACGGAATTAGTGAATAATATAATTATATGAATAGTCTATAAATCATAACTCGTTCTGTTTATCGATATCAATCTCGGGGAGTAGATGAACAATATTATTAAACTGTGAGAAATTGTTGCAATAGATTTTACATAATATAATATACGGAACAAGTGCAACAATACCACTATAGCCACTAGGTACTCAACGTCTCGATAATATAATCACTATAGTATACATTATTATCATATTATATACTTCCTACTTAGATATACGTAAAAATTAACGGTGTAAAAATGTAAAATTCAGATTCGGATGCCATTACCCATTGAAATGTAAGTGTATATTTATGGTGTTTGTGCGGGGTAAAAATATATTAGGTACTAAAATTCTATACTATTCTATAGCTATGGTTGTATAACGACCTCCTGATGAATGTATAAAATCGTCGTGAGGCCCGAACGGTGAACCACCGACCGGCGACTATATCATACGTATACTTAAATTAGGTTTGCGCGAGAGTGTATTATCATATTATAAACAATAATAACTGTATATTATGTAATATATAGGTAGTATATTAAGTACGACTAATACGAATCGTTGTCTGTGTTTGGATAATAATTTTTATTTTGTATTTTTATAACGCTAAAGCTGTTGTTCTACGTCCGTCGACACGGCTGTTTTGTACTCATCTGCACGTACAGCGTGCGCACCTACAATACGTGGTCGGAATAAGAAAACGTTTCGGAAATTGTTTCGTTGTCGTCGTACTCCGCGTAGTCAACGGTGCTTCGAACACCCAAATTTGGTTTTCGATTTACACCACGAATGGTTTTGTCGAGAAAATCTAAGTTAGCCGTCAACACAAGTTTATCACGTTTTAAGATCTTAAGCTTTTTTTCGGCTTCTGCGATTTCTCGACGCGTTTCTTCAATGGCTCTGCTGTCACTGTTATCGATTTTTACATTCGCCTTGAAGAACCTAAAAGAACACGTAATTTCTCAAAACGTCTAACTAGCAAAAAAACAATAATAATAATACACTCATAACCTTGACTCTCGATAATACTATATAATATATATTAATTTACTCGATCGGATCTTCGGGCCTAGTTTCGTTTAACATCCTGAACACGTCACTCACTGTTTTCCAGACACTGTTGGTTCGTAGATAGACCATGAAAGAAACGTAATCATCTTCTGGTGTTGACTGCATAAATTCAACAAGATTTATTATTTGTTTTACCATATTATTGCCATTATTCACATTATTGGAGAAAAAAACCAAGGTTCGCATGACTAAATAGAACACGCTTTTTATAATCATTTAATTTTCTAAACTTTTCAGTAATTTTTTGGTTATGTAGTTGTAGTATATGTATAGGAACACAAAAAAATAATAATTACTGAATACAAAAAATAGTTACGTATTATTTTTTATAAAAGGATTATTATAAATAATAATAAAATATATTATTATTACACACCAGGTGTTCAATAGGTTTGAAAATTCTTAGTTATACTGTAAGCATATTATAATACTTACACAGAACAATAACAAATAACATTTATAATGTAAAATATTTAATAACCGCATTAATTATATCATAATATATTATTATTTATTAGTCTCATTATTATTATTATTATTATTATATTATAATCTCGTTTTAAAACTTACTGATTACTCTGTATAATTAATTTAGTTCTAAAACTATATCAATATTACAAAAATTATAATAATTATAGTTAGATAAGAGATTAGTCACTTTCAATACAGATATGCTACGTGAAAGTGAAAGTACAGCATTAAAAATATTAATTAATATAATACTACAATTATTATTTAAAACATAATTAACAAAAAATATTAAAAACAAATTTATATTTGTAACAACAAAAATAGTAATATCAATAAAAGATACAAATGACAGTATCGTAGTATCGTAGTGTAGTAGTGAAAAAAAGAAGCTTATAAACTAGTAAGGCCGTAAGCTAATAGTATAACATGGTGATTTTAATACCAATATAATAATGATTACCTAATGAAACATAATCATTATCGCATAATTAATTAGGTAGTTAAAATTGTTTTATTTTACTAGGTACTGCTTTGTTCTATAAATAATAAAATCAACACTGTTTTTAGAATGAAAAAAACACAAATTATAAAAATTAACTATAAATTGAATTCAAAAATGTATAAATATATTATAATAATATATTCTTGTTTAAGAAAAATCTGTATCTGATTTAGGAATAATTATACTATACCTAAATGAAACGAGTATCATGATTCATGAGTCATGAACTCATGACTATGATAGTAGTATTCGGAACTTCGCAATAGTAACTATTTATTATAATACTTAAAAACTTAGTTATATGCAACAAGTGAATATACAAAAAAAATATTTTGAATACCATTTTTGGTTAAATATTAGAACAAAGTATTGGATTATAAATAAATATTTAATTAACGAATTTAGTATAATATAGTTTCATTTATTATAAGCACATGTAAAATGAGTTTATTAGTTATATTACATATGTTTTATCTATCGATTGGATAACACAATATAATATAATATGTGAACGTATGTAATTCTTTGTATTTGTATGAATTTGTTATATAGCTGTCACGCTCAATCGTGTATAAAACATAATATAATAAGTTCAAACGAGTTCAACGCACCACCTACGATCGTAAATTTGTCCACCTACGTCGACATTGTTGTGAGGTAGTCATATAATAATTGGTCTACTGCAACAACAATATTTACGTCCACAGTTCTACATACTATTATATTCTTATCCTAAATAGGATTCACGCAAGATTTGTCGCCGATCGGATTATGATTACCTATTTACATTAAATGTATATTATATACGTACAACGCACAAACTGTAGATTATATATTATTACATATAAATTAATGATTATTATAATGCATATTATATTTTCCAGTTTTTTTTCGAAACACAACCAACAACACCCGTTTTAACGAACTAAATACACAGACTGGTCATTTCATAAGAATAATGTTGTATAATAACGCGCTGTGTTAATATCATATTATAATAGTTATATGGGCGAGATTATTGCGGAGGTGCAATAGACGGACAACGCCCCCGTCAATTTTATGCGTTCATTATTATTATTATTATTTATTACTATTATTTAAAATCCATTTGGAGGTTGAAGTATAACAATGGGTATTTAAAACCAATAAACCTTAATATAGCCCGATGTAGGTTTTATAAAATTAACAAAAAAAGTTTTGAATAAAGAAAACCTATTATTTTACTGGAGATGACATTTCATTCGATTATTCTGCAGTGATAGCATATTTATTAATGAAATATAGGTTTTACAATACTAAAAAAAAAAATGTGTACATCTATAATAATAGTGACACTTTGGTTCGTTAAGAAGACGTCATCATTATTCATTTATTGTATAATCCGTTTTATTTAAATGACTACCACATAGATAACATTAAAATTTAAATATTTAAAATTAGATTATCGTTTTAGAACGATTGAACATCTAAGTCTTTAGTAATTAGTGTTTTATTTTCGTGTATTTTAATTAAATACAATCAGATTCGTCTCATTCCATTAAACATTCTAGTCAACCGTTTTAAATACCTACTTACTATAACTGTCTATAACTAATCTTAAAGAGACATATTTCATTGCTTAAATAGGTAACTATACTTATGAGTTGCTCAATAATTGAAAAATATCAGATATGAATGATATGACCTAATTTACAGAACACTGATAAAATAAATATTATTGTATTTTATAATTGTAATAAAATTGTTTGTTCCCAGTTTAATTTATATTTAATTAATATATCATATTTTACATTTAGAAAGTACTGACCAATCTTTTTTTTTTTTTTGTAATACGCCTATTTTAAATTTTTGATACACATTTCTTAGATTTTCAGTTTATAACACGACTATTATTTTTATTTATAAGCTTCCTGTTATTATAATACTGTGAGTACCACGGTCATATAACTTTATTAATTTGTATGGCACACTTTCCAGGTATCCATATTCATACTACGACTCCCATAAAATACAAGTTTATACTGCAGAGTGCAGAACACCTAAACTGACCGATTTACGTTCCCTGGGCCGAATTATTTTACTAGACAGTGTTATACATTTTTTTTAGTATTATAATATTAAGGATTAATGATTTTATAAAAATTAAGTATTTTAACAATTTTATAATATTATAATAATTTTACAATATTCCACTTATTAGTACATGATAATTGAAATTAGTTAGTAGCCGTTTTCATCAAGAAAAAAAATGTATTACATTGAATACCTTGTCAAACAGTTATTTATAAAACATGAATTTCAATAAATACAAACTATTATGGGTTGGATATTAGGGAAATATACCTTAAACTAATTTATTAATCTATTTTCATAGATACCATTTCAAATAATATATAATTATACTTATATTTGTAATCATACTTAATATTAAATTATATATCATACTCATATATCTAAAAAAACGTTTTAAAAAATATATTACTTATAGGCAGATATCCATTTTATTTGTTTATTTAATATTTAAACTTACCTTTATTAAATTACTATGATTCATTATATTACTGTTCTTTTAACAATAACGTTTGATGTTTATTGTTTGCGTTATTACTATTATTATTAAAAAATAACAATTTAATCACATGGTTTTTAGTAAACATTGATAATCAAAATGTTTGAATGCTATTCTTATATAGCCAAATAATTTATAAATATAATTGTTATCATTATATTATTACTACAAAACTTTATCACACAAAAACCATACATAAATACAAAAATATTGTATTTTTATATTTTTTTAGTCTTAAAGTTAAACCTAAATATAGGTTGTAAGAACTTACAAATAAATAACATATTTTAGCAAAGAAATTCATAAATTTGCTATACATTTTTTTTAAATATAGGTAGGTAATGAATAAGGATACGTCATCACACGTTGTAATATAGGTGTTAAAGATATGTACAGTATTACCAATATATGCAATAGAATTTTCCAGTAATATGTAATATACCAATATGTACAATTTACTATTATATAACTTTATACATTATACATATTTGATATATATATATCAATAAACTAATTCTAAGAGAGAACTTCGTAGTTTTAGTATCCTTGTATAGTTGTACCTATTACCTATATATAATATTATCAACAGAGACACAGAGTTGAGGAAAATAAAATCAGTGACCATGAAATTCCAATAAAGCGAAGAAACAATAAACTTTAAATACATACAAAATTTTCATATACTACGGTATTAAATGTATACAAGTATACAATTAAACAAGTATTCAACTTTTCGAGTAGTCAAGTCTAACTTAAAAACATGATATTTACAACTAATTTAACATGATAAATAAAATAATGGTAAATATAAATACAATTTTCGGAATTACCGTTGGTCATTTCATGAGTTGCAAATAATATTGGTAATTCTCAAACAGGTTTGTTAAAAAATTATACAAAATTTATTTTTAGGAAAATGTCAAATTGACCATGAATCATCACAATACTTATGAATAATATATATTAATTACTCTATCTTCAAATATTCGATAAATGGAATTTTTTATTATGTACCTAATCGGAATTTTAAACATTATTTTTAACCTAGGTAGGTATATTGAAGGATTCAACTTTTTACGAAAACAATTCCAGTATCAACTATTGTTCTTACGACTTACCTACTTTTTAAACATATAATAATAATTATTATCATTTATCATACATTTATTATTATCTGCATATTTTATGGTTCACCTAAAAACTGAAAATAAATAACTTTGTATGACCATTAAAGATTCAAAATTTTAAAAAAGAAGGTTTGTATAATATTTAAAATATATTTTTGTTTTTAATAAATTTTAGATTTGAATTGGTGTACAATTTTTATTCACTTTCAATACATACCTATATACATTGTTCCTATAGTAGATAAGGTATATAAATAACAAATGTTCAAGTACCTACACAATTTATACAAATTTCATTAGAATGACAAAAAAAAAAAAAATAATAAAATTCCAGCAGAGATATTATTTATTATTTTTTTTAAAACAAATTCACACGAACTGAATAATTCGTTATAACAAAGACTGATATATTAGTATTGTTATTAATTAACATTTTTTTTTCATTAGCAGGACAATGAAATTCGACTTGAACTTATTCATAGAAAGGTATTTAAGAAACATTTTGTCGAGTGACATTCAACAAGCCCCGAGGAATTACACCACGAATACCTTTAGCACCCGCAACAATTATTTTGTGCATGGAATCGTTTAATACTTTAATATATCACTCTCGGAGGTGGGGTAACGAATCATTACATAGTCTGTAGACGGTTTCTTTATTGTCCTTCTCTATTCGCTTTTTTTTTTTTTGCTTTCAAACCAACCATATGAACCTGCTTTACGAGTCTCCCACCAAGAAGGAAAGCCAAAGACCTGTCTCTTTGCAGGCCACAGTTGTCTGGCCGCGTGTTGGCGTTCGCTTGTGGTTTAATAACATTGTGTTGTAGACGTGTTCAAATATCAAAGAATGTAGACCTAGCCGGATTGGATTACTCAAGTCTACGCGATTCGATTAACTATATCAAAGGTAAAAAAATTATATTATTATATGATTTCCAAATTTACAATGCTTTAAACTTTAAACGAATTTCTACATTATAATATTCACTTAGGTAATTTCTTAAAAACTTTTCGACTATAAAATCCCAAACAAAAATATATTGTATTACAAATTTCCCTTTATAAACATTTATGCATTAATATTTATATAATATTTTGTTCAACTACAAAATATAAAATAGCAAGTTATTTAAACTTTTTTACTAAAATATTTAGCGTTAAAGTCTCTCGCTTGTTTAAACATAAAATATAATTCAGTTGGTTTATAAATATATAATATAAATGACATAATACACTTTTCTTATATAATGAACATTAAAATGAAATAGTTATATATTATGATTCATAGGTTTAATCAATTAAGAAATCGATACATTTTTAAATACATAGTCATATAGTTATGACCTTATTAACAGTTAAGAAATATAATCGTGACTCATGGGGCTTAGGATAATTTTTGATTTTTATCCTTTTGTTTTTAACGCTCAACTGAACACTTGTTACATTGTTACTTTCTTTATATCGAACTAGAATAGCTTATTTTAGTTTAAAAACCTATTAGATTATCTATATTACCCACTATCTAGCTGGCTAGCTATTTTATATTTTAATCGTTTATGATAAAACTTAATAGGTACAATTTCAAAAGAATGTATGTATAGTAATATATAGTATTATAAATGTCACTGACTGTAATTAGAAATATAAATAAGTAAATATCACTAGTTCACGTACTATAATATACCTATAGTAGTTATTTATAATATACCTATAGTACACTATAAGTGTTGTTATATTCGTTTACAAATAAAATAAGAATGTTCCAACGTTAACAAAATAAAAATAAAGCAATGCACCAATTCCTTAGATTTTTCCTTTCACTCGAACCGACGACCGGAGACCGTTTCACTTTCACGGCTAATGTGCCTTGCTATACTAGACAACAATATTACATTTTACAACTATATACAGACACGTTGTAGCGTATACAACGCTATGCGATACAAATTTTGCGTCTACGAAAATGAAACTAACTGAATGCAGTGCGAAACCTGTACAGTTCACATCACGAACGCTATTATAATATTGTTCCAGAAATATTGCGCTCGTAGAAAATTAAGACAATAAAGAAAATGCTTAGATGATTAAGAAAATATCGTAAAGCGTAAAGCTAGTTATACAATTTTTGAAATTAAATAATTGCAAGTATGAAATTAACAAGGATTTTAATTAGTTGGACGTTATTATAGACATTAGATTATAAGAAGTTTATCATAGCAATGAACAATCAAAGGTATCATATGCATAGGCGCATAGCGGTAGCCAGACTTTTACATCTGTATTGTTCTTAAAGCTTTAAATGTTCCAACAAAAGTCTTCAAAACAATTTTTATTAATATTAAACTAAAACAGACTTGGGAACAACACTAATCACATAGTAAAGTACTCAGATGAGTATATAGTAATTTATGATAAAATATAATTTTGATATCAGTCGTATTACCAACTATTATTGATAAAAACTTAAAAAATGAATGACATTTTAATATAGGTTTTAAGGTTTAAGTCATAATTTGAAATTTTTCTAAAAAAAAAAAACTAATAACAATAATATGAGATTTTATTACAGCATAATATTATACATTATACAGCAATGTATAGCAAAACATCTGTAAACACGTCTATGGAATTAAAATTTAAGGAAAATCGTAAAACAATATCTATATAAAAAGCAGATCATAAAAAATAGATATTTTTTTTTTAATTTGAAATTTTATATTATTTTATAACTTTATAATTATTATAAAAGAATTGGACAATGTAGGCAGGGGCGGACACAGGAAAAAATTTTGTGGGGGTTTTGAAAAAATTAGAATTCTTTGAAGGTTCATAAGTGAGAATAAATGCGTTTGAAATTAATCATCCATTCATTTGGGAGGGGGTTTGAACCCCCAACCCTCCCCCTGCATTCGCCACTGAATGTAGGCGATAGTAATAATAATAATCATATGTATCTAAATTCTAAATACACCGCCGTATTTTTCGTATTCTAACGTGGCTATTTTGTTTAGTTTTTAATTAATTTCATTTGTGTCCATCGCTCCCATTGTCTGTGCGCTATTCTTATTATTATATATTATATTGTAATTCGTAAATCATAAATCGTTGATTTTATTTCAATTGTAATCTCGCCCACGGCCGTAATCTAAACTCAGTGCTCTCCCCTCTTATATTAGTGTGCGTCTTCAGGTCACCGCTCTACACAAATCGAATAATTATTGAGACGTTTTGCGATCGTTAATGGAAAATTAAATACATGTTGAGATTTCTATGGAAACGAACGAGATGGTATTCCTACAACACAAGTCCTGACATTGACCGTTCTCGTCATTGTACTCGACGACTTCGGTGTGGTTGAGAATCGTCATCATATAATATACATAGTAAACCTCTATCGCGTAGATTATACTTAAAACATCATCATTCATCATGCACTGTTAACGAATTATTATACTCTTGTTTATTGTACCGATTAAATTGAACTACTGGCATACTTTTCCTACATCGTGTACAATTTAAAACCGGTTTTTAAAAAAATAAAAAATGATTTTTGTATTATAAAATCGATTATAACTATTACATTTTAATTTTTAAGAGCCATATAAACAGAAATTTAAATTTAAACAAAATGATAAAATACCTACGTTAATATGTAAAAAAAAAATTTAAAAAAATTAATTTAAAGGTTCAGCTTCAAATATTTTGTCTACAAATAATTTTAAATGATCTAAGTAGATTCAAGAAAATAAATTTAGTATAAACACAATTTTTGTGATATAATATTGTATTGGTTAAATGATTAACGAAATTCGTAATAGATACTTAGGTATAAAAAGTGTTCATATTAAAAATAATGTGTTTAATTTGTATACAAATACAAAAGAACAATCCGTAATAATTAATCAAAATCGGTTGATACTAAAATATATTATAATATTATGACTATTAAATCATAAAATTATATTAAATTGTTTTTGTTGAGTATATATAAAACATTAATTATTTTTTATACGATAATTAATACTTATTAGTGCTAGACTGCTAGCTTATGAGTTTTGAATACTAAAAGTAAATTAATGTATACCTATTTTAAATTTAATCTATCAAATGTTGGTGCCAAATAACTGGGCACCTGTATTAGAACATAATATTTTTGTTGCATAATTTTATCCTCACGACACTATTCTGACGTAGTGATGTAACATATATTTTCAAGATACTTTTGTAGGCAACAGTAATAAAGTGAGTTATATATACTACTAACCTTATGTACCAATACAAAACTACAACCTTAGTTCATAATAGATAACCACAGTTTTAGCATTCTTATAAAGGTCGTGAACAGGTCATATTATGTAGGTACACATTTTTACAAATTACTAATGTCTAATAAATATTATACACTACCTACTAATTTCTCTTTGATTACCTATCCTTGAAACACTGTTTACGAAATAATAGTTGTAAACTTGTTACTTTAAACATGCCGAATTTGAAATAAAAGCAAGTTCAATATCGTGTCGGATAAATCAATGGAATAAAATATTGAAGGCAATCAAAATATATTTTAGCTCCACGTGTATTGGTTTATTGAATGGGAATATATTATGTACCTATACATGAATTCATTTTCATTGTCAATTGTAAAAAAGAAACAAAACGTCCGACTATAGTCTTTATAATTTGTAAAAACAATAATAATAATAATAATAATGAAATAAATTTAATATCCAATCCATAATAAAACCATTAGTCATGACTTGTGTATACCTCCTAACTGAAAAAACGGACTTTACTTAGATAGTAAATAGAATAATCATAAAAACATTTAAAAAGAACCTAATAATTATTTAGATCAGCATATTATATCTACTATAAAATAAAAAGTAACTAGATTTCACTTATAGCTTCTTGTAATTCTACCGTGGGTTTTTTTTAATAAATTATGTTATGTATTTTTTAATTAATTTATTTTTATTACAAAGTTGTATTTATTATATTATTTAAATCGCATGATTAATTTAAAATAAGCCATACTAAGTACTACTACTTAATGCCGTGTATAAAGCGCATTATAATTATTATATCTATAGTTCGTAATTTTCGATGTGTTTCTGAACAAAACCGAACAAAGTGTTATAAAATGTGCAATATCGTACCTAACTACTATAATTTATAATAAATTAACTCTTAATAGCCGATATAATAATTGAGTTTTTCAGTAATTATAATATAACTAAGTTTTAATAATAATTAAAAATAAAAATAAAAATTGTTAGTTTAAAAATAAACTTAAGCGTTCAACATTATTTTATTATAATATTAACTATTATTTTAAGTAGAAAACTTATGTGGGATTTTATATTAAATTTTTACAGAAAAAAAAACAAAAAAAAATTTAAATGTAATACGGTTATTTTGTTTATGAATTAAAAAATCGTTTGAAAAGAAATAATTATTACGATTAAATATCTATTTTTCCTAATTATAAAATAGTACAAGAGATTTTTAATTTTTACCTCTCTAAAGTAGAAACTAGATCAATTTAACTATTTAAAATCACCCTCAAAGTTGAAAACTGAAGCATATTATTGACTATTTATAATTCGTATATACATATATAAACAACACACTCACGTCATTATAAAATCAATACATTCATCGCTCCGCTCAGTATTTAGAATAATTACAAATAACGTTATAAAAAATAACGTATGTTTATGCTTTTTTAGGCTAGAAAAATAATATTATAAACAAATAATATCATCATTTCAATTTTATTTGTCTTATTTTCACAATGCAATTAATATGATCAATTCAAAGTTAGCCATCTACTGATTTTTTTTTTTAGAAATATTTCATTATTGTTCTTTTTTTAATTAAATATTACATTGAATATACTTATATTAATAATATATTTCTATAAGTAATTAAATTAATTCTAATGTTTATATACAATTTCATAGAATGCATTATTGATGTTTTCAATTTTGCTTTTAATTTTAACCTAAAATTTGAAACGAAAAATTGAAATAACGTTAAACGGAATAATCCAATAACGTTTGAAAGTACAATTATAGGTAACATTAAACGTTAAAATTTATATAATGATTTATACTCAAAAACGCAAAAACTATATATTGTTCCTATACAGTATACAATTATATGTTGAATCATCCTAAGTGCTGAAATTGACCAACGTTTTAAACCATATTTTTGTTGCGTTATCTTTTTGTTATTAAAATAAGCGAATTATAAATAAATGTCTATCTATACTTCGGTATCACAATATGTTTAATTTTAATTTAATATTAAAAATATCTATATTTTTTTTTCTCTTTGTGAATGTACATTCAAATTGGGCCTGTCCCGTATTATATTTAATAAATAATAAAAAGTATTGTATTATTATAATTTAATTAAGTCCCGTATTTGAATGAGTTTCATTACTTATATAAGGCACCTTATAAAAACATTAAGTACCTACATTTATAGTAAAAATTCTTTTGTCATAGTATCAGTTTCATTTTTTAAATATAGCTCTAAATTGTTTTCAGCGCAATGACGTCTCTTCAGCGTTTGTCGTTTGTTCCATCCGTGAATAATATGTCTCACCAAAGACTTCACGATAGTGACGAGAATTCTTCAGACGATGACGAAAATTCACCTTTAACCCAAGACTTATATGGTGGAAGGTATTTAATTGTGTGTGTGTGTGTGGTGTGTGTGTGTGTGTGTGTGTGTGTGTGTGCATGTGTGTGTTTTAATATATAATACAATGAAATGTGATAAAAATTTAAAAATAAATTGACTTAATTAATTATTAATATATTTTAGTCAAAGGACTTTGGCAGATACTAAAGCATGGGACGTTTTTCGAGATTTGCCTCCACGCAGCGACAGTGGATCTATGGCTAATCAAGCATGTCTCGAATTTACTATACGTGTGTTGAAAATCCTAGCATATTTGACCACATTCATAGTTGTCCTGTGTTGTGGCGTTATTTCCAAAATTAGTATGTTTTTTATGACATCTCAAATTAGAGCCGATCGTGTCGTCACATTCTGCAATAAAGACCTAAGTAATTATTTTAAGTTTTTATTTTACTGAACGGCAAATTCTGTTTGTAATCAAGTATTTAATCAAATCATCATTTCTTTTTTCATAGGTCGTGATAAATTTTACGTTGTCAACCTTCCAACTGAAGAACGTGTAGCGTGGATATGGTGTTTACTGCTAGCATTTATTGTACCAGAAATTGGAACTTTAATACGATCATTGAGAATTTGTTTCTTCAAGTCGTGTAAAAGACCTCCTTTATTCGATTTCGGTTTTGTTCTCATTATGGAAACTCTTCACGTCTTTGGTTTAGTTTTGCTTGTGTATGTTGTACTACCAAATTTAGACGTCGTCAAAGGTGCAATGCTTACCAATTGTCTTTGTTTCGTGCCAGCTTTGCTCAGTAAGTTTATTATTTTTTAAATTAATTTATAGAGTTTTCAATAAAAAGTAAAATTTTACAGATTTATTATCAAGGACAACAAAAGGTTGTAAAACAAATTCGGAAAAGTCTGAAATATACGCCAAAGTCTTAATGGATCTAATTGCTGTTGGGTCACAAGCCACTGGTTTCTTTTTATGGCCTTTGTTACACCCGGAAAAGCAGATGAATAACCTTTCTATTCCAATTTCAGTATTTTGTATATCTTGTGGTTACTGGGAAAATTATACAACCAAGAATACATTTTTTGGTAGGCTATACTTGAAATTATATTTATGAAATAATTGAAGATAACGTTAGAATAAAATTGTTTTTAAATTTTTAGGATTTATGAAGTTTGCATACCACATAAAAGATCGAATGCGAAGAACGCGTTATTTCATATATATGCTAATGTCTATTTGGAAAATGTTATGTTTCATGTGTTTCATGTTAGTGGTTATGTTCTTTAAGGGTGAAAATGTTACTCAAATCTTTTCATTAGTCAACGCTGGCTTTTCACAACACAAGATACAAGTTCTCGAGGTAATTCATAATAATAAAAATATTTGCAATTTTTATTAATATTATTATTTTGTTTATGTATTATTCAGGTAAATCAAGTAACACGAAGTGGAACAATTTTACCAGATCTTGCTGATATAGTTACAACTGGAGATTCAGTTGACATTGATGCAGAATATGTAACTGCCTTACACGTTCTTCTTTTACAAATTATTTCGGCATATCTGTGTTATATTTTCGGTAAATATGGTTAATATTAATATACTCAATAGAGATCAACAATTGTACCATTAATTTAAAGATATGTACATATTGGGTGATATGTGAGATTACTTCAGTATCAAAATGTGTTACTTCATTATTTTAAATGAATAATTATTATTATACACTTCAGTTTTAATTACACATTGATAACTGACATTTTTATATCTTTCACAGGTAAATTTGCTTGCAAAATTATGATTCAAGGATTTAGTTATGCGTTTCCAGTAAATCTAACAGTACCAGTTACTATGTCTGTATTGATAATCGCGTGTGGTTTGCGTCACGATGATCCTTGTTTTTTCCATAATTCTATTCCAGATTATTTATTTTTCGATTCCCCTGATGTCAATTTCTTGAACAACTTTATCACTAAAGAAGTGAGCTACTTAAATCAATATTAATGGTATTGTGTAACTCATTATTGTAATGATTTTTAGCACGTATGGGTATGGCTATTGTGGCTTCTATCTCAAACTTGGGTAACGTTACATATTTGGACACCTAAGTGTGAACGTCTAGCGACCACTGAAAAGCTTTTTGCTAGACCTATGTACGATTCTTTGTTGATAGATCAATCATTGGGAATGAACAGGAAATTGAATGACGAAAAAGACGTAAAAACTGAAGTAAGCATTTTTAATTGATTTCAGTTTAAAGTAATTAAACTAACATTATTTATTCATCAAGGACTTGGCCGATCGAGATAAAGAACCAGACGAATATTATGAAACAATATCTGTGCACACGGATGTAAGCAGTACAGCCCCTAAGACTGTGAAGAAATCTGATAGTATTACAAGAATTTACGCTTGTGCGACTATGTGGCACGAAACGCACGAAGAAATGATGGAGATGTTAAAGTCGATCCTCCGAATGGACGAAGATCAGTGCGCACGTCGTGTGGCCCAGAAATATTTGCGAGTAGTCGATCCAGACTATTACGAATTTGAAAGTAAGTCAAAGTTTCTGCATATTATATAAAATAATTAATTCTAAAACATAATTTATTCAGCTCACATATTCATGGACGACGGATTCGAAATCAGTGACGAAAACGATGATTGGAATCAGGTAAATAGGTTCGTAAAACTTTTAGTTAGTACAATCGATGAAGCAGCAACTCACGTGCATGAAACAAATATACGCATCAAACCTCCAACTAAGTATCCCGCTCCGTATGGTGGCCGTCTAGTATGGACGTTACCTGGAAAAACTAAGCTCACCGTACACATTAAAGACAAATCCAAAATTCGGCATAGAAAACGATGGAGTCAGGTTATGTACATGTATTACTTACTTGGTCATCGATTAATGGAATTGCCGATTTCCGTTGAACGGAAAGAAGTCATTGCTGAAAATACGTTTTTATTGACGCTTGATGGAGATATCGATTTCCAACCACATGCAGTCAGGCTTTTGATAGATTTAATGAAAAAAAATAAAAATTTGGGAGCCGCCTGTGGAAGAATCCATCCAATTGGAGGAGGTAATCCTTGAACATAAAATTTATTATTTACCCTATTTAATAATATTGTGTTTATTTATTGTTTAGGTCCATTGGCGTGGTATCAAGTTTTTGAATACGCCATTGGTCATTGGCTCCAAAAAGCTACTGAACACATGATTGGTTGTGTGCTTTGCAGTCCTGGGTGTTTCTCGTTGTTCAGGGGTAAAGCTCTTATGGACGATAACGTGATGAAAAGATATACATTAAAATCTGATGAAGCAAGACATTACGTACAATATGATCAAGGTAAATAACATACATTTTGGCACTAAAATTAAAACGATTTGTAATAAATTTACCTTAAATATTAAGGCGAAGACAGATGGCTTTGTACACTGTTATTACAAAGAGGATATCGAGTAGAATATTCAGCTGCTAGTGACGCATATACTCATTGTCCAGAAAGCTTCAATGAGTTTTATAATCAGCGAAGAAGATGGGTACCGTCGACAATGGCAAATATCATGGATTTGCTTATGGATTACAAGAAAACAATTAAAATAAACGATAACATTTCAATGCCCTACATCAGTTATCATGTAAATATTTCCGTTGAAAACTAATATATCTAATGAGCGATTTTTTTACTTACTCAACAATTGACTATTTTCAGATCATGTTAATGGGAGGTACCATTTTAGGACCGGGAACTATATTTCTTATGTTGGTTGGAGCCTTTGTGGCTGTATTTCATATTGACAATTGGACCAGTTTCTATTACAATATTATACCGATAGTATTGTTTGTTTTTGTATGCTTCACATGCAAATCAAATATACAGGTAAATTATAATTGGTAGTTTTACAATGAGTATTTTGATAACATCAACTCATAATAATTAAATATTAATATTATTATTATTATTTTTTAATATGATCGTATATATTTTAATAATCATTCTTGTTCACAGCTATTATTGGCGCAAATTCTATCAGCTCTGTACGCGTTAGTGATGATGGCCGTTATTGTCGGTACGGCCCTACAGCTGGGTGAGGACGGTATCGGATCGCCATCTGCAATATTTTTAATCGCCATGATGAGTTCGTTTATAATAGCAGCACTTCTCCATCCGCAAGAATTCTCTTGTATCATATACTTCGGTATATATTGGCTATCCATTCCATCTATGTATTTGCTTTTAATATTGTACTCCATTATAAATCTCAACATTGTCACATGGGGTACGAGAGAGGTTCAAGTAAAAAGAACCAAAAAAGAAATGGAAGCAGAAAAAAAAGCCGCTGAGGAGTCAGAAAAGAAAAACAAACAAAAGTCAATGCTTGGGTTTTTGCAAAACTGGGACCCCAACGAGGACAATGAAGAGGGCTCGTTTGAATTGTCGTTCGCTGGACTTTTCAAATGTATGTTTTGCACTTATCAGAAACCCGTGAACGAAGGTCAGCAGCTGGTAAGGATAGCTGATTCATTAGAAGGTTTAGGTAAACGGATGGATCACATTGAAAAGTAAGTACCACAATACACAATTCCAGAATGTACATTAATGCGGGAGTCTTTATAATAGGGTTGTGATCGATCCAACATCAGTGAACCGTAAGAGAAACGCTTCGACTAGTAGCGTTCCCCATCAGATTGCTCTGGACCCAGTTCAAGAAGAAACTTCCCAAAACGAACACTCTGATACTGAGACTGACGAAGAATCTTTAGGTAAACGTTGTTATTTATTGATAACATTATAATATTCGATTTAGTTTAATTTAAGTTGTAACTGAGAATAATGAAATATATTTTTGGTCCATTTCAGAACCCAAAATAGAACGTAACGATGACATCAATCCTTTCTGGATTGAAGATAAATCTCTACGAAAGGGTCCGGTAGCGTTTTTATCTACAGCTGAACAACAGTTCTGGCGAGATTTGATAGACAAATATTTATATCCGATCGATGAAGATAAAGATGAAAAGGCTCGAATCGCAGCAGACTTGATCGAACTGAGGAACAAATCTGTGTTCTCGTTTTTCATGATCAATGCTCTATTCGTACTCATTGTTTTCTTGCTCCAATTAAACAAGGACAAACTTCATCTGGACTGGCCGATAGGCGTCAAGACAAATATTACGACTATTGCAGAGACGTCTGAGGTAAAAATTATATCATTGTTTTAACTGTTTTATTATGGACAATTTAATTATATTATAAAACCAAACGATTACAGATCATTATCAGCAAAGAGTACTTACACTTGGAACCCATCGGTTTGGTGTTCGTGTTCTTCTTCGCGTTCATCATAGTAATTCAGTTTACCGCCATGTTGTTCCATCGATTCGGTACTTTGTCTCACATACTTGCTTCAACGGACTTAAACTTGTGTTGCAACAAAAAGGTAAACGCATATGGCAACTTTTATTTTTTGAAAGTTTTCATCAATTTATAAATGATCGACGTTTCTCGGTTTCAGACTGAAGATTTGACCCACGATGGTCTACTAGACAAACAAGCAGTCGTCATCGTCAAACACCTACAACGTTTGAGGGGTATCAATGGTGACTACGATAATGAATCAGGGTCCAGTGGCGATAACGCTGTGGGCCGCCGTCGAACAATTTACAACCTAGAAAAACAACGGCAAAAGACGCGAACAATTGGCACACTGGACGTGGCTTTCCGCAAGAGATTCTTGCAAATGAAAATGGGAGAGGATGAAGATGAACCGCAAGGTACGTTAATACTTATTATATATTATTAAAGAATTTTTTATATGACAGATACTTGCACCGTATCAAAATATTGTAGGTAAATTATAGTCAGTGATTCAACTTCCGAGATAGTCCCATGTTTTAAATGGAGATCCATAGCTAGAGATAGGTAGTAATTTGGTGATATTATCTAATGGTTTATCGGTATCCTAAATTATTTTTCTTCAAATGCATCATAATTAAAAATATACATAGATAATACACATAATATACGTATTAATATCTAGTAAATTCAAATAAACTACTATCAAAATTATTACAATTTCTATAAAATAATAATATTAGAATAAATATATGTTTATATTATATGTACCTAAGTAAGTTTCAAATCATAAAAATAATTTTAAATATTGTAACTTTAACGACCTAATAACGCATTGACAAAATATAGGTATATAAACCAGGGCCGCATTTACACTTTTTACTTCCTGGGTCGACAATATTTATACGCCTCCTTAAATCATAGATTATAAATCATTTAAATTAGTTATAGACCTAGTTAAATAACTAATTTAAATACAATATCAACTCGACTTTTGATTTCAAAAATATTAGACGCCTGTTTAACTTGCATCTCACTTGTACAGATACGTAAATACAATAATCTGATTTTTGACACTCAATAACAGTTTTGTATAATTATTATTCCGTATTCGTTTACAGGTGGCACGCCAGTGTTAGGCCGGAAACTCACTATGGGCAAGGAAGTTCGACAGGCGCTCGAGGTGAGGAGACGATCCATGCAAGCGGAGAGGCGCAAGTCTCAGATGCAAACGTTAGGCGCGAGTAATGCGTTCAACCAGACACAGCGGCAATCGAACGCGGGAATCAGCGTTAAAGACATATTCAAGGGTAGTCAAAATTTGGCATACGAGCGCGACGACGGTGACGGAGACGACCGGTTGCCAATGCACGCCATCAACTGAATCTTTAAACGATCTGAAACGACATCGGATCGGACGAGAGGGATAATGAGCCCGATAGACGGAGATAAAAAACGATCCTCTCAACGGAGCGTTTCTAGTCAAAAAACATAAATCACAACACGAAGAAACCGAAGCGTGGTCATCGTGTATCGTCTATAAAAAAATATTATAATATAATTTATATTTCTTTTACCCGTCTGCGGTCTCGTTTCCCCCTTGTTTTCCGAGCCGCTTAAGCCGGTGCATCGAGATCTACGGTTAAAAACCCAATTCGAAGACGAATTTCGATACCGAACTGCCTATACCTAGCTATTATATATTGGCCATTACACGGCTCTGACGGGTTTCTTAAAAATACTCGTCGATGTGATATACATACTCTAATTACTTAATTTTTCTATTATATAAATGCCTTTTTATTATACTTTACCATGACATAAAAATACCTATGTATACAATAAACTATTGCTCATTTTGTACCATATTTTATGTTTTATGATATTATTTTACTTTATTATTAACATGCCATTATAATATGACATTGTACGCTGTGTCGCTGTAACAAATTAATGTTGAATACGTTACAAAAATGCCTTTAAGGAGGTTTGTAAATTTTTAATATTATGATATAACCACTACGACTTATGTGATTATTCTATTAATGGTAGTATGATACTATAAATATGAAACACCCATTGATGTTTAATCGTGACCAATAGTTTTTATAGACTATGCCTATAGTTTTTAAATATACTTATATACCTATAGTTTGTTTGAATGTCGATCGATCCACATCAATATTAATAGATTGTGAAAATTCAAATAACAGTAGATAAGTAGATTACTTACTACCTAGTTATTACTACTGCTATTTATTAGTCAAGTTACAATTAAATGTGCATAGATATATAGTTAATTTAATATTAATGACTACTATCATTAAGTTTTTAATATTAATATATTTTATAAAAATGAGTTTAAAATAATGTGAAAAAACGCAAAACTTCTAAGTAGGTACTTACTTAGAAAATTATGAGTTTGTTATGAAATTATTGTGTGATATGAAAATAAACAGCATAATATATTTTTGCGATACAAAAAAAAACAAATTATCAAAATTATACAATGATGAAAAATTGTATAATGTTAATTTTAAAAAGAGTGGTCAAGTGAGTAACGCTCTGCACTCTGCTGAATAGTAGGTCACTATAATAGGTAATGGGTGTATTAAATTTGAATCTAATAGATATCTACTACAGTACTACCTACCTTATATCTATCATTATATACGAAAAATGATTCTGAACGGAGTTGATTTGTCAGTTTAGGATATAATTTCCAGTGGTTGGTGAAAAAGGTGGTTTTTTTTTAATGGTTCTGAATACACCAAAATTTAAATTCTTTTACATATATTATAGTTTCGCACGATTTTCGAAAATTATTAAGTACAGCAACATCAGCAACTACATGATTAACAATCAAAGGTTTCCATCACCCTGTCTGTAAATATTAAACATTATGGTTATTAATTTTACTAGAAACTTAAATTCCACAATTACCTATAGAGAATTCTGAATTTTACATTTAAAGGAAAAACAAGCGTTCTTTTAGATTTTTATAATAAGGATTTATACTTTATAGCATCTAAAATCTCAAACCAAAATCATATCATAATAATCAATAATAATAATAAATATTATTATTATCATAATAATCAATCATATTTGGGTCGGCAAAAATATCAATTAGATTTTAGATATTAGACATTGAACTCAATATCTGAGTAGGAAATATATTAAATTGTTAAAGTAGGTATGTATATATTAATATAATATATAGTATAGGATGTAGTGAGCATACTAAACAGCAGTACAGCACCAATAATTATTATGCTCTCAAATTGTTTACATTTACAAATCATAATTATGATTTTAATTTATTTATTTGCCTCCAAAAAATGTTTAGTTTTTTTCAGCGAGTTCAGCTTTAAACGGTAATAAAGTAGGTAGTTCAAAAGTTATCTTTTCATATTTCTAATGTCATCAATAATGACTCATCATAATTCATAAATAACTTATGAAATTATGTTTCTACCAATTATTAATTCGTACAATAATGTCACGATACAAACAATAAATATAATTTTCCTAACCTAATTTAACTCAGTGGAGTACCTAGGTACCTAGATATTTAATTCATAACTATTATTTAGTAAACATAATGAAACTGTAACTTACCTAGGTACTAGGTATATTAAAAAAAAAAAAATCAATAATTAATTTTTTAGACTCTGTAGCCTTGCCGCCTAGTTATAATAGGTATACAGGTAGGTACTAATACTTTATAGGTACCTAATTGTTTTCTCATTTTATAATGTTCCTACCTACCTATATTAATATACTGAAAAGTGGTTCAAACCATACTAAGCGCTTACTTTCTGAAGACTATGACAAGCTTGCCCAAAATTTTCTGAAATGGACTATATAATTCTACATTGGTGATAGGAAAAATACTATTCGTCAAGGTAATTTACCAGTAGCAGGCTTTTATAAAAATAACATCATCATAAATTAAAAAGACAACTAAAACACCATTCCTTTTCAAGAAGTATTCAATGTTTTCTAACTTTTCAATGTCACTACTTTTCTAACACAATAGTCAGGAAGTGATTAGGCATAACAGACTAGAGATGAGAGAAAGGATAAAATTATTCACGGCGTGGATTTTAATTCTAATACCAGATGGATCCTATAAGAGTACTGATAAATTATCATCCTCAATAATTTGGATGATTTGATAGGATTGTAAAACCAATTAAAACTTAAAAAAACATCGCACTTACCTCTAGACAAGTATTTGATAGCCATATTGTTTTCTACGAACGGACTATTGGGTTAGTGATATATAACAATGGCAACAAGAACCTATTTTTATGAATCAACTATTTAAAGTACCCAACCAGTGCCTACCAATTATTCCAGTGTTAATGTAGACAGCCAACCTTCGCACAAACCCAATTCATAGTATAAAAGTAGGTACATAAATCAATTTTTGTAAATTAATAATTTTAAACTTTAAAGATTTTTAGATTTCTACCCATCTGGCCATCCCCACTATTATATTATGACATTATGCCAGAGATGGCTTCATAAAATAACTATTTATATAGTCACTGGAGATTGGATTTCAGTTGGTAATTGCAGATAAACAACTGTTGAGTTTAATTTTGTACGATTTAGAAGTAACGTACAAAAATCGAAACTGCAAACTTTTGAAAATAAACGATATGAGAGGCAATTGTGTTACGTAGATACCTATGAACCTGCCTAACACAAAGTTTATTGTTGATGTATAATATAATTTTGTTTTTGATTCCTAATACGAAAAAAAACTACCTATTGAAAAATATTATTATTGTTACATAATCTTGTAATACTTATATGTGCATATAAGTAGTCTATAGCTAGGTACTATAGCTATACCAACTATGACACAATATTATACATAATTTTAATTCACTTCTAGTGCAAATATAACCAAAACTTTTGCTTAACAATATCCACACAATCGGAAGTCTGATAACTCTAATAGACGTAATATAGGTTAATTGATAATAAATAACAACATAAGTAGTTATTGCAATTTTTATAATTTAAAATATATAATAATTTTGCTGTCAAATACATTACAAATTTAAGTTGATTTAAATTAATACAAATAGTCAATTACTTTAAAAAAATGATGCTATCAAAACATTTGTTTTTATTGTACTAAAAATTTTAACTCTGGCTAAAAATTGACATTAATAAGAATATACGAAAAAAAAATTACCAGACTTAGTTTATGATTTTACTTTCCCCACAAAATGAAATCAACAAAAAAGTAGCTATTAATTATAACTACAACAACAATACACTTAAAAGTAATCAAAATCAACAATTGAATGTTATGGATTATTGGGTACATAACAAATTAACACAATGAAAAAAAGTACAAATATCATTGGTTATGGTATAAGAAAATATGACAACAATATACTTAAGTAACCTATCTAATGAACACGTCAAAAATTAAGATAAAACATTATACAATTATATCAAATATTTAAAAAACAGAATATTACACATTTTAAGAAAAGGATACAATTTTAAAGGCTTAATATTATATTTACAAATTAATAATATAATAACCAATATCATAACTAATATGGTACAATACTACAAAACTTAAAAAACAAACATATATCAAAATTTAAAGATTCAATTATATTAATTTAACTAAATTAGGAAGACCAAATGACTAGAGTTGCATTCCATCTACAAATACAAAACAAACTTAGGCAATAATATAAATATAATTTTTTTTTTGTCATTTACATAATAACTTATTTTACAATTATACAACTTAATGAAATTTTGGTACTTCATATATACATATTTAAAATTTCTAGTAGTTCAATTTTTTCTTTATTAAATTGGAATAACTACTATATAATATAATATTAAAGTATAAGAAAATCCAAGTTTAATAAATAAGTGTTATTTCAAAAATGAAATCAATAATATCAATTATTATTTTTAACAATTAGTAATTTATAAAATCAAGTTAGATATTCAGTCATTAAGTTATTAAAATAATTTGATTTTAATATGGTATATTGCTGAATCAATTACAATTATCACTGTCAATAGGTACTTTTTGATAAAAATTAACTTTGAAGTAACAAATTTAATAGAAATTATCAGTCTATAAGTCCAAAAATATTAATAAATTTTAAGTAATCTCACAAAGATGTAACATCAAAGTTTCAAACCTTTATAATTTATTATTTAATCATTGCTGTAATAGTCATTTAAGCGATACCGTTGAGGACCAACTATCTTGATCAGTATGAGGAAAGCTTTCATCATTACAACCATTTAAAATATATAATTCATCATTAGGTTCTACTTTGACTTCCTCAGATACAGATGTTCTAGACCGTTCAGGAGGCTTATGTTGTCCATTAACTATGATTGGTTTGGTTTTAGACTCTTCATCAATTTGTTCAGTTTTAATAAAGTCTATTAACTGATCACTATTTTTTGAATATCTAGTTGTTTTAAGGTTACTATTTGAAGTATCAGATGAGATAAAAACCTTAGTATTGTTTATTAATCTACTACATTTATTAACATTATTTGGAGAAGTACCATCTATTAGCATATTTTTTTTATTAGAATTCAATGCTTTACGCCTTAAAACATAATTTTTATTAGCTTTATTATTGGTTAATTTTATTGATCCCAGGGACACTTTATTACCATTGCAAAGTTTGCTTTTTTCAGTTGTTTCTACCTTTTTTTTCTCAGTGATTATTTTTTTACTTATTGATGGACTAGAGTTTCCATTTGACAATTTGTCCTCTAATCCTTTTTTTAAAACAACTTGTTTTAATTTATCTTGTATTAATTTTGATCCAATAGTTTTTGATGACCGTTTATCAGTTACTTTTACCAACTGTTTAGATTCACTTGTATGGGATTCTTTATTTTTCACAATACTACTTAAACTAATAGTTTTAGTCTTCCCGAGTAATTTATTTTCAGGTATGGTTATCATGTTCACCACTCTGGAATCATTTTTTTTAATACTGCTTATAGAACTTTCAGTACTGGACGGACTTAAACAGCTTGTTTTTTGTTGTAATGAATTAACAGCAACAGATAATCTAGTTCTTTGACGTAATATGTTACGAACTGTCTTATTAGTCTCAGGTACTTTTGTAATTAATGGTTTATCATTAGGAAGTTCATTATTATCTGTTTTACTTTTTTCAGAAATTCCATCTGGTTCTATTTCTTCATTGTCTGAATCTATGTGAAGATTATTAATGGCTTCATCAGAAAAGCTACAGTTAGATTTACCACATTTACATGTGAACAAGCCACCCTTCACTTTCCAGAAAGTAGTACCATAATCATAACTAAAATTATAAAAAAAAAAATAATAAAATATATTTATGGTATAAATTACCTAACCTAACCAACCAGGATATGTCAGATGCACAGCTTTTAACTCTTTTTTTTTTATTTTTGTGGCCGGTGGCCAAATTAAACTAAATTTTAACCAAATTAAATGAAAATAATGAGATAAAAAAATTAATTTACAATAATATAATATTTATTTTTAACCATATTATATAGGGATATATTTTGGGTAAGTAAATATGATGTAAAATGTAAATGTATATTCCTAGAAATAACTGATATTGTGTATGTATTTAAGATAGAATTATATAAATTCATTTTTATAAAAAACGCAACTGCTTTCATTAATGAATATCAAAAAGTCTTCCATTAAATAAAAGGTAACTGACATTCATTCAAATTCTGTGTTCAAAGTGCCGTATGCAACAAGATTTTGGCTAAAATAGAAAATCTAGTGAGAGAAAAGAAATATTAGATATAAAAACCATCATGAAGAAATTATTATTTTAAATAGTGCCTAATAAACAATTAATTAGTTTTTTTTTTTTTTGATACTTTGCATTTGACATGCCTGGAATACACTAATACATTACAAAATTATAAAATTTCTAAGGTATTACCTTAATTGTTCATTTTCTTTTATATCTTGGACAGCAAAAAATGCTATTCTAGGAAACCTTTTATCATGGTGGTTGATAAATGATCGAACAGACATAAGATTTGGATCACACGAATGGTTAATAAAACGTGACACATTGCTATAGTTATATGCATCAATGCAATATAATTCAGTAGCTCCCTAAAATTAATTAAAATAAAATAATTTCCTTCAATGATCTAAAAATTGAAATACAAGTTTTTACTAATAGATTCATATTTAACTTACAGGGTTCTCTAAATTAAACAAATAAGAATCTTCTTTCAAATCATTTGCTTTTTGATCTGTAATTATTTCACCAACATACCTTAAAACATATATTATATTTTTAAACTGAAATACATTGATAATTACTAATTTTATTTAGTCAAATAATCAGTAAACATACTCGCATACAAAAGTCCCTTTAGGTATTGATTGTAGGGTTCTTACTCCCCAACCCATATCTTTATGCTTGTACAATTCCAATTTTATTTTTATACCTTTTTGAATAACTCTATTGCCACATCGTTGTTTATGACATCTACAACGCCAATTACATTCATATAATATAACACTTGGATCTGATAAAAGAAAATTATATTGAAGTTAATATTTATTTAATTCTTTGATATATCAAATAGAGTATGTCAAATATTTACTGAAATAATCAAAATCTGAATTCAAGCGTCCATTTTTGTCATATAAACAATCACCATTAGCTTGTACACATTTACAATCATTTGTATTACAAGCACCATCACAACTGCAACTCTAAAACAAGATTTATTTTACTTACACGTCATTTCACACTTGATTGTTATAAAAATAATAACTCACAGCTATATGAGACATGGCAGAATCAACATAATTTCCTACATCATAACAGTTTTCTTTGATATATGTAAATTCAACAGGTACTTCATCATCAATTTCATTCACACATCTGATTGGAGTATCTTCACAACCATGAGTTATATCTCTGTATTAACACATATTACAGTTAATAATTTTAGGAGTATTAATAAATAATTAAAAAGTAATAGTTTACTTACTCAGATATAAGAACTGGAGTAGTTTTCACAACAGCAGTTTGGGGCTTCTGAAGTTCTGGTTCGGTATATTCTAACTTAACAGTATTTAAGGGTGGAATTACAGTAACTGGTTTACGTTGTTCTGGTAGAACATTTTTTAATACATTATAGCATTTTGAATTTGGAAGACAGAGATCGATTGGTCTTTTTTTTCCTTTATTTTTATGCCAAGCCATAGCACCTTTATCTAATAGAAATGATACTATGTCTACAGCATTTTTACGAGCAGCAATATGTCTACAAATTATGAACAAAAAAATTTAATGCAATCAAATCAGATGAAAATAAAATAAATTGATTAATAAATACTTACAAAGCAGTTTCGCCAGCTTCATTGAACATATTTACTTCGGAATCATACTCCACCAAACATTTAACAACTTCAAGACATCCAGATATTGCTGCCCAATGTAATGCAACATTATTTTCATCATCTGATATCCTTGTATTTGGCTTATATGTAATAAAAAACCTAAATATGAGTTAAAATTAATATAAAACAATCAAATTAAAATTATTTATTTATTATACTTCACGACATCAGTATGACTATTTTCACAAGCCCAGACAAGAGGAGTCCATCCCCCATTATCTTTCCAATTCACCATAGAAGGTTGATAATTTAGTATAATTTTACAACATTCTAACATTCCATTCTTAGCAGCCAAATGAAGTGAGGTCATACCTTGTAAATCCTAAAACAATATTTAATAACAACTGGTAAAAATAATACATAAAGAATATTATTATTTATTTATAAAAAATTAATGTATTTCCATATTACCTTGATTTCAGGGCTACCATTAAAGTTGATAAGATATTGAACAATATCGCTATGACCACTTTTAGCAGCCATCCTCATTGGAGATTTCATTTTGTTATCAACCCGGTTTGGATCAACACCAGCTTTTAGTAATATATATACAATCATTAGGTTTCCTTGTCTACACGCAATATGCAATGCCGTTCGGTTATGGTTACTAGGAAATGTGAACATAAGATTGCATTCTGCCCCTATATTTTAACAATTTATATTAATAAAAAATAATTGTTTGTGTTAAAATTAAGTTTACCTAAAATTGATAAAACCCTTTTTATATTATTTGATTCACAAGCTTCATAAAGTCCTTGAACTGAATACCTATTTAATTAAATTACAAAAAATAGTTAACATGTATATTTCAAATAACATTAGAAAACTAGAGAGTATAAATATAAATAAATTACTTCTTATAAACAACAAACAAATTGATGATTGCAAAAACGTCATGAATTAATTATTTAAAACTTTTGGATGATTGATAAAAACTATAATTTTGAAAAAATAAAAATTTAAGAATATATACTTATTAAAATATATCATATACCAATTATATATAAGTTTTATGTAAAAAAAAGTTCCAAGGTTTTATGACTTGTGACGGTTTTTACAATCAATGAAAATATGGAAAACAAAAAATTGTCTTAACACAAAGAAAATATGATTATCAAGGATATTATTACATTTAAGAGGATGCTACCCATGCATTTGTTGTCTCCGTCTTACACACGCCCGATATAGCAAAATTTCGTTCACTAGTTTCAATAGTGTGCTGTTAATTTTGACATTAGAGTGAATTGACCAATTATACAATTTTTAGATAATAACATTATCTGTGCTTAAGCTTTGGATTCTATTCTATAATTTAATTTTCAAGCGAGATATGAGCATTTTTAATTTGAGATATTTCACTGCATATTTGTTCATAGTATGCTTGAAAAAATTGAAAAATTGCCAACGCTTAAGCACAGATAATGTTCTTACCTAAAAGTTTGATAATAGGTCAATTTAATCTAAAATCAAAACTAACAGCACACTATTGAAACTAGTGAACGACATTTTGCTATGTCGGGTGTGTGTAAGACGGAGACAACAAATGCATGGGTAGGGTCCTCTTAAACAGTATTTTATTAGATCTAAACATCTAGTAAATTATTACATTTTTACAGTATTACAAATTTTCACAAATTTTTCATATTTTATTTTTCTATAGTACGTCAGTTCAACAAATTGTTTATTTTAGAAGGAGCTATGTAAGATGTTGATTTTTATAAACTGCATTTTATTTGAATTTGTCGATAAAATATCCTTATAGTTTTCTATCGGTAATTCAACATGGTTTGTTATAGGTAGTGTCAACAAGAAATAATGTTTATTGATGCTATTAATATTTTTGCTAGTTGTAAACATCCATTTTTTATAAGTGTAGTAGTGAAAAAATACAATACATTAAAAAGTACTTTTTCCTCCCATGGAACTGATCTGTTCGAATTTTTTACAGAATTGCATGTTTTCTTATCATACTTATTCCATCATAATTTAAAATCAATCATATTAGAGTGTGTTATAAGTTGGATTTTAAACTTGTTTTTATTACTAGGTTGTATAATAAACTTAAGATATTTGCATATGGTATAAATTTGGTACGATTATATGAATCAGAAGGTACTGTTAAGTGTAAAAATGACACAAATCATTGACTAATAATGTTTTCTCTTTTAACCAGATTTTTCAGTTGTAATTTTATAGATAAAAAAAGTATAACTAAGACGTTTTTACACTCAATGAATAGAAAGACATGACTAGTATAGGTTTTTACTAATATCTCAATTTTATAAAATAGGTAATTTGTGACGTTTCTGCAATCACCAATTCAAATTTCAAACATATTATTTTAATTAATATTAAATATAATTCACAGTTAAATATTATCGAATTTAAAGTAATGTAAAAGATTTATTTTAACTTCATTAAAAATTGTTATCAAAATTTATTTTGATAATCACTTGATATTACTAAATAGAAAATAATATCTGAAAATTGAAGATTACAAATAATTATAGAACATTTTAGGTATAACAGCCATATAACTGCATATTATCATACGTTTTGAGCAGCATTTCTCAAACTGTGGGTCGCGAGAAGTTTTTTTAATTATACAGATTGCAAGAAATGTATTTTTTTTTTAAAAAAAATCATATAGACTTTAGAACTATAGAAATATAGGGAGTTGTGATAGATTTTTGAAAAAAAATTTGGGTTGCGGTCTTATAAAGATTGAGAACCACTCATTTAGAGTATGTATTAAAAAAATAAAAGTGTACATAGCATACACAGTGTAACATACCCCCTCCATCAACACACCACTACATTTACTAATTAACGATTGTAGGGATTTTATAGCACTTAAAATTGCTTAAAAATATGCACTAAAAATAAGAAATAAAAACAACAAAATATGTAAAAAAAGAAAATCTTACAGTGAAAATTGACAATAAACCCAACAAAATCAGCAGATAACAAAAATTAGAACCAAATACCTCATTTGAAATCATCATAATAAACAATAGTATATTATACCTATAATCTATACAACATTATCACTGTAATTGTACTCCATTACATAAGCTTAATAGCCCTATATTTACTTAATCTTTACATTTACAATTTACTTGATAATTCAATTGACAAAAATTTAAAAACATAAAAGTTTTGCTAAAATATAGTTTCATAAAATAAGACCGATTTCGATTAAAAACAGGTAATAATGCAAAAGTCTCAAAAAGTCCAAAAAAAGCACTAAAAATTAAAATCACAAAATATACAAAAAAAAGCAAATTAAAAATTGAGTTCTCTGTATCATAAAATACATTTTTAGCTTACTCTGCTATTCTTTAAGCATCCCATAAGAAATATGCAAATGCTATAAACATCCCAACCCTGCTAATTAATAACTATTAACTACCATTATTAAAATAATTTTTAAAAACTTACTTAATACGTTGGGTATCAACAATTTCATCCTTAAGTTGTTGCAAATATTTAGAAAATTCATGAATATCAATTTCTGGAGGACAGTCGAGAGTACTCAATTTTATTCTCCCCACTTCAACAGTAACATGTGGTGTAAAATCTTCTCTATGCTGGATTTTTTTCTTAGATGGGATTACAATTTTTTTTAGTTCAAAATCATAAACATCAGGATCACCACAGTGCAGACAGCCCCTATCATTTTGATGGCAACCAATGTGAAAAAAATGTTTATTTTTGCACATCATAAATATTCCCTAGAAAATTAGTAAAAAAAAAAGAATAATCATAATTAATATGAACCTCAAATCTTGATGTTAAAATTAAACATCTACAGTGATATTTATATACTAATACTAGTATAGGAAATAAATAATAAAAATGATGCTTCACCTCTGAGCAAAACCGTCCACAACGCGGACAACTGTGGTGTAAAAAGAAGCGCTTCATATGATGTTCACAATATGTGACATAAGGTAGAGCAACATTTGCTCTCAACATAGGCATGTTACCATATTCATCTAAGTGAGAAGCCAAATTCTTACATGCATAAACTTTTCCATCTATGCAATCATGAGCTTTACAAGTAATTTTTCCTTCGTCAACTATTACCACTTGAATATTTTCTTGACACAAACATAAATGAATTTCTTGTATTTCAAAACCACCGTCATTTATTTTATCTATAAAAATGTGTTGAATTTAAAATATGAATAACATTAATAACAACTAAAAACACAATATTCATAAATATTCAAATTTGATTTTACATAGTAAATAAATAACAATAAACCTACTGAGAAGTATCTATCTTAGATTTATAAATAACAATAATTAATTAAATATCAATAAATAAAAAATTAAGATCAACCAAAACTAAGCCTGATCTAAGTTTTATTATACTGTAGGCTATACATATACCTATAATTAACAAATAATTATAGTGTATTGATTGACAACTCTATTTTGTTGATTAAATAATTATAAGCCTATATTACAGAATGCTATACTATAAAATGGAAGCAATGAGCATCCAATAATTGACTTATTTATAAAGTTAACTTATACATTTGTATCTAGTTATATTTAATTTATTATACCTTCTGCATCAATGGTTGAAATACTGGTATCCATATCATCCTGATCATTTCTTTCACTAGACATCAATGTACCTATATCGCTACAAACTGAAAACAATACATTCCAATATAACTGGTATATCACATAAAAATGAAATTCAATCCAAATAGTATACCTGAAACAGAATGTCTTTCCGAGTTAGTTTCTGATGAGTCTACATCAAAATTTGTAAGGTCTGAGTTCATTTGATTACAAATAGCTTTCTTAATTTTTTGGCGTTCTTTTTGTGCAATTTTTTTTTTAAAAATATTATATCTTCCACCTCTAAAATACCACCTCTTTTTCTTCTTTTTATGGTCTATAACAATTTCTTCATTTATTTCCTCTTTCACTTGTACATCTTTAATATCCTCATTTTTATTCTCAATTGGAGGTTGTGTTGTACTAACGGAAACAACATTAACTTCATTTGTAACTTTATCATGTTCTATTTTTATTTTCTTCGGTGATTTTTTTTTTGAATTCACATCAAGATTGAATGTTCTTTCTTTTCGAGCAATAGCAGATTTCAATACTGATTGATTACCGTTGTTAGACCTTCTTGAAGATCTTTTGAGAGGTATAACTTCAGGGATGACATTGTTAATTTGTTTTTTCTTTTTCGGGCTATTAGAACTATAGTCAGTAAGATTGCTAGAACTCACATAAGAATCAGGTTTATTTTCATTAGGCCTCAACGTCAAGATGATTCTAGGTTTTTCTTGTTCAGTTTCATCAGAAATATTTGTAGTTGACGTACTATCGACTTCAGACTGGTTTTCATACATTTTCTTTCTAGATCTAATACTAGCTACTAACTCTTCATCTACTTGTCCATTTAACTTGAGCATGAGTTCAGCAATCTCATCGTCAGGGCTTTTTGTTACAGAAAATTCTTCTTTAATAGTACTTTCAACTACACTTGTTGTCACCATATTTTCTTCATTAGCCAAATCATCATTATCTGAATCTCCTTCGTTGCTGAATCGACTCTTCATTCTAGATAATATCTCCTGAATGTCAGGCCTACTAGGCTTTCTATCTTTTAAGTGGTTCATGTTTATAAATTCAGTGACTGTAAATAGGTATCTCTGAAAAATGAAAGTAAACTTTTTAGTTAAGTATAAAAATCTAGGTGTCATTAACTATCAGAAATAAATAAAAAGATATGTTCAATATTATCTACTCTGAAAAACATTTTAACATACAATGACTAAATTATATAAAATAGGTAGATGATAACAATACAACATTCGTAGTAAAGACATGTTATCATTTGATAGATACTGATTTGATCAATTGAATTAAAAACATGAAACATCTAAATATTTACACCTAAAAAATTTTTGCAAGTGATATTTTAGTAAAAAATAACATAATAAGGAAAAATATTCTCTTTTTCTAAATTGTTTCCAGAAATGTTCATCAAATTTATAAAACCATTACGTAAACCATAATAACCTAATAATAAACTGCTATAGGGACATTGAAATCCATAATAATTAAATTAAAAACAAAATATGATTAGCAATAAAGGTACATTAATGTTTCATTTTAATTTGTTCAAACAATCAAATTTAAAGCATAGATTTAAGTAAAGATTTAAGTAAGGATGTTCTTTAGAACTTCATTACTTAATTTATAAAATATAAAACTAACTAGGTATTTAAACATTACAATTTTGTTATTAATAAATTGATTACTTATATTCTTCTAAAAATGATAAAAATTACTAGGTAATTGAGTAATGACTTATAGCATCAGTGGACACAATTATACTTATCTGTCGGGTACCTAACCTTGTAAATTTTAATTGATTCAGATGAAATAAAAATTGTGACCGAACACTAAGATGACTTGGCAGGTATACAAACAGTCGAGACTTAAATTGAAACAAGTCGATTATCAACATATTCTCATTCTTATCTATGCGTGTGTTAATTTAATAACAGATGGATAAAAATTAAATGATTTCTTTTGGGGAGCCTAGAAAAACCGTATACTGAACACTGACAATGTACAATATAGGTATAAACACTATAACCTAACCGATTCATGGATCAGATTAATGGCAGGGACGTTTAATCGGTGCGTCATGAGTAACGAAAAGAGAACAGAAGAATATGATAAAAGTGGCAATCGCGTTAACAGTGCGCAGAACACAATTGCATATTTATGACCAATTCAAAAAAAAAAATTCGGGTTATAGTAGTGAGGTTAAATAATGATTAAAAATTAATAAATTTAATATAATTTAATATAATATAAATTTAATATTTAATGGCTAAATTCCACTTCCATTTTGCACCAGCAGGGACTCCGTACACAGGGAAGAAAGCGCACGGAACGACAAGGAAAACGAGAACAAGTACAAGAAGAACAATAACAACAAGTACAAAAAGAAGAACAACAACAACAACAGTCAACAAGAGCAACAACAAATCACTTACGATTCTTCTTAGGCGTCCATGGTTCCAAGACCTCCAACTTTCCCAGCGGATTAGCTACGGTGGCCCGGGAAACTTAGGCGGACTAGCTTGGATGTGCCTCGTACATGGAACACGGAAAAAGCTCGAAATCCGTCCGATGAAGAACGACTGACGACGGTGGTGCGTGCGGGACGGCGCGGCGGGGGCAGCGCTTTCGGCGGCGCTAAAGAGGTAACAACTAACAACGCAAACGGCGGCGGCGAAGATGTTCTTCGGTGAACGAAAACACGCATGATCACCGATCGGTACATGTAATATCGGGCCGCACTGTTGCCAACTTCGGCGGGCCTCGGAACCGTATAATATATATATACATATAATATACCACTACTACTGTACACGTCTATGTTATACTTACCACCGTGAATTATTATTGCTGAGCTTTCGCGCGACTGCTCGGTAGAACGGAACGGTCCGCGTGGCGATATAACAAGTGGGCGCGCGCCCGTAACTCGCGGCTGCCGACGTCGTCGGTAGGTCGTCGCAGAATACGGTCGTTGGGCGACGGCCGAGACCCCTCCCTGCCCCTTCGGCAGACTTTCACCGGTCCCGTCACGGCGATGTCTTCCGACAGAATTATAATATTATGCTCTCCACCGTATAGTTGATAATATTAGGGAAATTTTAGTATCTTCGTCGTCGTCGCTGTCGGCGACTGATGAGCAGTCGTGCGTATCGAGATCAATTATTCTGTTGGGCAGAATCCGTTCCGATCGGCGGTGATATCCCACTGCTGCAGTGTGCAGACCACCGAAGAACTCGCAGAGACTCGGAAAACTAGTGGTGCAGGCTCGTACAGTGGTACCTTGATCGTTTTGGAACCACTGCGGTGTAGGTGTCAATTATTGTTGTGTAATCGCGTCATCCAACGCGCGCCGCTCGTATCAATTAAAATTATATAATATTATATCGTATTATAATTAATAATTAATGCGTCGAGAGTCGTTAGTCGCGACGAACGATATGATAATGTATAATATCGTAACGATTGACCAGCAGCAGCAGCAGCAATAATATTGTCTGTTGCCACTGTTTTAAAACGCTTATAGTAGTCGGTTGTATCATGTACAAACTAACAGACTACAGACAACGTATACCGCGGGTTGGTTAACCTTATGATGATTCCCTTCGTTCGTCGCCTTTCCGTCACTCGTTCGAGTACGCACATCAGTACGGCGGCGGTGTGCCGAGTGCGCTGCGCTCTGCCAGCCGCCGCCCGGTAAATGGTATAATTGTCATACTTTGTACAATTATACAGTATACACATTGTATCTTTGTAAATTGTAATTGTATACCAATTACCAATACCACGACTGCCGTTGTCGACCACGGAATTACAAACTAAACAAGTCATTACATTATTCTTAGGAAGGTCACCGTCACTTAATTTTCGTCAATTTTCAGGAAAGCATTAATACTGTATAAATTGTAACGAAAGTAAAAAATTCGT
Source organism: Aphis gossypii (assembly GCF_020184175.1). Lineage (NCBI taxonomy): Eukaryota > Metazoa > Arthropoda > Insecta > Hemiptera > Aphididae > Aphis > Aphis gossypii. The sequence goes on from NC_065530.1 coordinate 59,018,665, forward strand.
TATTACTTATTAAACCTCATTTCTATCAAAAATATACACTTACGAGTTACTGTTTAGTGTTTACCTAACAAAACGATATCGTCTGTCGTCACGACATTGTACACTACAAAATATTGGACATCGCACCGGCTACGTTTTATCTTGTCATCGGGTTGTGATATAATAATAGATATAACTATCACAAACATATTTTGACATCTGCAGACTATCATTGATGATTATTACACGCGAATGTACGTGAATTCTTCCTACTGGTAACCGTAATCGTACTTTTCTTGCACATCAGACATTGGTTAGTCGTGCTCAGGGCAGAATACCTGGATGCCTAACCATTCATGTCGAGTGCCGAGTGGCACTATTGATTATAGGCAAATATTTTAGTCGATTATCCTTATCAATCAAAGATAAAGCTTCAAAGTTCAAATTTAATCTTTTTTTTAAAAAAAAAAGAAATGTTTTATAAATAACTTTAATAATAAAAATAAGACAAAAGTTCAGTGACATCAATCATCAATGTGTATATGCCATGGCCCATGTAATCGTAATGTATAATAAATATGGAATAATCAATTATCTATTAAATATATGAAAATCAGTCTCAACAATATTGCTTTATTGCTCCATCATATTATACCTATTGTTGTGTACGAACTGGCACCAAATATTAATTAGGTGCATTTTTTGGCTTTTACTTTTTTCATAAACTTGGTAGGTAAGTATTGACAAAAATATAAAATTTATACTTCATAAATATTTTTATAAGTTAGTATTTATTACCTATATTAATTATAATGTAAACACTGAACTAATACTTAATAAATTTACAATATATAATACAGACACAGTGATTAATTCAGGGTGTTTTTAATATAAAAATAAAAATTGGCAGGGATGTGTAGATGACGGTATGATGCGTGTTTGTATATTTTAATAAGAATTGTACAATACACCTTAATTTTTAGACATAGCAAGATAGCTACATACGGATACGACCCTCAACTATCTAAATATAATAACACGATGAGTGTTCCGACGACTGCCGAAATCCCATCGCGATGTCGTATATCCCACGCGCGGAAATATATCGATTTGTGTTAGCAACAGACGACAGTAGGTAGGGACCCGCGTAGGGACCACCGCCTGGCCAGCCAAAAAAAGTACGAGGATCCACTTTTTTAAATAGTTAATTTTTATAAGCTATGTTTACTTAAACTTCGCTTAAAAATAAGAATATTGTAAGAAAAACTATCGTACTAACCACGAACTATAAGGTACTAATACAACAGCTGATACTATTCTTATGCCGTTGATAAATATAGGTCATTTCGCATTTTCGCTAACATTTTACAGTAATATATTCATATTCCATATGAATAGGTACCTAGTTCAAAAGTATTTATCACTAGTTATCATGTTAATATGTTTCGATTTTTAGATTTTTCTTTTATTTCTTGTGTTTTGAATTGAAAAAAAGACTATCAATTTCCTTGTGTAGTGGTGGAAACACGAATATTGCCACAATTGATGTACTTTTCAGGTAAGTATGTTAACATAACCATTGATTTGTGAAACATTTTATATTTACCGATAATCTTCAAGAAATGTACCAGTAAAAATATTTGTATACATAATGGAACGTTCCCACGGGCAAGTTTACCTACACCCGGGTCTTTTTTACGCCGCTAAATTTGCTGAATCTCAATTCACTGATTCCCAATTTGCAACATTCTATTCGTTAACAAATTTGCTACCCAATAAAAAAAAATATTAAATTTAATAAGTCATAAAGATTATATTAAGAATATATTTGTGAAGGCAATTCAATAATTAAATGTATTATATTATTTATTTTATATACCTATCCTTAATCCTTATGTTAGTTATATTTTAATTTTAATTCAACCAAAGCGCGTATATTAAGAAGTTCGCATCTGCTTCGTCTTAAAGGTTTCCATGACTAGTGTCAGGTATCCTTTCCAAGTATTTGTGAATGGTGTAAATTCATAATTTTTATCCACACCGACCACATCTCTGAATCTAGTTTAACAAAATTTAAGAATATTTGAATATTTAATATCTTTTATATAAACGTAAGATTAATTGTACCATTTGCACTCATAATTACACATATTTTTCAGACTGCAGGTCTGCAGATTGCACTCAGAGCCATGATGGATGAATTTATAATAATAATTAATACAATATTGACTACCATAATATATTAATATACTAAATAATTAGTACACAAGTCTTTCAGGGACGTTTTATGGTAGTGAGGGTATAATTTTTAGGTAATTATTATTAATAATAATTAATAATCTACCTAGCGGCTAGTAATAAATAACTATCTTAAGTCTATAAAAAAATAATCATGGTTGTGTATAGGTATTATTGGTAAAGATAATAGTAACATTGTGTTATTGTGGAAAATTAAATTTAAAAAATGTGCAAGCAACTAACTTGCATATTATATAATATCACTATGTATTGATATTTATAATTTATTATTGTCTATATACATCTTATTATTTTTTGTGCCACTGTGTACATCCAAATTTGATTTTTCTAACTATAAGTAGTAAGTAGTAATGGCAATGGTGGCCTGTTGGCTGTTGCTTGTACCTTGTAATGGACAACATATTGTTATCTCGTTTCATAAACCATGGTCATCTAAATCTAAGTGCAATAATTGGATATAAATAAATATGACCTTGATCTGAATATTCCGTTATCAGATTCCGATACTGCAAAAACACGTATCGCATTGTAAATTTGCAATAACTATTCGCACATGTTTTTAATTTCGTGTCTATTTTGATTATTATCGCAATAAGAAATTCAAATTATACACCAAGGAATTCCAGGAATTTTTTTCCAAAATATCAATTTCTAATACCAATAGTATTGTTTTCTTGGTCCAACAACTTACGTACAATTACTGTATCATACTTAGATCCATAATTATTAAACTTACCTACTTTGTTTTTTGACTTCGATAAAAATAGTTTCAGTCGTACCTACCTAGCTTAGGTATTCAAGAGTAGCACATATTAGTATTATACATATTAAATATTTAAATATAACTTATTTTATATATAAATATATTTAGCTAAAATATTATAGTATCGACGTCGAGTTTATAACTAATTTTTTAAAATTATCATAATAGCACAGTATTGAGGCTAATCAATTCTATTGATTTAGTAGAGTCTAAATATATTAAATATATAGTCTATTCGATAGGTATACTAAATAATTGGCCTACAGAATTTAATATCGTTATATATATATATTTTTTTAATAAATTATTTAATTAAGACATTCCTAGCTAGGTAGCTATCTAAGCCTACTGATATGTATGTACAGTATGTACACATCATTACATAATACAAATATACAATGACATAATAATAAAGACAATTATCGATTCTCCACTTCTCCAGTATCTTCCACGACTTCACGGTCCACATCATGTATCATAATTTGTATATAGTATAAGTACACCTAACCCAGGCTTACCTAACACCTATATCGACTATATTTTTATTATACGTGTAAAGTATACATACGTGGTCTATATCTGAGCACGAGCGTTAAAATCTGTTTATTGAGTGTAATATTATTATTATCAATTAAACGTCTACGATAAACCATAATAGTAAAATGCATGTGTTTGTCGAGTTCAAAGTTAATATCTTTCGACAGTTTTCATATTATATGCCGTTTTCGGCCCGTGGTTTCGGAGAAGAGGCCGACTTGTATAAATGTAATATTGTAATTTTACATAGGTTGCTGTCATCAGCTAATGCCGAAATTATACGAAAAAATGTGATAAAAAGACGTAAGTCTCTTTACAATTTTGAAAACTGAGCCTCTACGCCAGTGATTTGTTTTGAGAATTATTACTCCCACAAAATAAAATATAAAGATATGATTCAAACACCTCGTATAGTTGTTACTTGTTTTATAAATTATAATAATATATAACTGTGCTCGTAAATACATATGGCGATACTACGACGGTGCGATCGATTAAACCATGAAAAATGATGGAGTATGTAATTATTTATTTATTCGTGTGTAAAAAACTGAAAATCGCTTAGAATTTCAACTTGCTCTTATTAATTTTAGTGATTATCTAGTTGTAAAAACCGAAAGATCATTAGAAACACTGTACGTATTTGGTATGGAAATAGTGTAAACGAAAATCAAAATTTTCGAAGTATTCTGAAAGCCTACTACAGTAATACGGTTTCAAAATAGTATTTGGTAGTCGGTAGTCTTATAAATCTCATGCAGGACCTCACGACGTACGTAAGTAATCGATATCTATCGTAGTTTTGTTTCAGCTTTATGGTACGTGTTGGTTCGGTTACGTTGGTACTCGGAGCAGACAGACTATACGTTATCTTGTGCTATGCTGAAAAATATTCCGTTATCACTTATCAGAATACGAAACTACAAAAACGCAAACACACGAATACACGGGCAGTCGGCACATCGCACGTGTTGTTGATTTTTTGAAAATGGCGAAGAAAGGTTTGAAAAGGAAGCAGAAAACGGAAGTAGTAAAAAAAGAAGATGAGGCAAAGGTGATTTTGCCTCTCGTCCGACGTTCGGACGAACCAGTTACCAAAAAGGTTTGTTTTTAATTCAATTTTATTTCTATACATTCTCTTTTTACGTAGACCCACACATTCATAATATTTGTGAAATAATTGAATTCTAAATATTGTATGTTTAATGGACCGTTCTTTAAGCCGCGCGTTTAGAATATATCAATTATTATATTAAATAGTAAATCGTCTATTTTTACGATTTTTGAATTATAGGTGTACAGATCACTGTTGTCTTGAATTTGTTTTATGTAACCTAACCTGAAGGTAATTTCAGCGTTATATATTCATTTATTTAATATAACAAAATCCCACTTAATATTTCCCATTTTTTAGATAAACTATTTAATTTAAGGAAATTAATGCTAACATAGTTCCTCTTTAACACAAAAAAAAAGTTACAAAATGCAAATATCTTATTTAAAAAATAATACCTATTTATAACTAATTGAAGTTGTTTATAACCAACAATAAAAGTTTTATTAGTTTTAAATTTTTGATCATTGAAGAATCACTTCATTGAAACTTTGCAGTAATTTTTTAATAAAATATATTTACTTAGGAGTTTTTGTATAAAACTACCAATAACTAATGTATAGTTGGTTTTGCTAGAATGATAGAGATACTAAATGTCAACTGATATATTCTTAAAAACTTTGTAACTATAGGCAATATGTAAGAATGTTCAATATTTTTATCATTATAATATAATAAAAGTATTTATTAGGGGCTTTGTTATTTGATTGTATTGTACAACATAGGCGTGCCTATGGTGGAAGTTGAGTGGGCAGCTGCCTCCCCAGCAACAGTATTGGAAGATTTTTCCATCAGTCATTTATATTAAAGTATTAAACAATAATGTAAATATTGGATAAAGCGATTAGCTGATTCTTTAAGAGATACCATATTTAAAAATATATATAAAGTTGTAAAACAATTAGTAACTATCTCAATGACAAGTTGTTCATGTGAGAGATATATTTCCAAGTTGAGTTTCGCCAAACATAGCAGCATTACTAACTTTAAGTATTAAACAGGAATCTGTCTACAATATTAATATTGTTGACGTGCGGTTGAAACTTTTAAAACATTAAAACCAGTAGATAGGCATATAGAATTGTAAAAAAAGGACTATTTAATTTACTGTATTTTTTATTATTTGTTATTTTTACACTTTTTCGTTAATTACCTATTTCTAATAACATAAACATTTTTCCAATTTAAATCATTTTTTGATAATAATTTAATCGTGTTTTTTCATACCTATTCAATTTTAATGGGTGGGTAAGCACCTTATTCCACTTTCAAATGTCATTAATGGTTTGCTTTATGTCCAAGCATTCATAACTTGACAGTAAACGTATTTTATAGTAAGTAATAGAAATGTTCTAAATTTTAGATGTTTACATATTTGAATAAAAAGTTATAGGTGTTTATATTGTAATTCTATGATAAAAGAGCCACAAATATTATAGGTAGGTATAATAAATGTAATATGTAAAAACTAAAGTTTTACAATTTGTCTCCTCAGCCATGGAGGTTTGGACATGCTTATGTTGTACAATACTTCCATTTCACAAATGGTCAGATAATAAAATATAAAATATTTTACTGTTTCACTGTATTACAGCAAACCAGTATAAAATACATTACAGCTTTTATATTATTTATTTTTTTTTGTTATTTAGGCTAAATGGGTAAACAGAGAACGAGTTTTGGTGTTTGGTACTCGTGGGATTAGTTTTCAACATCGCCATTTGATGAAAGATATAATCAAAATGTTGCCTCATGCAAAATCAGCTAACAAGATGGAGCGTAAAGAAAATTTGTTTGTAGTAAACGAGGTATGATGAACGAATTTTTCTATATTATGTTACCTCATATTAATTTTTAACATTGTTATAACATTTACTTCTTGATAGATGTGCAAGATGTCTCACTGTAATAAATGCATTTTATTTGATGGGAGACTTCAAAGAGATTTGTACATGTGGTTTTCAAATTCACCAGATGGGCCTAGTATTAAGTTTAATGTGGAGAGTAGTAAGTTATTTATATGGTGCAAATGAGAACAACATATTTTTAATTATTTGTTATTATAGTATTTACAAGTGCTGAACTAAAATTAACTGGCAATTGCTTAAAAGGCTCACGGCCATTGTTGTCATTTGACAATTCTTTTGATGCTCATCCTCAATATTCTTTGTTACGAGAAATGTTTGTACAAATATTTGGTGTGCCAGACCATCATCCCAAAAGTCAACCGTTTGTTGACAATGTTTTAAACTTTTCTGTATTAGATAACAGAATATGGTTTAGAAACTATCAAATATTAGATGAGAATGGTGCTATAGCTGAAATTGGCAAGTGAAATTTTTCTTTTTAAATTTATATCCTAAATTTATTTAATTGTTTTGCAGGACCAAGATTTGTTTTGCAGCCAATTCGTATTTTTAAAGGAAGTTTTTGTGGTGAAACTCTTTGGGAAAATCCATTTTATGTTACTCCAGCAAAGGTAGTACTAAAAAAAAAAAATTTATGTCCTCCATAAAAATAAATAATTTTTATATATATTTTTTAGACAAGACGTTTATTGAAAGATAGTAAGAAAGACAAGTATGCCAATAATAAAATACAGCGTAAAGCAAAGAAGACTAAAGAACTGCTTGCACCATTCCGTGTTAAACCTGAAAATGAAATATTTAGAGATGGCAATGTGAAGGAAAAGGCTAAACATTTAATATCTAAAAACAAATAGGCTTTTTAATGTTAAATTTATAATAAATATATTAAGAAATTTGTTTTACACACAAGTCAATAAAATTTGAAAATAAAAACATTTGAATACCATATGCACATGACTTAAAAAAATATGTACGTATACATAAAAAAAATATGTACAGAATTTTCCAACACACAACAAATAATAGAATAATATTTATACTAAGAAGCGAGCAATTATACACAAACTAAATTCAATTTGGGTACAATTTAGTATTGAAATAGACTATACATATATGATCTAAAAAATTTTATTTGACTATAAAAAAGATTTTTCAGAAGCTAATTCCATGATCTTGACAAGACATTGTCCAAACTCTTCAATTATTATGCGCTGACATTCCTCAGCACCAGCATTTAATTTTTTAGCTTCCATGCCACGTGCTAAAAGACACCGACATGTTGCTTGTACTACGTCATTAGTAAAAAATTTGAATGGTTGACTGAAAAATAAAAAAATTATTTTAAAGTCGCAACATAATTATTTGTGTTAGTTCAAGTTCAAACAATTTACTAAAATAATTAAATACATAGTATATGTACCAATAGTTGAACATTTTTTTACCTTGGTATAGCATTTGCAGCTTGCATGCTACCAAATGATGTAACAAAATTAGCTGACTTTGTTCTGGATTTTAAATGTTCCACACTCAAAGATCCAGGATGGTCTCCAAATGGAGTATGCGAATCGTCTTCCATATTACGACATCCAATACATTTACAGTTTTGTGAACATGCTATACGAGCTTCAAAGCATTCACAATAATTTTTCAAACATCCTGATCTCTTACAGTTACATCCTTTGGTATGTTGTCGTTCAGCTTGGCCTACAAAGCTTTTGATTTTTGGTCTAAATGCATTTGGATTTCTATCTAATACTGAGCGAATTGCCTGTGCTCGATCTTCTTCATGTTCCATGTTGTTGTAACATGAATTACAGTTACACTGGTAACAGAATTCACCATTGGCAAAGCAATCACAGTAACTATAACAATGTACAATAACCTGTTGTTTTAAACATTTTAAGGAATTAATATTCTAAAAATTTTAATGAATTTGACATACAGTTTAAGGCATTGTGATCGAGTGCAGTTACAAGGTTTTTTTGTTTTATTCACATCACTTGTAGGTTTGAGTTTTGTTTCAGATAATACCGGTGTGGCGGAAGAAAATGGTCTACCAATCTTTGGTAATGTAGGGGTATGTAAGTTTGTTTCTTTTTTATCTTCTTTTCTTATGGGTATTATATCATCGTCAATAATTTCTTCTTTGATTGTGACTTTGGGCATTGATACCTAAATTATTTACCATCATAATTTTAGAGGAAAATGTTGAATTCTATAATTTATTTTAACATACTTGTTTAGAACTCGTAGAGTTAGTTGATTGATTACTAGAACTATTAGACTTTTTTGATTCAAAAGATGAACTTGTACTAGGTTTACTTGCAGGTAATATTGGTCTTTGTAGACTAGAAGTCGAAGTCTATGAAAAAAAATATATAAATAATTTTACAATAAAAGTTTGATATTATGTATATATAAATTAAATATTATGTACATGTGGCGAAGAAGTAAACACTTTTATATGATTTGTAACTGGCTGTTGACTGTTAGCTGTAGATGTCTTAGCTACAGTTGTAGTTTTAACGTTTGATTTTGGTGTCGAGGTTGATAATGTGACTATTTGTGGTTGCTTTGGAAATGCTGCAGTTGTTGTAGTTGTTACAACAGATACAGTAGAAGAACCTATACTACTTGTGGCTGTTGTAGGTACTAGTCTAATGTATTGAACCTAATATAATGATACAGTTTTATATTATTTAAATAACAATAATCCGTTTTTGAGTTGTATTACTTGTTTATTGGGTAGTACTTGTTGTATTCCAGAGGTTACTGGCATTCTAACTTGTTGTAAACCGGCAACAGTTGAAGCATTAACTGTTGGAAGTCGTATATGTTGAATATTTGACACTGGTGATGATGATTGGCTAACAATAGATGGTAATCTTATAACCTGATTTGTACCATTGCTAGTTGACACTAGTGTGCCTTGTTTGAAAACGCTACCCTAAAAGTATAAATAAATATTATAAAAATATATTGATATTTATTTAATAGATTTTATTATAAGAATTGTTATTTATTATTTGAAATTACTTGTCGAATAAAAATTTTTTGTTGTTGCATCATCGGACTTTTGGTTGTTATTAGAGTTGGTGCTGGCAAGATTTTAGTAGGTCCAGATGACTTCATGGTACCAGTTGCTGTTGTCCCTTTCTTCATTGTCCCCGAAATTTTATTTACAACCATATTCTAAATTTCATAGTAAAAAATAGAATATGTTTTAACTTAAGTAAAATTTAAGCACCTTTAAATGTGTTGGTGTTAAAGGAAAGTATTTTAAAAAACGACATGAATTAAAACATAAAAAAAGAAATTTTGAATTGCAACAGTATCAGGTTGGATTAGTAATAACACAGCATCTTATCTAACGTCTATTTTAATTAAAAAAGAATTATAATATACTTTATTTTGAGCTGTATTTGGATTTGAAGATACATGTTGGAGCCGACAACCTGGAGCAAGTAAACCCATTTGACGAGCTTGTGAAAGTGTTATAGTTCTAGTTGAACCTAATTGTGCACGTTGTCCAATTGGAACGTTTAATAAAATCTGCTGAGTATTTCTTCCAGTACTTGTACTTGGTAATGTATTAACCATTACTTTTGTAAGTAACTAAAATAAAAAATAAAACAGTGATCACGATAATGATTATTTAGATTTTTTTTATTCAAATTCTATCATACAGGTTTCTTTGATTGTTGATTTCCATGTAGAGTTTGTGGTGCACTTCTTTTTATGGCGCTTGAACTACTAACAGATAGCATTTCAGACTTAGAATGTGATTGAGATTGTTTTAATGATACTATTTCATCTTCATCTAAATCTACAGCCTCTAATTTAATTTGTGTTGCAGTTAACTGAGGTGGAACAGAATCTTCAATAAGTTCACTTTCTGATTCTATTTCATCTTTAATTCTAGTCGCATCACCTGCATCACTGCAAACTTCTTCTTCAATTAAATCTAAATGGTTTTCTACAGCCATTTGTTCAACAATTTCTTCAGTCCTATTTGGATCATCAAATAAATCTAGTTCAGCTTGAAGTCGTTCAAGAGCTTCAAATTCACCCGACATTAACTTGTCAGAAGAACTTAACATGGTTAAGTAATCACCATCTAATACACTTGGACCACTCAAGTCTTGACTATCAAAATCTAAAGAAAAAAAACAGGTTTTATATAATTTAATTGTTTATTTATACTAAGCAGATACTTTAACAATAGTTCTCATTACATATTTATTTAGTCAATTTATATATTTAGTTAAATGCATGAATGTTAATGTTATTAATCATATATACTTATATGTATTATAACTGATTGACTGAGGTGAATGACCTCTGGGTTCTTAAAAGGAAAATATGAATAATTTTAAGGTCATAACAATTCAAAATTAGTATAAAATATATAATTTAGAAGATATATACAAAACTAGTTAGTTAGGCATTTGAAATAGTTATGAATATAAAAATTTAAAACATAAAGATAATGTCTTCTATTGATTCAGTTAATTGATTTTTAAATTGTTTTTGTTACAATACATAAAGTGTATGTACACTGAAAATACAGTGATTAGGATAATGGATTTTAATCAAAAGATCTAACATTAAAACAAGTATAAGAACATAATCATGAAAACAATTTTTTTAAATAATTGGTAGAAACTAGTTAATAAAACCATTATCATTGTTTTTGTTGACTGTAATGAATGTATTGTTACACTGATAATTTTAAATATCAACATCCATTACAAGGTGTATGATTATCTAAATTTCATACACTGTCAAAGAATACTTTTACATTAAGCAAAAATGATTTCATCATAAAATTATACAAGTTTATTAGTTATTTTTAAAATCAAATTTAAAACTATAATATAGGTACATTAAGGTCAATATCATTGAAATATCAAACCATGATAAAAAACAAATAAAATATTAATTAATTGATTAAATTTTGGACAAGACATTCAAGATGTTTATACTTCACAACTTTAAAAAGGGACCATAAAAACTAAAATAAAAAACTATGGACCAGAGGAGAGTAAGACTTATACCTAGTATTTTTTTTTCATGAGGGTTGCCACAGTTTGTACCTACCTGCGTTAGACATGATTGAACGTAATCGGAAAAACTGGACGGATAACGAAAGTTCAGTCGATCTTCACCACTTCGAAGTCGTGTTCCGTGGGATCCTTTGCTCGTCAGTCGCGTCTCCCTGGAGATTCTAAGATCGACTGTCGGGAATGGATCCGGTCTTCGTAGTTGGTCACGCCCCGGTCCAACTAATGCTGTCCCCTGGTCAGCAGCGAGTGGAAGTCGTCTCTGAACACCCTAAAACCGATTGCGACGCACGTATAGGTCGCATTCGACGAATATCGATTGTGAAAAAGTGCGCGTTTTTGGAGCGTTGTAACACCATATTTGATTTTCAAAAAATTTTTACCACCGACCAATCGCGTTCGTCCGATACGTAGGCACATTCGATAACAACAACAAAACGCGAAAATGGGCGCCCGATTCTCTGTCTACAAGATCACGGTCTATGGACACCAAAATAATTACCTACGACGGAAATCAAGTTTCCTGTTAAATTTTCAAAAGTTAAAATTGAACGCACCAAAAAAGCTACGGGATTCACGATTTATGATAACTGACGACAGACTGTAGTAACTTGTACGGCAATCGCGTTCAAAGTGGGCTTTTTTTTCAAAAATTCAAAAGTCAACTTGGCTTGCGGTTACTGGTCACTGGTTAAGTGATTATACAATATTCGAACCCACCATGGTTGTGGTTATATGAAGCAACCGCATTGATTAGTGATTACTTCTGCCACCGCCCAATAATTACGATAAGTGATAACGTTATCAGATGACATTTTTTAGATAATTAAAATTAACTATGTAGTTACTTGATACTTCTAAATTCATGGTGATACGCCTTAAATCTTAATAATATTCATTATTTAATAGTTAATGTTTTATTAACTTAGTACCCATTACCTACTGGCAACTATTTCCACCACCTTTCGTGTATTATTTAATTATATTGATCTATAAAAATTAAAAATGATCTTCTTTCAGTTCAGTTTTTAGTTTTAAGCTGTAATTGCCCAAGTTATTTGTTTTAATTATTATAATTTTTTTTTGATATTCGGATCAACTATTTCACTGAGTATTCTCAGCACTTAACTTTATTTTTGTCCTCGGCTGTTTTTCCTTATGTTCTAGTAAAAAAGATACTATGTCTTTTTTAGAAGTGAGTTTAAATTTTTTATTTTAAATTTGATAGATGCAATAAGTACTTATTATTCGACTATAAAACATTGAAATATATTATACAGTCAGGACTATAATATTGCCATTTCAAACAATTTATTTACCTGTTTAATTTTTTTTATGTTGCAGTGGCGAAAATTTAATTTCTTCGACATCATTCACAATGCAGATTCAAATAAAATATCTCAAACAATTGGTGTATGTAATTTTCTAAATTTCTAGTTGTATTTTTCCACCAAATTTTATGAGAAAATAGTCTTATATTTATGAACTACAGTTTTTGCAATACTATAAGTATTACTTTTAATTAAAAATAAAATAATATATCAATTAAGGTATTTTAAAGTTTTTTATTTTTATTTCTAATAACAGTTAATAATATGGGATTTGGTTAACCATTTTTCAAAGTATATTATAAATCATTTAAATTATTAATCTTAAACACATAATAAAATTTTATTATGTCTTTAATTACCTAATCTAAAAGTAAAATTTAATAATCATATTTTTTCAATAAAATTATTTTGTACTAAGTTCATTTTTCTAATTATAGTCAATTCGGCCAAGATTTAGTTAATTTTTTTTTTATTGTTATTCTAATATTTTTTAAGAAAAATGAAAAATGTCTTAAAAATTTAAAAAAATAAATTATAACCTTTTAACTATAGTATATTATGTTCAATATCCAATTTAAAATTTGTTAATTATTAGGCTACATGTAATTTTCATAAAATTGAATAAGTATTAAGTGGCAACAATAATAAATCACCCAATTGCTTAATCCACGAAATTCTTCGTTCCATTATGAATTAAAACATAATTAATTTTGAAAATTTGAATTTCTTGTTTTTAAAATATATTCAAAAGAATTAGCAAATTAGATCATTTCTTTTTAAAATGTTATTATATTAAATTTCTATTACTTAATTTTATTTATTTAGAGCTCTAAAATAACATCTACGAGTAGTGGTCATGGTCATTTGGTAACATGTGATGATGATGGTCTAGTGCATTTAATTACACGTACATTTCAAGTTACTACATTTCGAGCCTATCAATCTACTGTACTTCTTTCTACACAACTACAATATAGTAGTATTTTAGTTACAATTGGTGTGAGTATTTGTTAAATCTATTCATTATAATATTTATTTTATAACTAAACTTTAACATTTAGGAAGATGAACCAAATACCAATACTATCCTCAAAGTTTGGGATTTAGAACGAAGAGATCGTCAAAGTACTCCAATATGTATACGTACAACGAAATTACCAAAATCTGAAAAACCTACTACATTATGTGCAACTGACAATCGTTTGTTAATGGCCATTGGATTTAAAGATGGTTGTATAGCATTATTTAAAGGAGATTTGTCAAGAGATCGGAATTCTAAGCCTAAGATGTTAAAAGAGTTGGGTCAAGGAATAACCGGAATGGCTTTCAAATGTATTAGCAAGGATCAATGGTACCTTTTTGTATCTACTGTCTCATCTGTACAACAATTTAATGTTACTTCTAAAGATTCCTGTCCTATGGTATATTAGTCATTATTACTTTTATTATTCATAAAAGTATTATTCATACTATTATGATTCATTGAGATGTTTAAAACTTAAAAATGTTTTGTTTTAGACGGTTTTGGATGCAGTAGGGTGTGATTTCAAATGTTCTGTATTGGTGAATGGACCTGATAGTCATTTTATGATTGCAAAAGAAGATGTAAGCCCTTGAAACATAATTTCTTTGTAACTAAAACTAAAGCCCGAATTTTATACAATAATAGGCAATGTAAAATTTTCTATTTTATAATTTTATTAATCAAGTAATTAATGGAAACTCATTGTTGAAAAGAGCTTTATATATTTTATATAAAATCCGGTCTTATTTACTTTTCAAAGATCTTATCATACAATTTATTATTATGTATAATTTACTTTCAAAATAATTTTATGTTATACTATTTTGTTAATTTTATTTTAGGCCATATATTGTTATACAGTTGATAGTCGTGGACCATGCTATGTTGTTGGAGGTCAAAAAATTATTCTTCAATGGTTTCGAAATTATTTAATTATAGTATCTAAAGAAAGAGGAAAACCTTTGAATGCTATTACTGTTTCTACTACAACAAAACATTCGTAAGATTTACTTTAACAGCATACTGATTTATAGCGATATAAATTTACTTTAGTTATCTAGTGTGTTTTTTGATTTTTTCAAGTACTTGTTAAACTTTACATTTTCCCCCTATTAGTTGGGTTTCCAGTTATTTAGTTTAGGTTAGCAATTCCCAAACTAATACTCTAAAAAATGTCTCAATGATTCTACGATTCTGTTAATGATTATTTTTTATTAAAATTAAAATTAGTTTAAAAAAAAAGTTCAATCAAAATGTTAATAATATTTTTTCCAAATAATATAATATAAAATAATTTTCTCAATAATGATGTATAGTCTGTACTAGAGAGCCTCTCTAGCTCTCTAGTCTGTAGTCTGTACCAAATAAGAATGCACCGGGCGGCGTAGGAAAACAGGTTGAAACTCGCACATGATAGATGCGACCAATGACAGAGCGAATAGAACCGGCCAGGGGCTCCGCTGTTTATTTAGATACATCAACGCGGTGTGCTCTTATTTGGTACAGACTATATCTAGCAGTACCTCAATGTTCCATGGAACACACTTTGTGACACCTTAGTTTAGGTTTATAATTACAAATTCTCCCTCCTAGGCAGACTATTTCTATTCTTGGGAAAAGGCAGTCCCTCTACCCAAGAAGTCTGTAAGACCTCTAGTTAGAAGACCAGAGAAAATGTAGGGTGCACTTCTGGTTGTACTTAAAATTGCAAGGTCACTTACTCATTTGTATTATGTATAATACTAATATTTTTAATATTATTATAATATATAGACAATAAAGAAGCCAATAAAATTGATTATGATTTGATATGTGTAATTATAATTATATTAATTATCATTAGCTAAAATATAAAATAGTTTTTATAAATAAAATATTGTAACCTAATACATATCATATTGATTAAGAAATCAAGGCTTTAACTTAAATTACTTAAATACTAATAGTGGTTTAATTTTTTTTGTATCATAATTCTAAGCTTGTAAAAAAAATAAAAATATATACTGGATAACTAATGATAAATTGTTCCTTTATAGTTTTCTATGTATCTTACTATTATTTTGAATTATTTTTTCAGCGATGAAATTGAGTCTATTTCAATCACTGTGTTGGATATTCAAAATAAATTTATAATTTATACAACTACTATGCAAGACATTTTATCAGTTTTACCAGAGTGGGGGTCTTTGTATATTTTAACAACCAAAGGAAGTTTATCACAGTTAATAGAAAAAGATTTACAATCCAAATTGACTGTATTATTCAAAAAAAACTTGTATGATGTTGCTGTTCGTATGGCTAAATGTCAACAATATGATTCTCAAGCTCTAATTGATATATTTCGTCAATATGGTGATCATTTATATACTAAAGGGGATCACAGTGGTGCTGTTGAACAATATATTAAAACTATTGGAAAACTTGAACCATCTTATGTTATCAAAAAAGTAAATATTTTAATATATAAGTTATGCAACAATTAAAACTGAATACTAATGTACTATATATTTTTAGTTTTTAGATTCTCAATATATAGACAGTTTAACCACATATTTGCATGCTTTACATAAGTTAGGTAATGCAAATAAAGATCATACAACATTATTGTTCAATTGCTATTCAAAATTAAACAGTCTAGACAAACTTCAAGAATTTATTGTAGTAATTATAACATTTTAGATTTTAAATTAATAAATTATAGTAAAAATAATTAACTTTTAAATTTAATAATTTTCATTTATATTCATTGCAGATAAAAGATGAAAACATTGATTTTGATGTGGATGTTGCCATAAAAGTTTGTAGACAGTCATCACCTGAAAATGCACTTGCATTAGCTGAAAAACACAATAGACATTCTTTGTATATAAAAATACTTCTGGAAGATCGTCATGAGTATACATCTGCTTTAGAATATATTGAAAAACTTTCTGTTGACCAGGTACCATGTGATTGTTGAATTAAATAATCACCAATAATAATATAATTGTTGATATTTTATTAATTTCAGTCAGTACAAATAATTAAACAATATAGTAATGTATTTATAGAAAATGTTCCTAAAGAAACGGTCAGTTTTTTGAAGAAATTGTGTTCCACTTGGTATACTACGGCCAATGTAAATGCTTAATTTATTATAAGATAATAAAGTTTGTATTAAATATAAATTGTATTATCATTCTTTAAGGTAGACCTGTCTGGAAATTTAGCTCAACCTGAAGATTTCATTTATTTGTTGCTAGACGACTCTGAATGTTTAGTAGATTTTTTGGAACATTTTGATAATGTAAGTTACTTGAAAAGTAATAAGATATAAATAATATTTAATAATAATTAAAATTACTTAGTTTATATGTTATTTAAGTTTTTAGATAAATGGTCTACATCATTATTAAATACATACATTGAACATTGTTTGATTGTATGGAAAAATGAAAATAATCAAGAAAATCGTAACAAAATTGAAAAGAAAATTATTAATATTCTACAATCTACTGATATTAAAATGTGTGATCATTATCAAGTATTAATCTTGGCCATGTCTTTTGAATTTAAACCAGCTATAGTTTACATTTTTGAACACAACAAACAGTTAAGTAAAGATTCATAATTATTATCTTTTTAATTGTAATTTGTTTAAAACATATTAACATTATAATGATTATAAATTGTTTTTTTTTTTTAGATACTCTAAATTAATTCGCTATTACCTATCTCTAAATGATTACATTGGTGCAATAGAATGTTGTAGGAGATATGGACATGTTGAACCAAAATTATGGGTATTAGTGTTTAATACAGCAATAGTAGATGATATGTTTCCACCTTTTATGTTGGAAGAAATATTAAATGAAATTGGTATGTACTATAACTTATATTAATACTGAATTCTATTAATCTGTCATTCCAATGATATTTTGAAATTATGCTATGGTATTTTCTCTTGCTGGACAGATTATAGAGAAATAATACGTGATATTATGTATATTATGTGTAATGTAAGTCATCACCAGAGCTCAGAAATTATAACACTTAAAAGTACAAGTTTAATGCTTTTACATGCAATAAAAATGTGAAAATAAGCCCAAAAAATTGCACTAAAAATAGTAAATATTATGTAAAATAAAATTGATAACAAAATTCTTCTTTTATAGACTATGGTAGTAGATATTTCAGAACTATAGTTATTTGGTCTAGTTCTAGAACATAAATACAACAAATCTGATAATTGTAGTACAATGTGTCTAACAAACATTTGAAAAATAACAAAATTATTGGAAATCAATGGAATAAATTGTCTGATGTCATCGGCGATAACAACCGATAACGTATCTACCTTTTTTTTGAAAATCAAAATATATGTTTTTGTTCCCCTATTTGAATACTTTATTGGAGTTATATTGTTTAATTCATTTATAATATAAAAATATTTTTACAAATATTACTTAAAATTCTAAATTAACAAATAGCACTAGAAACCATAAATTAATGAAATTAAAGTTTTCATATATCAGAAAAGTAAAACAACTTTATATCTTACTTTCAATGTTCTATGACTTACCAAAAATATGTGTATTTCCTTGAATTTCCAAACCCGAATCATCTCTAATACTTATTCTAGATTATCCACGTTAAAAGTATAATGATATAAAACAAAAATGAGATTTTTGTACGTGATTTTACTATACATATATACATCAAAAATTAAGGCATTCGTGTAGCAGGTGATCTACTACACTAGAGTGATCTGCGAATTTAGGACAAGTGATCTACGTATAAATTTAAAAAATATTTTTAATAGTATAAAAACACATAATATTTTTTATTACAAGTATCTACGTCATAATATATTATTATACAAATATTCGTCAAGTATAAAAAAAAATAATAATTAGCCAAATATAATACATTTTTCAATTACAGTAAACATTTTTAGTATCATTTAAAAATGTTAAAAAAGTATCTATTAATTGATTCCTATAACACATTTGTTAGGTTCATCCATAGGTTTCCGAATTTCATAAATACTACAAAACACATCATGGCATAAATTGTACCAATCTACTACTGTTTTATTAGAACGTCCAGTAAGCCGACAAACGGTTACTATGCTCATGTTTTCTGACCAGTAATAAACCAACTCTAAAATTTACCCCAGCGACAATTTAGAATTCCATTTATTATTCAAATCTGTGTAGGTAAACAATTTATTGTCTTGACGCAGAGACTGGAATGTTTGATATCCTTTTTGAACGCATCTTAAACTTTGGTACTCACGTTGTTCACCAGAAGCCAGCCGTTTTTTTCTGACCGCAATTTTTGTTTCAGAATCACATTTTTTACAATTTGGCGTTTCACTGTCATTCGGAAGTGAATTGTGAAGTTGTAAAAAATTTTATTTTTTATATTGTCGATAAAAAGGTTGATTATTAAGCGATAAAGAGACTAACATAAACAGACGTACGTGTTAGATACAACAAACTACGACCATCCAACTATGATTTTTCCCGAAAATTTTACGTTTATAAAAATAAAAATAATATAAAATATGGCCAATATGCTAAAAATTGATTTTCTTAAAATATGACCAAATATTATGTAAAAATATTTAAATTCAAACTTAGTATTTAATTTCGCCATTTCATAAAACAAATTTATATATCACCTAGAATAATATCATAGAATATAATAATAGGTAATAATAATTGTAGATCACCAACTACACCTAGTGTAATACGCTAGATCACCTGATACACCTAAAACGAGGTAGTAGATCACCTGCTACACGAATGCCAAAATTAATATTCAAAAGATAATTTTTAACATTACTATGTCTTTCAGATATGTTTCAAAGAATTTAAATACTCGTCAATCAATTTCTACTTTATAACACTATAAAATATTAATAATAATTTAAATAATTATCTGTTTTAATAGAAAAAAAATCTCTGCTGTCAGCTCATTTTACTATCACATCATTGGCTAAATCTAAAACCTTTAATATTGGTCATGTTAGAGCTTATCTAACTAGTTTGTTTGGTGCTGAAAAAAAAATACTTGAAAAAGACAAAGAAATGGTTGATAAATATCAAAATGATACAGAAAATTTAAAACACACCATAGAAAAATTAAAAAATTGGTATTTATACAGTTACATCTAATAACTTAAGTATTCCATTTAAAAATGAATATTTATTTTTTAGTGCTGTCGTCTTTCAAGGTTTGCGTTGTAGTGCTTGCAATAATCAATTAGAACTTCCCAGTGTACATTTTATGTGTCAGCATTCATATCATCAACAGTTAGTAATCATTTAAATTATTACATATGTATCATGAATATCTCATTTTTTGTTTTTCTATTATTTTAATATTTTACCAGGCATCATAATACACATTACACAAGCAATAAACTTAAAATCAGTTATTATTTTATTTAATATTATTTTTTGTTACATTTATTTTTATTTTAGCTGTTTTCAAGCTTTTTCAGAAAGCGATGATGATTGTCCAGCATGTACTCCTAACAATAAACAAATAATGGATATCATACGGACTCAGGTAATAAAATACAGTAACAGTTGTTTTATAACTTGGTGGACCATTCAAGTGGTTAAACTGTTGTTTGTTAGTCAATTCTATTGGTTCATAATTCTAAATATTAAAGAATTATACAACTAAAAAAAATTGTTTTTTATTGTGTGAAAATTTAGAGCATTAAAAAAAGAATAAGTTTTGGTAGTTAACATTTTTAAAATTTTAGTTTTATACTACATTATAGAGTATAATATTTTTTATCATTACTATTTTGTATATATTTATTTTTAATTAATCCTATTTATGTATGCATATGACACTCGGCATGAGCTATTATTACAACATTTTGTAATAATAATTAATTCTATAAACTACTCTGAAAAAAAAAACAAATATAAGTACTATGGTCTATGGAAATAACATGAACATCTGAAGAAAAATTAATCATAATTCATAATTATGAAAATGAACTTGTGTGACTTGTATGTCAAGTAATTGTTTTAATCTAAATACCACGTATGTATGATGTATTCTAGATATGTTTCATTAAATGGTATGATTTTATGATGTTACTAATAAAAAATTACATTTCCCATGGAAGTAATTGTCTTAAAATAATTTACTGCTAAATTTATCTTTTTTATTCTATTTTTTCAGAAAACAATTTAAATCGGTTTTTTTTAGTTGTAGTGTTGTATACTAAATATATATATGCATTATATTAGTATTTTTTATGAGTCTCCTTCTAATCAACATTTAGGACATTTTTGGATGTTGTTTAACTTAATGCTTCAGTAAATAAGTATTTATTATATAATAACAAAAAAAATAATTTAATACAATAAAAATATTTAGATAAGACCCTATATAAAAATCAATTCCTTGCACATAGGTTGTTATTTAGTGACGACCCCCTCCCCCCGCCCGCTTTATTCCATTATACAAGATAAGCTAAAACTCTATCTCTATAGTTTCAAGATGGCACTGCAAAACTATTAGTGGTTGTCGAATTATGGGGATTGTGACTTCATATAGATGATGGAATATTATAACAGGTTTCAATCATTACTATGTTTTATATTTTATATTCATTACTATGGACTAACTAGTAACTTACTTTTACTTAGAAAACCTATATTTGTAGTTTTTATATATACGAATCTGTAGCCACTATTTATATTCGTTTCGAAAATTTAAAATTTCTCTTTGCCAAGCAGTTCCATAATAGAAAATTATTTAGCTGTGGGTAAAAAAACAGTATTTTTTATTAGAAATTTAGTAGGTGATTAGGGATGGCATTTTGATTCAACCTGTATATTACACTAACAAAGATCTTTTTAAATGTCAATGGTAGATTAACAACATTAATTGTTGAGAACCATCATTTAGTGTTGTGTTGCTAGCCACAAGTTAAATGACTATGACTTATAATATGCATAATACATTTATAATTACATAAATATTTTTCATTTTATTTAGGGCCAGATAAAAGATTATAATTCAGAATTCCATAATCAGCTAGAACGAGCCACAGATTGTTTTTCACTAATATCTGAATACTTTGGTCGATGCTTATTTGATGATTTATCTACAGTTGAAAACCAACTAGCTAAATCAAAATTGATATCATCTCCTATAGTATTAACACCTAAACCTGTGGTTCCAGTTGTACAAACACCACCAAGACTGAGTCCAATATTATCTGTACATGCTATACAACAACAAAATACAAATCCATTTGATGAAGATGAAGATAATATGGAATATGATGATAATAAAAATCCATTCAAAGATGAGTATGATGAAAGTAAAAATCCTTTTGCAGATGACACTTAATTGTAAATTGAAGTTTAATTAATAACAATTTATAAATAAATAAATAATTTATTATTGTAATTTAAATTAATATAAATGCAATACTATTGTTTCAATTAAATAAATGATATATATATATAATAATAATAAAAAAATTTT
This sequence comes from Aphis gossypii, assembly GCF_020184175.1. Classification (NCBI taxonomy): domain Eukaryota; kingdom Metazoa; phylum Arthropoda; class Insecta; order Hemiptera; family Aphididae; genus Aphis; species Aphis gossypii. The sequence goes on from NC_065530.1 coordinate 59,041,111, forward strand.
TTAAAAAAATTGAAAGATGAATACACAACTTTATTTTACTATTTATAAATTTAAAACAATGGTTAGTTATATTAGCTAACAATATTTATACATACTAGACTAAAAATCAATGTTGTTAACATTAATTTAAGATAAATTCAATGTTTTCATTATTAATTATTAATTTTACAGTATTTGAAAAGGTAAAATATTTTTTCAGTCCTTTCGAATGAATGATCTGCCACTAAAACATTAAAAATTACAGTTATTATATATATATATAAGTAAATTTAAATTATAAATTTAATGTTCTAAAAATAAAAACTACTTAATAAAAAAAAAAATAAAGGAATTTTTTAATGTTATTTTGAATTAATATACTATAATTTAAAATATATTTGTTTTGGTTTATGAAATTGTCATTTGTTAACTATACTACATGCATACTGATCGGTGTCAATTGTTCCTGTACCAATATTAATATGTATTAACATGAATAATTTACTTCAACAATTAATAGAATAGAATAATCAATAATGTTATCAAGTAAAGTAGTATGGTACATAATGCCAAAGTAACATATTATAGAATTATAATCTTCCAAACTCATTTCAATAGTGTTTGAATTGGAGATTTTTTTTATATATTTATCAACTTCAAGCATTGATTATTATTATTATGGAAAATATGTATTTTAATTTGTAATATTTATACTTGTGTTATTAAATATTAGTAACTAATACATTTTTTTTTTTTTTTTAAAAATTATGTACGAATTACTAATTTCTACATTTTCACAATATTAAAAACCCATTCTCTTTGACCTTTATATAATAAATAGCAATACTTTTGATTTTAATTATTATTACTTGGTATGAAGTAATTTGACTTTATAACTTAAAGTTGTTTTACAAATTGTTGATTGTTTAAATTAATTTTATACCTATGTATTTATCTTTCTTATTTTTATAAGGTATATCAGAAATTTTAAGCTTAAGTTGCTAAGTCCTAAAAATAAATTATACAAAATTAAGTAGTTTAATAAAATTACTAAGAATTAAAAAGCTGATAACATAATGAAAAAATAGATAAAATATATTTTAAGCTCTGTTCTACATTAGAAAAAAATTTAAGTAAATAAATAATAAAAGCTATATTTTTAAATTTTACTTACCTAATAGTTTTCTTTTCATTAGATTTTTTAGATTCTGGTCTAGCTCTGTTAAGCACTTTAATGAAGTCAGTTGTTTTTGCTCGCATACAAGAATGTATATATGCCTTCGTGCACTTAATGTGGTAATGAAGATAGTCACGGAACATATGAATCAAATTAATAGTATTTTCACGAGCTGCACGATTAGTGTGTCTCGGAAACAACACTAAAATTAAATTAATTAAAAATAAAATGTTAATTGTTTTCCAATAGCACAATTATTTTCTTTTACATACTATGTAATTTAAAGGAAACTTTCTTACCAAATGTTATGTATCCTACTTCGTCACCAACACGAGCATTAGTATCTTGCAGTTCAAGCGGTGGTTCTTTGTGCGTAAACAAAACTTGAGGTGAAGTTTGACTAGCTCGTCTGCCTTCTCTCAACTCTTGCATAAAGACTTTACCTAAAACTATGTCATCACTATCTCTGAATACTGTACTGAATACAACAGTTACACGATCTGCTTTTGCTTCCACATACCTAATACAAAAGAATTGTTTAAAAAAAATGTCAAACATAAAACAATTTGTAACTCACATAGTCTCATCTTCTCGGTAATTAATCACAGCTCTTTTATGGCCTTCTTCCCCTTTTTCTTGAAAGTCAAAATACTTTTCAAATACTGAAGCAAAACAATTACGTTTAAATTGACCAATTTTTTTCACTAACGATTCCCAGTCATCTGGAATTTTTTCTAGGTCAACTAGCAAAGAAAAATTAAAACCCGATTCTGGTTCAGTGACGTATGACCCATACACACGGTTTAATAGTTCTGTTGCTCCATGTTGTTGGAGTTCGGCATAGAATTTCAAAGCTATGCTCACCTAACATATAATACATAATTATATAATAAACTGTTTTCTAATAATATTAAACATTACACTCACCCTAAGCTGATTTTTTTGGCCTTCTAAATTTGAAATGTGAAATAATACTCCGGCATAATCCGATATGAATATATTTGTGTTTTCTGGCTTATTTCTAAAATGCAAAAGTAATAAATAAAATATAAACAATAAACGTAACATACAGTTAAAATAATGACATACCCTGCCAAAGCATTTTTAATTCTCACACTGATGGATTCTTCAACAACGCGGTTATTTGTTTCTAACAATATCATGATTTTACTGACTAACGAAACAAACAATAAAACAAAGACTAAATAGACATTTAACTATAATTGATTTAATTGATTAATAAACTATATTAAAGTATACATGGGCGAATTTTTTTTTATAATTTATGGATAAATTGTCAAATAATATGACGAATCTTCTCGGATGTTAATATCAAATATTTTCATATAAGATAACGCGGCCGGATCAGTATGTCTCTTAGTTGAAAAACCAAATATTCCGTATAAATAATTTTCATCAGAGAACGCGTGTTGGTCACTATGTACTCGCACATGTGAATGACTCCCCTACGTTCACATGGCCCGGCAATGGTTTTATAGTTCTCTCATCGTACTATCATTTATCGTAAATCACTAAATCGCAATAAGTCAACATTCAATATTTTTTTAATTTTTCATTACTGTAACAGTTTAACGTCTTTACTCTTTAGTTATACTCGAGTATATCAGAAATTGAAAATTTGAAAATGAAAGTCAAAGTATTGAGCCGGAATCCGGATAACTATTTACGAGAAACAAAACGGGATATCCAGAAAGGTAATTTTGGTGTTGGCAAGTAGTTAGTAGAATAAACTGTGCTTACAAATTTCATGTTTATACACAAAAGTGGTAATGATTGACTTTTGTTTCTTAATTATCATGTTGATATTTTTATACAAATGTTTGGGAATGATTTTTACATAAAATATCGCGAATATTCTGGACATAAATTATCTTAACACCCAAATTGTCATTGCAGATATCTATAAACCATAAAATATATAGGTATTTTAGGTAAACATTTTTCAATTACTTATTACTATTCTATTTATTTATCTAAATGATGAATTCTATACTGAATTGTAAGTTGTATTATATTATTACACTAAAATTTCATTTATCATTTTGTATTAATTTTATTACAAAAATAGAGGTTGAGCTACCATGTTTTTTTGTCTTAGCTGTATAAAAAAATGTGATGGTTCCATTTTATAGAAATTAATTCATATATCATATTGAAAATCTAACATAATACATCTTTAATACTTCCTATAAACTTTTGTCTCTTATGCTCATGTTACCTTAGCAAGAGTGTAGTTCGTCTACTTATCTTGTACAACTGTTATGCCTCGTAGCTCTCTATTTAAATCGGTTTTTTGGTTATCAGTGACTATATTTTTGGCAGTTAGAATAAAGAGGTGGTATAATTAATTTATTGTGCTCAAATCTATACCTATAAATTTTAATATGATTATTATTTTTACTGTTTAGATAAATAAGGTTGCTGCTTATAATATATTTCTTGGTTAATTATTTTAGTTTATCAATAATCTTAATTGAATTGAATCATCAAATAAATTTTGCATGTACATTAAGTAGAATTTACCTAATTCTTTCTTAATTTTTCATTATTTTCCAGTGCCTCGGAATTATGATCCGAATCTACATCCTTTTCAATCATCACGTGAATATGTTCGTGCTCTTAATGCAGTGAAATTGGAACGAGTTTTTGCTAAGCCATTTATTGGTAACTTGGATGGACATCGTGATGGTATATTCTGCATGGCTAAACATCCTAAATCTTTATCAACAATAGCCAGTGGTTCTTATGATGGTGAAGTGCGGCTTTGGAATTTAACAAAAAAAAAATGTATTAATAGTATCAATGGCCATGACCGGTTTGTTCGTGGCTTATGTTTTAACCCCGATGGCACGAGATTGTTTAGTGTTGGAGATGATTCTACTGTTAAAGTTTGGAATACAGAAGAATTTGAAACTCCATCTCATACATTCATATCTCAAGTATGTACAAATGTAAAATAAATTCAATTTATCACATTATTTTTAACTGTGTTTATTTTAGTCTGTTTTATATGGTGTTAGTTGTCAATGGTTAAATGATAAAGTATTTGCTACTTGCGGTGATGTAGTGCAGTTATGGGATATTACTCGAAGTCAACCAACATCAACTCTAAAATGGGGTGTTGATAGTTTACATCATATAGCTTTTAATCAAATTGATACAAATGTTTTAGGTAGCATATTTGTATTTTGTATTTTTATTTAATATATTAAATAGTAAATAATATGATTTTATAATAAATTTTCATAGCATCATGTGCAAGTGACCGCAGTATAATTCTTTATGACACCAGAGAAGTGAAACCAATGCGAAAAGTAATAATGAAACTTAAAACCAATCAGTTAGCATGGAATCCAATGGAAGCATATGTGTTTACTGCTGCCAACGAAGATTATAAGTAATTACTAATTTTATATTAGTTACATATTTTACCCAATTGGTATTGATTAATTAATATTTAAATTTAGTTGTTATTCTTATGATACACGGAAATTAGAATCTCCTATAAATGTGCATAAAGATCACGTGGCTGCTGTTACATGTATAGATTATGCACCAACTGGCTTAGAATTTGTCACTGGAAGCTATGATAAAACCATCAGAATTTTTGAAAGCCATCATGTATTTATATTTTTGTTTTGATAGTTAGATATTGTTTATGTAAAAATAATAATTTTATATGTTAAAATTTAGGGACATTCGAGAGAAATCTATCATACTAAACGTATGCAACATTTAACTAGTGTAATTTGGTCATTAGACAATAAATTTGTTTTAAGTGCATCTGATGAAATGAATATAAGAATTTGGAAAGCAAATGCTTCAGAAAAATTAGGAACAGTAAGTATATTTGTATTAATTATAATTTTAAATGGATAAATACAAATTAAAATGTTCTAAAGTAAAAACCTAAAGTTCTAAGTAATTGATGTTTTTTATGAAAAATATAAGTAGACTAGAGTTAGAGCATTTCATAAAAGTATGAGTGTTATATTAATTTTTATTAAATAAATTCAGTGTGTATATGAAACAGTTATTTACTAAAATATTATTTTAGTTAAGACCACGTGAAAGAACAGCTTTAGAATATAACGCTACATTGAAAGAGAAGTTTGCTGCTCATCCACAAGTTAAAAGGATCGCTAGACATAGACAAGTACCTAAACATGTCTATCATGAACGTAATCAACAATTGGAATCTAAGAAAAAACTCAAAAGAAAGTAAGTTCTTTTTTTATAAATATATGTATGTATAAGGTAATTTATACTTCAAATAATATTTCGCTTCAGAATATAAAAATAAAAAGTTAGACCAGTGGGTTACTAATAATTATTATGGGTGTGTTAAAATATTGAATTTGATTTCAATGATACATCATTGTATTTGAAAAACCGTCCATCACTTTATATAATATTTTGTGATAAGTTTTTTTTTATATACACAAATGCAATTTATTTTACTTTTAATATTACGATAGGTTAATATAGTTTTTTCTCAAATGTATTGTTAAATTATTAATTATTATAAAAGCATATATAACTCAAAATTCAATTTTACATTTCTGTAAATACCATAAACAGTAAAAGCAGGTTCATAGTATAAAAAAAAAATATATATCTTAAGATAAATCAAAAATGTTGTTGTGTATAGTAAAAGTTTTAACTATATATTATACATTGTTATTTATTGTTTAAATGAATATTTATGTCAAATTTTAACTTAAAATGTGTATATAATATGATAAGCAGAAAAATTCCTCCTTTTCTTGCTTTTCCCAATTATAAATAAAAGTAGGTACTAGCAATTTTTAATTTTGACCTTTCTAGTGTAAACTTAGTTTCAATTCGCTATCCAAAGCTACTCTAAAATTTTAAAATTAAAGCATTTTTTCATAACTTATTGTGTACTCACCAAAAAAAAAAAAAATAAACATTTTAATATCAGTACCTTCATTGCTCGGTTTTAGAATCTAAAATTTATGTAGTTATTCTTAAAAATAAAAAAACTATAGTGATAAAAATATTCAAAAAATGTTAATAGATTTTAAAATAATGACTGTTGTTTGATAAAAGAATCACCCACTATATGTCTTACATATATTAATTTTTTTTATGTATATTTTCAGGGAAGAAAATATCCGCAAACACTCAAAGAAAAATAGTATTCCATACGTCTCTGAAAAAAAGAAGAATGTTATTTCAGAAGTTGTTTAAATGTATTATTCTTGTTTATTTTAAGGTTCTACCATATGTATATATTTTTATTGAATTACAACTTTAATAACAAAATTGTATAATTTGTATAATAATTTCAATTTTATTAGAAACTGGCACTAAGGAATAACCAGGACTTGTAAGTTTGTGCCCTAAAAAATGCCTAAATTAGTATGATAACCATGGTACCTCATAATAGATTTTTATATCATCTAGCATTAAATACAACTTGGTGAAATTGATATGTAAATGCATGAACGTTGAAATTCTGGTAATAACTAATAACTAGACATTGTGACAATAATTTCTCACCCCCAGTATACAATATTATGTGAAAATACAAAAATTAGCATAGTTTTTTCACTATTATAATGATTAAACAGCAACATATGAGCCCTGGCTCAACAATCTGCTTTTAAAAACAGACAGAGGCCCATTCTCACCCATTTTCTAATGATGTCATTGATGACGGTAAGCTTTGATTATTTTTATTCATTCATACTTGCACTTCAAAATAAAATATTTATTCTGAATCAACAAAAATGTAATCATAGGTAAGTAAGTACATAGTGTATATTATGAAAAAAAAAATACACAGTTAAGCAAACTTTAGGCACATGTATATTAAGAAATACCTAATTTACAATGGCGTCGGCTAGAGCCTAAAATACATCTGATTTAAGAAGACACACTTATTATTTTAACTATTACCTTTAGCTTTGACAAAAAACCTGTGGAAATTGTAACTCCCAAATTCCCCCTATTTTATGTACCACTTACCTTACACATAAATATTATTTATATGATACTGGTATTAATAAAGGTACATAAAATAAATAGGTACAAGAATTGTGTTGAAATTCCTAAATGTTTGTTATTACTTATAAGCGTATTACTTATTTCTGCAATCAAGACTAAAAACACGTTATAAAACTTAGGACACATTTATTATTCAGGGGACACAGTATTTTAGCCCCTATGACCTACGACCCTATATATAGGTAACAGTTATTATTAATCCATTCAAATATATTCTTTCGTGAGAAAATATAGACTTGTTTTTAGTTAATTAATTCACTATTGTATAAGAATTGTTAACGTAATAATTTATTTGCAAATAGGTAGGTACTAAATTTGTAATTATTGTTGCATAGTCGCACTCTATCGGTCATTGTAATTTACAATTTGTAAGTTCTGAATGACAGCTGTGAATCACAATATCACATTAGCTGTAAAATGGTTTAGAATAACATCAATTTTAACGAATTTGATCTATGTCTTTAAACTTTTACAATCAACCTATTTCAGTTGAGTTATTAATGGTTTTGTTGAGTCTAAAGTTACCTGACTAAATAGGCAGGTACCTACTAGGACACTAGGTATTAAATTGTTACCATTCACCGTATTCTGTGTATTTACCTATAACTGATTTGGTCCGCGATTAGAATTTATTTTTCCCGCAAAATTAAAGGCATAATATTGCAGTTTATAGTTACCAAGTGATTTTTATTACTATTATTATTTTTTTTTTTTGAAACATGTATTTTGACGAATTAAGAGCTATGGTGCTATAAACTTATTATATTTTGTGCAAACAATTATTTTGGAAGTTACCTATATCCTTTTTAAGTTAGGTAGCTATTTTACGTTTTTACGTATTCGTGGAATACTATTTTAATGCCACGCGGAAGTCTTCAAGTTTGGCAACTGGAGCTGGTAGGCGAAGGAAGCTTCTATAATATACTTATGTTACTTTAACAGGCCATCGAGTCTGATGATCGGAGCCGGTAAGTGAAGAAAGGTAAATTGAGTTCGACAACCGGAGCCAGTAGGCGAAGGGAGCCACTATACTTGTTAATTTGTTATTTAACTGTTAGCTCTGTTTTTTACCTTTAAATCTAAGTAAAATCATTTGAACGCGAGAGTACTCCTTAAAGATATGCAGGTCATCACAGAATGTTTAGAAGCACGATAATTATAGGTACCTACCTTATCTAGTTATACCGTTATACTAAGTAGTTAATATACCTAGATATGTTTGTGTTTCATTTATATTTGTCTATCCGATTGGCGATTATCCGATAATATAATTTATTATAATTATAATCTTAATATTATTTGTTTATTACTCACTCCATTGAAAAATTCGTTATAGACGCCTTACCGTGGCGCGTTGCAGAAAAGTACAGCATTCAGGGATGTTATTGGAAGGGGGGGGGGGTTGAAAGGCTGCGCACCACTAACTTAAAAAATGTTAAAAATTGGCCCGCCATTAATACTCCAATGCGCCGTTATAATTAACTTAAGTTATAAGTGAACGAGTATTGTCTAAACTAAAAACTAAATTTAGATCTTATTAAGCTAACTGCAATACCTGAAATCTGAATCCTTTAATTTATTTGTTTTTTAAAGAAGACATCATTAATTTTAAAAATAAAGATGAAATTAATAATAGGTTTCTATTTGAGGTTAGGTATTTAAAATTTTTTCATCAGCAATACATTATAATAACTGATATTTTATAATTTATTTAATTAAAGTTATTTATAATATGCACTTTTACATTAATTTGTTGAGTTTTTTTTTTTGTACAATAAGGTATATTATTATCTATTTCATATGTTTAAAACATTGTTGATTATAACTTATAATAATTTTTAATAATAATTATGATAACAAATAATTAAATAAATAAATTATATGATTAAAATAAATAAAAAAAATAAATTTTTTTTTGGTGGAGGGTGGCAATAAAAATTGCTGCGACTTCAATCATGAATCATTATAAGACGGAGTAATAAATAAAAATAGGAGCCTTCGGTTTTGATTTTGGTCACCGGGCTACGGTTGTTAACAAAATCGAACTTTTAACTGGGTTTGAAGCTGTATACCTATACTTTTGAGCGAAGACACACAGCTCAACAGAAAAAGGCAATAAATAACTATTAATTATTACTTTTTATTTTTTAAGTGTAAAATGAAGACTTTAGACTATATATAGTATTATACATATCTCAATAAATGAATTGATTTAGTTTATTAGTTAACATCATTTTTAATTTTTTATAAATTTATATAAAACCACATAAAAGTAGAAAACATAATCTTGTAGTTAATGTACTTAAGAATTATCAGTTTAATATAGGATAATATGAGTACCTACTCTTGCAGTTTTGCTTACACAATTACTAACGTGATCGAGTGCGTGTGTGAGAGACAAGCATAGGCGTGATTGTTCTTTTCTGTCAAGTCTATAATGTCTAAAACTGATATAGTATTATATCATATCATATGCTTGTTAAAAATGTTAAAATGTAGATTCGATTACATAGGTAGTATTGGTAGTAAAAGTTTAAGTTCTCAACTGACTCATCTAGGTACTTATAATAATGTACTTACATAATAAATGTAGTCATGTACGATTATAAGTTCATAATTACTAGGTATAATCATAGATATTATTGTTTCAAATTTGTTATTTATTAGATGGTAGATATTTAATCATATATTTATATAAGATTATAATTATTTATTTATAACTTTTTCGAAAGAATATTTATTTTATGTAGATATATCATATATATATTACTGAATCTTATAATAGTCAAATAATGGGACATACGTTAACTGCACCCAAATGACCTTTTTTTTTGTAAACTGCGCTCAAACTTTTATTTATGTTAAAAAGGTGTAATGTTAACTGTGCCCTACTTAATACTTATTGTTTATTAACTTATTAATTTTTGACTTATTAAAGTCTCTATGATTGAAATTCAAATAGAAACATATATCCTAACTAAATAGTATAAATGAACGCACTAAATACCAAAATTCTAAAACAAAAAAAAAAAAACGCGAAAAGTTACAAAATATAGTTAATAAATATAATAATGGTCTGCAAACTTCAATTGATGAATATGTATCAACAATATGTTGTGATTTGAAATATTTGTAATTATTTTACTTTTTTAAATAATACTTTTTTTTAATTCCTAATTTCATTTTTATTTTAATTATTCATATTATATCATACATAGATGTAACGAATTAAGTATAGGTACATTAAAGATAATTTTGCAAAATATAGCTATTGGTTTTTTAAATTTTACGCAGTTTACATGTGTAATTTTGTGTTTACCTGTATTGTGGGGCGTGGGCGCAGTTTACAATCGCCGAAATAATATGGCAACGTTGCCGTTGCACGTAAATTCGTTCTCAATCGTATTCTTTTTTGGGTTAGTAATAAGTTTTAGTTAATTTTAAGTGTTCCCAAATGTTTGGCTAAGGTTTAACATTCTCAATCGTTCGAATTGATCGATAGTAATTTTAACTATATAAAAAAATTAAAAATTAAAAATAATCTGTAGATATTACCATTGATTAATTATATTTTAAACTAATGATATACCTACCTGTCCTACCTAACATTATTTATTTTTTGATTGGTTATTTTATTCTTAACAAAAAATGTAGTTAATACTTATCTATTGAACACCCAACCGATGTGTACACAATTAATTTTTTATATTTGAAATGGATATTGGTATACTCATAAGAATCTATTTTATATAGTTTCTAGTTCCTTGATTAACTTACACTATAGCTGTGATAACAACTTATACGGGTGCTTATTTATGACGGTTTTAATAATAATTTTATTGGTTATTCTCATCTGCAACGTCAATAGACGTCATTGGCAAAACATAGTTAAATAGTTTGTGAAAACTATAGGGAAATAATTATTGACTAGTGACTACGAGTCAATATGGGCAATGACTAGCGGTCTTAGACTATTATATGAATGAATAACAATTTATATTTTATATATTAATATTTTGATAACTGTTCATATTTTATCGGTTTTTGGAACGACTGGAACTATAGGTTATAGAAATAGAAAATTATAAAATCATATATACCTACATAATGTATAATACATTAAAAACAAATTCAATACAACAATTATTATATATTTATACTACCTAAATGGCTAAATAATATTGAAACTATTCTCAGCGGAATTCGTCGGAATATTTCAGAGTTTCTCATAAATATTTATATTCTTAAATCTTAAATAACAAAAAAGTGGGTAAGTGGGTACATTAGGTGCCGTTTGGATCACTATTATATATTATAGGAGTGTTAAATTTGAATCCAATGATAAATATCATTGTATACGAAAAACGATTCTGAACGAAGATGATTTTTCAGCCTAGGATGTAATTTCCAGTGGTTGGTGAAAAAAGGTTTATGTTGTAAGGGCCTGAATATACCAAAATTTAAGTTCTTTTATAATTATTGTAAGCTAAACTTATGAAAAATCATGTATTAAATTTTCAACTCCTAGCTACTTATGCAAAATTTTTTATGAATTATACCTACAAAATAATTTGCAAATATTCACGATTTTGACGAATTTATGTCAATATTTGAACTTCAAATGCTAATAAAAAAAATTGCGCTTATGTATTCTTATAATTTTTTAATCACTATAAGAATAACTTATGAGAAACTTTGCATTAAATTTTCATGTGTTTTCACTTAGCTAAAAAAATTTTATCGACACTTCAAAAAAATTTTTTCAGAAAAATTGAAAATTTCAGTTGTCTATAAATAGCTCAAAAATGTCAAAATATTTTGAAAATTAAATCATGAAAAGAAAATGCCAATCTAAATAACTAGTGAAATTTTCAAGTATCTACGACTTATATATACTTATGTATACTTTTTGAATAATAACAAATATTTAAAATCGTTTGAGGATAAATCGTTATCGTTACGCTATTTCGTAAAAATTAAAAAATTCAAACGCATATAAAATTTTTCCTATAATGATGTTTCGAGTTTTCATTATAGCTACTTGAAGGAAAACTTATGGAAAACTTAGTGTTGTATTTTTAATCCTCAGTTATAGTACAAAAAATGTTATGATTTTTTCAACTTCAAAATTGATTGCAAATTTTCGCGATTTCGACAGATTTCGTAAAAATCTAAACTATAAACGCTTATAAAAAAAAATTGTAACTAACGATTTTTAATTTTTTTTGCTACAATAAGAACAACTCATAAGGAACCTTGTATTAAATTTACAAGTTTTTTTGGTCATCCAAAATTTTTTTATCGACACTTCAAAAAAAAATTCTCATAAAAATCTAAAATTTCAGTGGTCTATAAATAACTCAAAAAAGTCAAAATTTCTTGAAATTTTAATTGTATATAGATAACACTAACTCAAATATTTGGTGAAAATTTCAAGTATTTACAGTGATTATTTTTTGAATTAAAACCATATAAAAAAATCGATTTGGTCAAAAACTGGTTTTGCGTAAAAATTCCTGTTTATCTGTTACTTTTTTAGGGTTTTTTCTAACGCTTTTGAAAAGTAATGGAAATTTTTTACTTTTGACCCCCCAAAGTACCAACTTGATTCACTTATCCCTATCGAAAACGGGGCTGAGTCTAAAAATCTAAGCACTTTTACTGCTCCAAAATGTGATGACAGTCACAAAAATAAAAAACACACATCATTGTAAAATCAATACATTTATCACTCCGTTCAGAATCTAAAAAAAAATCCTAGATGATAGTAATTTTTTTTCTATTATATAAAATGCGGAGTAATTATTACCTAAAACAAATCGCATATCTATACCAATATATCTCTATTAAATAGTAATTATTATATAACAATATTACTATTATAGCTGTTACTTTTTATTAACTTATGAGTCAATTAGTTTATAGGTACATCAGTATAGAACCTATATGTGTAACGTGTGTGTGTGCCTATTTACAATAGAATGGTGTTCAAGGTATAAAAATCGGCGGATTCCAAAGGGTTCTCGTATTCTTGTCTATTGTTTACTGATTTCCAAACGGCTCCCGTCAATAAAAGTTTAACAAACAGGTAAATTCCTAAACGGCTCCCGTGGAAAAAATTTAAAACTAAATTAAAGGGCTATTGTAAACTCTCCCGGGTCTACTGACTACTCTAATATTACCTGACGGAAACATGTAAACTCTCCCTAGTCTTCACTGCTACTAATTTAATTTAATAAAAATCATAAAATAAATCTAATATACATTTAAGTTTCATTTAAAAATAGTCAATCATATAATAATAATAATAATAATATAAATTAATGCCTTTAGGCTTTAGCTGCTATGAGTTATATTATACCTAATCTTATAGAATAAAAAATAAAAATTCATAAAATAAATCTTATTTACAAAATATCTAAATACACGTATGATAAAATAAAAATGTTTAAATTTATTTTTTTTATAGTAGGAATACAGATTTTAAAAAACTTATGGTATCTATTTTTTTGTCTTTATAATCTAAGATTTTTTGAGTTATAGTTTTTTCTTTATTTTTGGTATGACTGTTTTTACTTGTTTTTTTTTTTTTAGTTTATTGCAGCTTTGAATTTTGAACAATGTTGACCCGGGAGAGTTTACATATTTACTCCAGGTAAACATAATATTGATTCGGGAGAATTTACCATTGGGTCATCAGAAGAGTACTATTTTTAAAAATCGGGAGAGTTTACCACCGCCCAAATTAAAGCTGAGTCATGTCAATACATATTACACCTAATTTTTTTAAAAAAAATAAAACAGAAGTTCATTAGGAATATCATTGACAAATTTTCATCGAGTAAAACAACACGTATGGATTATATAAAAAATTACCCAAAATATTTGGGTAATATGTTAAAATTCTTCTTATACATGCATTTTTTATTTTTTATAACGTTAAAATTTAATATTATTTTAATAAAAATTTACAATAATACATGATTTTTTTTTATCACGAACCAGTTAATAACTCTGTAAGTATTAGGAATTTTAAAAATAATTTTTTTTATACAAAAATATTTTCAATAACAAAAATCTATAAGCATATTAAAATAAAATAATTTTTACTTTACAGTAGGTACTAAATTTGAGTAATTTGTTTGCGACTTATGAATGTTTAAATATTCATTCAATATGTTGCTACTGGGCAGTTAATATTTATTCTTATCCTATAGTGCATACAGAATAAAGATTATAGACTGGGTGTTCAAGGTGGGGTAGTGATAGGATAGGAAGGCCCGATTAGTATGACCATTATACTTATTAGTTCTTATCGGTTATGGTCGTTATGAATATCGTTAAATCGACATAACATTTTGTTTTGACTTTTAGGTTTGATAAATTGCCCAGTAGCAGAAAATTGAATGATTATTTAAACGTTCATAAGTCGCAAACTCAAATTAAGTATTGTAAACGTTATTATTAATTTTTTCAATTGGTTCATAGATTTTCGTTATCAAAAATAGGTATTATTGCTATTTGAAAATCAAAAGTTGGTATACAGTTTTATCTAATAAGGGGGCTAGTTAAAAATATCAACATTTCAAATTTTCAACACAGTACAAAACAGTATGTAAAACCTAGAAAGTTAAAAAAATATATATACGAGGGATAAGTGAACTACGTGTCCATAAAAATAGCTTAAATTAATCAAAATGTTTTAAACAATTCATTTTGTAGTAAAAAATAACTAAAATAATTATTTTTCATATTAAAATACAATTCTGTCGAAATTTGAAAAATTCAAGTAGGTATTTATAAAAAATGTCCATACTGCATGATATGTATTTTTAAAATTTTAAAGTTTCTATTAAAATTTGAACATTTACATTATACAACAATGTAGACCAATCACCAATGGCCATGAACCTATTTGTTACTTCTAATAACTAAAGTCTACAAATTGCTATTAGGAGTTAGGTACTCGTACTTTTGCAGGATTTAGTATTAAATTATCAAGATTTTTAATTGAGTCTAAATTTATTTTCAAACACAAAACAAATTTAGAGAATTTGTTAGTTTTAAGTGCTTATAAATACTTTAATAATTTCATTATGTATAGGAAACTATTATTTAAGTAAAATTATAACGTTTCAAGTTTATAAGATTATTATGTTTTGAATAATCACGGAATGATAAAAACTACTTGTCGCTATACTTTTAAATCACACATAAAAAATGTGTTATTTTTCCACTTAACTTATTTCTTTAATTCAAGTTTAAAAAAAATGTTGTGAAGTACCTATTCATTTATCACCTAAGTTGTTCCATACAGAATCTATAATACCTATATAGATAAAGTAGAAACTCATAGTGCAGCTGATTGTGCATAATATTATATACGATGTACGATGTACCTGCCTGCCTACAGGCTACAATGTACGTATTACATGATATTATAACAATTAACAGGTACTTATGTATACAAACTACGAACTAGATATTATAATAATAAAGTCCATATTAATATGAATTGGGTGATTACTTATACAGGGAAATCATTGGAATTCGAAAGTTCAAATGTGTATAGTAATACAAGGCACAATTACATTATCTACTGATATTCTTATTTAAAATTTAACTTGTTACCTATATTTATCATTGTAGATAAATAATAAGTATGTTATTATGTTAATATGTATTATGCACTTGCCTACTTTATATTTTGTTTATATCTATAATGCGATATTGAATTTTTTTGTTTTCAAACTCTATAGTGGTTTACTCGTTAAAACCCAAGTCTGGAAAAATCTTATCGTCAATATTTAAGCGTCTTAAGCTCTCTTGGCCTTATTACACGAGTTAAACATGACGCGTGACTGATTGTCTACATAATATTATAGGCACGCCTTAAACTGGTTTTCCATAGTAAGATTTTTATAATAACAAACTGCAAATAGTTTCACTGTTTAAAGCCTACAGGTACAGAAATGTATGATTATTCAAATTACTTACGTATTTTGAATACTTCAATAATTTAATATTTTAGGTAATTAAGTATTTAACCCTCTGCACGTTTTGTTAGTATTTTTAAATAAATGTTTTGAATTTGATTTGTCCAATGTTCTTTATCTATTACAAGCTACAAGTGGCTTATGTGAACAGATTTGTCTAATTGTCTTGAATCTTTTATGGAAATATTGTTACAAGTTATATAAATGTACAGACAATTATCTCATACAAAAAGAATTCAAACATAGGTACGGTCATTTTATGTGGGATCAAGGTTAATTGACTTCCTTAAATGCAAAACATTAATAATATGGTATGTCAGATGATGGGTGATTGCTATTATTTTATTCAAGGGCAATAAACACAAAAACAAAATATTACATTATTGTTCATTTATTCAAAATAACTTAACAAATATTGAAACATTTGAAACATTCATTTTTAATAATTTTACAGAAATGAAATGTAATTACTAATGTTAGATGTTAGTACCTACATATTTTAAAAATTGTTAATTTATATACATCGTTTAAGTGAATTAAAAATAAATAAAAATGTATAAAAAAATAAATATATTTATATTAAAAAAATTATATTTACTTAAGCCTATTTATTTATATTTTAACAATCATTAATTTATTAAGTTAGAACTCAATTGATCTTCCTTTTGTCATAATTGCTCGTAAAGTTTCAACTTTGCTTTTAACTAAATTTACTTGTAATTGTAATGTATCAGTGAACGCATTTTGTTCATTTTTATGTTCGGTCACCATTAATAATACCTCATTATATTTACGGCATGTTTCTTCTAAATTAGCCATCATGGACATCATTTTACACTAAATTAAAAATAATAATAATAACAATAATATCATTTATTAAGGTTCATTTGGCCTAATTTTGAATTGAAAAGTTATCAATTTGATTACTTTGTTTCAAGGGTACTTGGAAAAATCTGTTAAAAATAATGAAACTAGTATAATAGATTTTTTAATTGCAGTAAGCCATAGCATTAGAAAACAATGCTATTGAAATGTTGAATTAAATTTTACTCATACTATTTTAATTTATTTATTATTTTATGAGAATTAAAACTCATTTATTTAAATATTATACTAATATAAATAATATAAATCATTATTATTTATTTTGTGTAGCTTTATACATTTATAGAACACTTTGTTTTATGATTTTTATCTTCTACATTAAAATTAATATTGTAAATTAATTATTGTAAATTTCCTAACTCACAAGTTTTTATATAAAAGGATTAAGTATAGAGTAATAACAGATATGGAATAAAACATTAAGAATTATTGAATACGTCATGTAAATATGTATATGCTATTAAATATTAATATTTAGATTTAAATAAATAAATTAATATGATGTTATGATTGTGTGATGCCAAGGTAATATATTATGTTAAAATGAATACTAAATAGGTAATATTAATAATTAGAGCATAATTGTTGAATGTTTAGTGTTTTTATTAGTAATAAGTGGCTTTTTTTTTCAAGATTTAGTTTCAAGAGTTATTTTTTGAATTTATCAGTAATAATAAATAGTATGCCACAAGTCACAACTAGTTATTTATCAACTAAATGGCCCTGTCAAAATACAATTTTTTAATAATCAGTTTGGTAGATAATAAAAAAAAAATTTAACTCAGTTGAAACATGTGGACTACAATTACAAAATTATGTTAGTTGATTAAATCATAATAATAGACTATTTTTAAAATCAAACAGATGATCTTGGTGTTTGGAACTCTTAGTATCTTCGGTAGTTGTGACACTGTTAATAAGTACAGTGGCACAACTAGGACTAATCATCAGGAAGAGAGGATATTATACCATTATATTGTATTTTATACTGAGGGAATATTTTTGAACAAATTTAGTAACAAATTAGTGGGTATTGGGTAAAGTCACAATCCCCTATTTAGGGGGTTATCACTGAATTAGTATCTCTAAGTGTAAAGAAAAATAACTGAACAATTAGTTAAATGTATACCAGTTTCTAATTAAAAATAATTAATTTTTGATTTAATAATATTTAGAACATAATTTAGAAGATTTATGATTTAATACACGTATGACTGAATTTAGTATTTATTGACATAATTGAATATGTTTAAGAAAAATGTTAAATTTTATTTGTAATTACTTCGGTGACTAATTAATGTATATAGTTCACAGCAATTATTATAATTCTTGTAGTTTTATAATTAAAAATACCATTAAATAATTTTCGATATGGGTATATTATAGTATAAGCTATACTACTTTTATTACTTTAAATGTTTATAAGTTATAAGTTAATAATAAAATTCATTTATTCAATAAACAACATTAATAAGGTACTTTTTAAAGTAGTTTTAAACAATTCAAATGTGACATTATAAAACAATTTTAAAATCTAACTTCTTGTTAGTGATCAATTTATCTTACATTTATTGATACAATTAAAACTGTATTGTTAATTAAAATAATATTCTGCAAATAAATGTTAATCTAAACATTCATCTTCTTCCTGATTAATTAAAAAACCAAAACTAGATATCAAATTAAGAATTTTTAACTTGAATTTATTATTTATTTAAATAGGTATACATTTAAGAACAATTTTATTTTATTGTCTTATAACTTCAATTAGTATACTAGGTATGTAATATTGTCGTTAAATTAAAATATTATTGTAATACTAATTTAACTGTAATAGTTATAACAAGACAAAGTTTAATGAACATAAACAAATCAATTAAATTTGAATAATATAATTGTATGAATGTTAAATTAAAACATAATATTATGCAATAAATTCTATATAATAGTTAATTATATTGTACTTACCGAGTGGGATGTCTCATTTTCTGAAAAGAGTACTCGTTCGAATTTCTTTATTTTCCAACTTAATGTGTCTATTCTTTTTTCAATATTAGTCACCTACAAAATGAGTATTGACTTTAATGAAAAAAATAATAGATAATGTCGAAACAATATAGGAAGCACATTCAATCAGTAAGTACTTACAACTTGTTCCAAGTGATGTATGGCTTCGTCCATAGTGTTCAATAAAATACATCAAATAATAATTAAGACAATTTTTTTACAGTGGTCTTCGTTTTTGTTATTGTCGAATGTTGTTAAAAGTTAATATTGTTGTAGTCCATACTCCATAGGTACTTCTACTACAGTAGTACAGTAGTACTTCAGTCTGTACTTGGTATACTTTCATCACAGAATAGATTTTATCTGTTTTCATTTCGCCGTCTCGGTGATAAGACTATCGTTCCCGCCAAAAGTTAAAAAGTCCTATTTCAGTTCACTCCATATCATTGCGGTATCTCGTCAACGACATGGACGACCGCGGTTACGATTGCGCAGAATTGTAATTTATTATACAACTTCATCGGCTCGCAGACAACTTACACGCACGCGCGCGATTTCGTATCCGATTCCCTACAGAATAATCTTAACCCCCTCCCATTTCGGCCATATTCATTATTATTTTTTGTAATATTGCCAGACCGAATAGTGCGATCCGATCTCCGTATACAGCCTAACAATACTGCCGACCTGTCGTCTTCGTTGCCGAGGAGGCACGTCCGTCCGATAAACTGTTATACAATATCCACCGGGCACCGGTATATCGATTCGTCCGTCGTCAGTTGTACACCAGCAGCTGCCAAGTATGCACTACTTGTCTCCTCTCTGATTGCCTGTTATTTATTATTTAATTTTAGTTTTAGGTGTGCCGCTCAGTTTTTGGTCAATTTTCATTTCATTTTCTTTTATTATTTATTTTATTTTTGTCTCCTATACATACATAGTCATCCTTGTCATCATGTACAATCTTAGCCGCTTAGGACGTAATGTGTCGGAATGTGTCCTAAGGACGACGTCCATATCCTCTGCTCGTGGACTCCATGAGATGCCTGATCACCTCAAGGATGTACCTACGGCCGAGAATCCACGATTCTTTGACATGGTGGAATATTTCTTCCATCGTGCGTGTCAGGTGGCTGAGGACAAGCTCGTCGAGGACATCAAAGCCAAGATGTCTGTGGAAGACAAGAGAAAAAAAGTTAAGGGAATATTGTTGGGCATGCAGCCATGCGATCACATACTGGAGACATCTTTCCCAGTTCGCAGGGACAGCGGTGACTATGAGATGATCACTGGTTATCGTGCACAGCACAGTACACATAGAACACCATGTAAAGGAGGTTAGTTTTGGACTAAAATTTAAACTTCATTAAGTATATTATTTTAATTTTATATCAGATTTTATTTTAGAAAATGTAAAATAAAGTAAAAAATATACGAGTGTACCTAATTAGGAATTAAATATTGTTCTTCAACTCCATTGATATACCTAAATATTTAATAATATTTTACTTTAAATGTTTAAATATTAAAACAAGAATACTAAACTTTTATTGTTTTGTTAAAATAATTTTGGTTACTTATTTTAGTTAATTTACTTTTTACTTGATTGTGTTTTAGTAAGTAAATTATTAAATTGAGTTTAATTATCAATTAAATTACCTATTGTTAAAAACATTAAAAAAAACATGTACTTAGTTAAGATATTGCATGTACTTAAATATAACTGTTTATTGTTTCGACATTATACTTAGAGAATATACAATAGGTATTAAGAATATTATAAGCATAAAATATCTAAAATTGGTTCTTAAATTATTAGATATAATTATTGCTAGTATATTATGTTTAAATACTTATACACTAATAAACTATTCAAATTTAAAAATTAAAACCACTTAAAAAATGTTAAAAATTAAGTATGCAAGTGGCAAGGTCTTAAGTGACCATAATGTAGTTGTAGTATTTTTTCAGAAGATAATTATTTAGTTAGGAATGAGTCATCAAAATTTTAATTGATAGATATTCTATATTATTGTCACTTATGAAAACAATAATATTTGGTACTTCTAAATAATTATTTTTCAATTTTTTCTAATTTTTTGATTAATAATAAAATATTAAATTTAAATTTTTAAATTAACATAAAAATATTAAGTGCATTTATTAAACTAATTTAAAAAAGTATATCAAATTGAATATTTTAAGATTATAATATTAAATTCTTCATTCATCCAATTTAAGTATGTTTAAATATATAGAACTGAATATCTACATAAATAATATAGTGTATTATCCAAATTCAAAACAGTACAAAGTATTAACATTAATTAGTATTTAAAGATTAGATAGGTACTCATAATTATCTATGTGTTCCGTTTTGCACAGTTTAAACTTAAAAAGTTTATTATTTGATATTATATACCTATTTTTGATTTATAAGCCTCTTAAACTTAAAGTCATTTTTAAGTATGAGATATCTTTAATTTTTTTATGTTATAATAATTATAGTAAAATTAAAACTAACAATTTAATAATAGAATTAATAATAAAATTGTTATTATAACCTCTTTAAAAATTACTTTTGTTTAAGATAGATGATATCTTATTGTAATGCTAATAAAGCTTGAATAACAATTATGAGTTATAAATTGTAGAGTAATATTTAATTTGTTAATATAGTTAGCTTAAAATATTAATAGTAAATTGCTATCTTCATTATCATAAATATTAAAAAGAACATTCAAAGAGTTATGTACAATAATTTATTAATTTTATTATAGGTATTCGATTTTCTTTGGATGTTTCTCGTGATGAAGTGAAAGCTTTAGCTGCTTTAATGACTTTTAAGTGTGCATGTGTTGATGTACCATTTGGAGGTGCAAAAGCAGGCATTAAAATAAATCCAAAGTTGTATTCAGAAAATGAATTAGAGCAAATTACCAGGCGGTTCACATTGGAATTGGCTAAAAAAGGATTTATTGGTTAGTATGTAAACATATTTTAATTTTAAGTGATCAAACAAATTTGTAATTCAAAACAAAGTTTTATTCATCATGACCTTAAATTAAATTATGTCAAACTACATCGTGAGAAATATTGTCGGAAACGCCATAGCATAAATAATAGGATTAACGTCAATTGATGATGATAATAGGGTCATTGAAAAATGTAGGGTTTTAATAGGAAATAAATTAATAGTAAATTAAGTGTTCTAGCAGATCATTTATTTTATTTATTTACACTTTATTTATATATATGGTAAATTACGTTTATACAAATTATCATACATTAATTAAATGCAATTTTATTTTATTTATAAGAAATAAAAGTATATTATCTATAAATCTAAAATTGATATTTCTGTAATCTTATAAATTTATTTTTATTTTCAGGACCCGGTGTAGATGTACCTGCACCAGATATGGGAACTGGTGAACGTGAAATGTCATGGATAGCTGATACATATGCTAAAACTATAGGTTATAATATTTATAATTATATAACAATAAATATTCTTTTTTTTATTATTATTATTCATGTTTATGTATTATCAATTCACATTTTAAAGTTTTATAATGAGTTCAACTTTTTCTATTATATTTGTTGAATTAAAATTTATGATAACCTTTACAAAAATAGAAAATCAAACCATCTATTAATTATTACATTAATGTAAATATTATGTACTGATTTTATCTTTTTTTTTTTTTTAATAGGGCATTTAGACATTAACGCTCATGCTTGTGTAACTGGTAAGCCAATTAATCAAGGTGGAATTCATGGTCGTGTATCAGCTACTGGTAGAGGTGTTTTCCATGGATTAGAAAATTTCATTATGGAGGCCAATTATATGAGTTTAATTGGTACTACACCTGGATGGGGTGGAAAAACTTTTATTGTTCAAGTTAGCTTACTTTATTATTATTGTCTTCAATTATATACTTTTTTAATTAAAATTTTATCATTCAAGGGTTTTGGTAATGTTGGGTTACATTCAATGCGTTATTTGCATAGAGCAGGCGCTACATGCATTGGTGTTATTGAACATGATGGTTCTATTTATAACCCAGATGGCATTGATCCTAAAGTAATTACTTTATATTCATAAAAATTAAATATATTTTTAACAATTATTTATCATTTCAGGCATTAGAAGATTGGAGAATTGACAATGGTACTATTTTAGGATTCCCAGGTGCTCAGCCGTACACGGGTGAAAACCTTATGTATGAACCTTGTGATATATTAGTACCAGCTGCTACCGAAAAAGTTATAACATCAGCTAATGCTCATAAGATCCAAGCAAAAGTAAATCAAATATTAAAAGTAGTTTAAGTATAAACATTTGATGTTAATATTATAAAAACATTTATTTTCAGATTATCGGTGAAGCTGCTAATGGCCCTACAACTCCTGCTGCTGATAAAATTCTAATAGAAAGGAACATTTTGATTGTACCAGATTTGTATATAAATGCTGGTGGTGTAACCGTATCATTCTTTGAATGGTTAAAGAATTTAAACCATGTTTCATATGGTCGCTTAACATTCAAATATGAACGTGAATCAAATTACCATTTATTAGGTAAAAAATATTGTAATGTATTAATGTCGTGGAATTGGTTATTAAAATTAACTTTTTGTAGAATCTGTGCAAGAATCATTGGAACGTCGTTTTGGTCGTGTGGGAGGAAGAATTCCTGTTACTCCTTCTGAATCCTTCCAAAAACGTATATCAGGAGCATCTGAAAAAGATATAGTGCATTCTGGATTAGATTATACAATGGAACGTTCAGCTCGAGCTATTATGAAAACTGCCATGAAATATAACTTGGGTCTTGATCTTCGTACTGCTGCTTATATTAACTCGATTGAGAAAATTTTCACTACCTATAAAGAAGCTGGGCAAACTTTCTAATTCATTTTTTTCTACTATTTTGGTGGAAGCTTATTAAGGAATTTAGGTATTTGACAAACAAGCCAAATTCATATTTTTTAACTACAGTAAACTTTTAATTATTATTACCAAGTTGATATACGATCAGTCATTAATAAAACTAATACAAAGGAATAGATAACTTTTTCCTTGTTAACAAAATTCATCTTTTAAGCAAGACATACTTTTAAAAAAGTTCCTTTATAGTACAAAATCAATGTTTGTTATTTTTTAAAATATATATTTATATTTATATATATTATATATACATAAATATTCATTTGAGTCCTAATGAATACCAAATTCCATATACTTCACAACATTGAATTTGTACTTAAAAATTATGATTTTATAGTATCAGTATTTTTGATAATAATAATTCAAATTTGAAATTTGAAATTATATTATTATAAACACTGTTAAAATTGTAGTTATATTTTATAGGTTTTAATTTAATAAAATTATCATTTTATGAATTTGGCTAATTGTTTTCTTTATATTAAAATAATGAAAACATTGTTTAACTATATTGACTTATTTTAAAGTTGAAAAATTCCAAATCATTTTTACTTTTAAGAAAAAAAAGTATACGTGTTTATTCAGTATTGTATTATAAATTTTTGAATATCTAATTTTATGTTCTTCTGGTAAATGTAAAATCTAATTCTTACAGTAATTAATTTAATTAAATATACAAGTACAAATTACTAATCTGTGCTCATAATATATCACAATAATTTTAATATCATAATCATGTAATTGAAAGTGTGAGTAAATTTATGTTTTTCTTTATTTTATAAGGAATATTTAAACTTTAACTTATAGTTTATTGATATTTACATCTAAAGATAGTGTAAATCAACAGTCATTTCATATTTTATGAAGTCGTAAAGAAGTATACAAATTATTTATTTTGTTTTGGAAGTTTTGTCATATTTTAAGTTAATAATTTTAAAAACTAAAAGTATTAACTATTTGTTAGAAATTGTATTAAAATTAATGTATTTGTAATCACCACTTAATATGAAAACTGACAATACATTCATGTTGTTAATATTGTACGTATTTTTATTTTAAAGTATGATCTTACTCGTACAGTATTTTTAATATGAAAGTTTAAATTATATTTATTAATATTTGTTATTGTTGTCAATGATATATGAATAATTAATTACTTTAGTTGAATTGTTAGTTTTGTTGAATTATTTAGATGTTCTTAGGTATTACTTATGTGTGCAATCAAATATCAAATCAAGAAGTTCAAAGTTGGAAATTTGTAGAAGTAATTAATTAAATTTTAATAGGAGAATAAATCAAGTATTACAATTTTTGGTTCCATGTTCATTTTATTAGACTTCGGTGTTACCTGCGTGGTCAAATTGTATGGTTTACCTGGTTTAGAGTCAAACTACTCATACTAGTCTAAGTAAGTTCTCTACTGGTTTCTTCATCCTAATACATTTACTATTTAGTGTAATGTTAATATGATTTTTTTTTTTAAATAACTTTATAATTAATGTCTACAAGTCTACAAAGTACAAACATAACATAGTTTGCAAAAAAAATTATAGTTTTCTATATTATAATTAGATCATTTCTTAATTAATTAGCATCTGCTGGAAGAAAAACTACATGACAAATAAATCATAACAATTGATTTATTATATAGTAGTTATTTCATAATAAGTAAGTAAATTACAAATATATTAGTGTGCTTCATAGCTTTGGGAATTTGGTTTCAAAAATAAAATTAGCATTTATTTTTTTTTTCATGTTAAGTTTTTTTCTTATTATGATTTATAAAAATTACAATCTGTACATGAAAAAAAAAAAGCGTGGTCAAGTGGGTATTGCTCTGCTGTACATCAGTTGCCGTGTGGATCACTATTATATATAAGAGTGTTAAATTTGAATGCAATGATGAGTACCATTGTATACAAAAAATGATTCTGAACGGAGATGATTTGTCAGCCTAGGACAGTGGTTCCCAAACTTTTTCCTATCGCGGCACATTATTATTAGTTTTTATAAGTCCCGACAGACTTTGGATAAATATTATCTACTAATCGAATAATATCGTTATTGGGTATTAATATAAAAAAAGTTCAAGTTGTCGTGGCACACCTTTCAAATTTCACGGCACACCTTTTGGGAAACACTGGCCTAGGATATATATTTTAAATTGGATGGCGAAAAAGGTGGTTTACGTCTTAATGATTTGAATACCACAAAATTTAAGTTCTTTTATAATTATTGTAAGTCAAAAGTACCTATGTAAACTCTTAAATTATCAACTGTTAGCAATTTATACAAATTTTTTTATAATTAATAATTAAAATAATTTGCAAATATTCATGATTTTGACGAATTTTGTTATTTGAACTTCAAATGCTAATAAAAAAATGTATTCTTATAATTTATGAATTACTTTATGATTAACTCATAAGGAACTTTGTAATACATTTTTAAGTATTTTGACTTGGCCAAAAAAAATATTATCGACATTTATAAAATGAAAACTAAACAAAAACGAATATTTCAAATGTCCATAAATAACCTTAAAATAAGCGAAATATTTTGAAAATTAAATTATGTAAAGAAAATGTCAACATTTATTTTAAATAACTGGTAAAATGTTCAAGTATCTACGACTTAACTTTAAATTTAAATTCTTAACCTTAGATATAAATACAAAAAATTGTATGATTTTTTAACTACAGAATTACTTTCAAATTTTCGCTATTTTTACTCATTTCGTGAACATTTGAAATTTAAAACTGTGTATAGATAACACTATTTTAAACATTTGGTAAAAAATCCAAGTATTTACAGTGATTCATTTTTGAGTTACAAGTTTACAACTGTATAAAAAAATCTATTTGATCGAATACTGGTTTTTCGTGAAAATTTCCGTTATTCTGTTATTTTTTTGGTTTTTTTCCCGATTTTTTAGATAACTGCTGAAAACTTCTTATTTTTGAGGTCAAAAGTTTTGACCTTTATAATGTACCAAGGGTATTCACTTTGCCATCAGAAACCAATCCTGAAGTTAGCACAGCCCCAAATTTAAGCTCCTTGTGACCAAATTGGTCTTAAAATTTCTTATTAAGTTATAAATAAATGTTATTATACTTTCAACAATAGGTAATAACTAATTTCAGTAATTTGTCTAATTACAATTGGCGGGAGTAATTATAATACTATGGTAGTATTTAGTAGTAAGTTCCCACCTCAGTTTTATATACAAGTATACAATATACATATATTATAATGTTATATGTTTAGTATCTAAACTCGTGTAAGCAAATTATCTGAATGAATGTGTAATCTCTCAAGAAAATGATTAATAATATTCGATATTATTCTACATTTAGGCCAAGGACTAATTATAAGTTATAATAATATATATTATGATTCAATGATTTTCAGATTTTTATACTGGCAAAAAAATTGTGTTTGTAACCCAACTATTTAAACTAAAGAGTCCCACCGGACATATTAAAATTACCATTTAAGTGACCAGAAATAGGGTTTTCAATAAAAATAAAGATTTTCGAAATTTTTTTACAAAAATATTGTACAGTTTCGTAAATATGCTAGCTTAGTTTTGAATTTAAAATTTCAATATTATGTAGCCTACTTATGATGCAACTTAGAGAAAGGTTTAAAGGAATGCAAATGGTTTGTGATGATTTTAGTATACTTATGCCTCAAACATTAGTAGAAATGTCTGAAGAACTTTTAATAAAATCAGTGTATGACTTTACCATTAATTACAAAGATGATAAAGTTTAGATTTTACAAGACAAATTGTCTCTTTAAAAGCATATTTATCATTAACTTATCAAGAAAACTCACTAAAAAAAATGATTGTTTAAAATTTAGGAGAAATCATTATCAAAGATGACTTAACTTCCATATTTCCAGATGTTTTTACTGGTATAATCATTTTTATGACTATACCAGTAGGTAACATCTGCTTAAAACTTATCAAAAACTATTTGCGCAACTCTAAAAGTCAAGACCGGTTATCTAACATCGCTATTCTGAAATCTGAACATCGAAAGACTTCCAGTAGAAAATATTAATGTGGACGAAGTCATTGAAGATTTTGCAAATTTAAAAGCAAGAAAAAAGAATTTTCTTCGATAGCTTATAATTTAGTTTTGAAAATTATATACTTGTAACATTTTTAATTATTATTATTATTTTATTCAATTACCTACATTTATGATGTTCAAATTTCAAAATATTTTTTATGACTTACCTAGTACCTACCTAAGAGTTATAATTCTATTATTTATTTACCCACATTTATGTTTAAAATTATTTAATTTGTATGTTGTTTCTAAACTACAAGTTATACTTATTGTTAAAAACAATGTCTTATTAGGAAAATAAATATGGAGATTTTCAAATACGTACATTTCTTAGGATCTAAAAACACAATGTTTTAGATTTACATAATAGCTTTTGCAGTTAAAAAGGGGCCCAACAGAGTTTTCATACACGAGCGCAATCAAATCTAGTTACGACACTGTATGTAGGTAGTAGGTGCATCATAAAATGATGTAAAATAAAAAGTAGGTAGTGAAAATGGTTATAAACAAGTGTCAACAGCATAGTTCGATAATATAAATTAATATAATTTTCAATTGGTTGTAAAAATAGAATTTTTCTGGAATAATATATAGCACGACGTTCACGTAATTCTATACAAACCTACTGAAGAAATTTGAACTAAACTATTTCTATTAATAATAATTAAGAAATCAGATTTACATGAAGTGTTCAAAAATAAGTTTTTCAAGCACTTAAAGGAAAAATGATTAGCAAAGTTTCTAACAGTAGGTACTTATTCAGAATAATAATTTCTGCCAGAGTATAGCTGAAAAGGTCAGAGGAATCAATATATTGTGTTCAAAGGCTTAACTATTCATTTGATTACAATAGGTTAGTCAAACTTTTTTAAATTTAAAGTAATTAAAAGATTAATTAGTTGAGCTTACTCGATAAATAAATTTCAAGTACTGATGCTTATTAGTTATTAATTATTAATATTAATATTATAGGTAGTAGGTTTTTTTTTATATTTAGTAATTATTACTTATTTACTTATTATAAAATTAAAAATACCTTCTAAGTCCGTGGTGTAGGTTGTCTTATGGTAAAAATAGTTATTCAAATATGGTATAAATTTAAATGAAACGTATATCATACAATTTTCATAGGAAAA
Organism: Aphis gossypii; assembly: GCF_020184175.1. NCBI lineage: Eukaryota > Metazoa > Arthropoda > Insecta > Hemiptera > Aphididae > Aphis > Aphis gossypii. The sequence goes on from NC_065530.1 coordinate 59,070,380, forward strand.
TTTGGTTTTTTTTAAACTCAATTTTTTTTTTTTTAAGAACTCAAATTTTAAGTACCTAGTTTTTTTCTATAATTCACCGAATTATCATGATAAACCACGATTGGTATAGATACATTTTATCTACAAACTGAACTTTAACTATCCTACAAATAGTGAGGTTTATTGTTTATTATACATTAGTTCAGAGGTTCTCAAACTTTTCAGGCCAGGCCCCCTTTTAGTTAACCCCAGACCTGAGCCCCCTCCCTCATAAAAATAATTTTTATAGTCATGTTTAGAGTAAAAAACTGTTAAAAACAAACAACAAATATTGATATTAATATTAATATTACAAATTTATTTTAAAATAAAATGTATTTTTTATAAAATATTTTAATTAATAGGCCAATTTTAATGTGATGGGTGGGCTTGTTTTTTTTCATCACAAAGTTTGGTGAAACGAGGATTTTTAAAATTGTCTTGCGCCCCCCCCGGAGGGTCGCGCCCCACACTTTGAGAACCTCTGCATTAGTTTATGAACTAGATTTTAGTGACACGATACTATTCATCTCAGTGGCGTATTTAGGATTTTGTCCAGCCGTCCAGGGGGGGATATAAGTTGGAAAACATAATTTCCTCGACGGTGAGGGGGGTACACTTACCAACGTTATTAAAATTACTAGTAAAAAAAATACCAAGGCCCCCCCCCCCCCCTGGGGGTTCTATCCTCCTCGTAAATACGCCACTGATTCATCTTAGTGATTTTAGTAGATAATATCGATAATAATTATACAGTCGACTTGCGTCCCCTAAATGGGACGCAAGTCATCGGTCAAATTTACTACCTGATAAATATACCTTTTTTTGGGACGCAAGTAACCAAATACAGCCGTCGTCAGACTGCACTACTGCGGTCGACGTGGAATCCGTTTTGCCTTTGCCGGTACAGCTAACCGCCTTGTTGTCGCCTCCCGTTGTTCCGCGGGACCGAAGCTGCCGGGCGGTCACCTAGCCGCATGCAGAGGGTCAATCGTGTAGGCCACCGGACATTCGACGTCTGCGCACCTGTCGCGTCGCACACCGTCCATGCCGGTCCCCCTATCCTATTGCGTCACCGTTGTCCTATCCGATAGGTATTCGGTCAAGGAGGATGACGCGCTAATCGCTGCTGCGGATGCAACAGCACGCAAACCGTCATCGGAATGCATCAGGCTCTTCCAATGACGGTTCGTCTCCACCGGCCAACGTATCGTCATCACACACTGCATCCAACAAACGTTCTGTCACTTCTTCTATGACATCATTGACATCGTTAGCATTATCGTCTGCTGATGTAGCGATATACTCATTGGATTTGTGTTGTTCGATTGCGTCGTCGATGTCAATGATTTGCGTCATTGTAATATTGTTTGCTTAATTTTTGGAAGCGTAGGAATAGCCATTGGGAAGGATGTTATAGTCGTATTTAATATGGAATTTCCTCGACCCCGAGAAGATTTAATATCTCTTAGACGACTGACTGACTGAGCGACATGACTACATGAGTCTTTCGGGGACAGTTATTTTTTTTCCCTAAGACCATTATTATGAACTATACCTATTTAAGTATATTATCACAACAAAAACCCTTCGTAAACTAGGTACATGCAAAAATATCTATAAACTTATCTATTAACCTTGATCTACTTTGGCCATAGATTGCTATATAATATTATATATTTATATAAGCTTTTTTAATTTTTGTATTAAAGTCTGTGACTTTGACTATTTTCTGTTATCAGTCGCTACTCGCCTGCCGGTATCAGTTATTATCATTTCATGAAATATGTTTGAGGTTACATAAGGATAAATTTCAAATTAACAATTTAATATTTATAATAATAAAATAATATTGCTGCTTAAAGTTACCTATATAATTTTTTATAGTTTCAAGTCTGTACGAATATAATCTTAAACTCTGGTTATTAGTTAGTACTTAGTATTTTATTAGTGACTTTTAAGTTAAATAGTTTATGAAAAACTATCAATACTTACTGTATTTATTCTATAAGGAGTAACGTCTTACACACTGACACTATTATAATTTTACATTATTCTATTATCTACTTATATGAAGAAAATGATGAGACAATCGCAGGTTGTCCGTCCTCATAATTTGGATGAATATTTATTGAATTTATTAAAAAGTATCTACAAAACTAGAAATCTATCCGTAGAAGTAGGTACAATTTATGAATTTTAATATAATAATCATTTTTTTTTTTTTTTGAATGATTTAAGTACCTACGCAGGAGGTAGATATTTTTCTTTTACATTACATTTGAGAAGAATGGAGAGATAAAAAAAGAGTTGAATTAGTCTTAAGAGACCTGGAAATAACCAAATTTTTGTAATGAAGTACTTTGTGGCTTATGCTAAGTGTGGTTGAATGCTTGAGTTACGTCCAAGAATAGAGCTGGGCATTAATTATTTTTCCTTAGCAAAGAAGTTATATTATCTACTACTGTGTGTACTTGGTGTTAGAGAGCTGAATGATTCTTTTTAAAACTGAACTTTGGACTTTGGATTTTGAATTATTTTTATATTTGTAATAATTTGGTAGATTGTTCTTAATATAATTTTTGAAAATTAGGGTAAGAGATTAATGAAGAAAACAAGTATGGTATTTTATTAGGTTTTCGAATCAAGATTATTTAGTGTTTCTACTTATAAGGAATGTAGGAAAGACAAAGGATAGAATTAAAAGTAAAAGTCAAAAAATAGAATATTTTTTTTGGGAAGGTGTTAAACATGTTGACTATTACATGAGTGCTACCCATCTTACCATGTAGTTTATCTCTAAGCCAAACTTACTTATTCATGTAATGTCTAGTTTGTTCTTCTATTATATTTAAAAAAATTCACATTAAAATCATAAAATGAATCGTAATTATTTCTGCTGTTCCATTGCACTATTTTAGTATAATACAAACATTTGAGAATTATAGATGATCAATAGCAGTCAATATGCTAATAACATGATTATACTTACCTAAATTATTTATTTTTGTACTAGTAAATATTCTTTGGGACTATATTATAGTTTAAAATGTTTAAATATGTATTACATTTAAATTATGTATATGATTTTAATAAGATACCTATGATTGTTTTTGTTCTTAGGAAGTATCTCAATGGTTGACTTCTGCACCTTTATATTCATATTTCCGAGTTAATACCTTAAAGGTTACACCGTTAGAAGTTATGACTTCCATAAACGAACAAATATCAAATGTAATGTATAAATTTTATTTTATTTCTTTCTATTCCCTAGATTTCTTAATTAATTTAGATTTTTTAGAATAGTATTTTCTTTCTTGACAGTTTTTTAAAATATTATTATTGTAGACATATTATAATAATGATAAATAATGTCATTAATTAACTGTGAAAAAAAAAATTAATAATTACATTTATAAAATAAAATTACATCTACAACCCTTATCCTCTCTTACGTATGATGCACCTATCACTGATAATAGACCATGTTATACAAATATCAGTGATCAAATATTAAAGTTTTTAAACTTTATTTATGTTATAGTTGAAACGACTTAAAAATAACAAAAAAGAACAACATTTAGTTAGAGTGCATAAACATTTGAGCGATTGTATAGTAATATCACCAATGGACAAGTCATTATTAGATTTAAGTCATAAAAATGAAGAAGTGATTGTTGACATTCCCACTGGGCAATCTGCATTACGAGGCTCTCACATATTTGCGCCTGGGATTATGGCTATAGCACCTGGTAAAATAAATTAAACATTTGTATGTTGTTCAATAACATTGCATACAATTATTAATTTACCATTGTAATATAATTTTGATAATGGTTTTTAAGATTTGTAGTTTTTTATAACTATAAATATATATTATCAATATTCTAATGTGGTTTTATCTTTTATTATAGTATATTAATACCGTTTTGAAATTAAAAAAAAAATATTTAGTATGTATATTATGTATTTATATTAAAATATAAGAATTTTAGTTATTACAATATTTTTATAACCTTTACATGCATATTAAATTAATTATAAAACATATTTTTTAATTATATTTTATTTCTTAGAAGTACAAGTTGATTCATTTATATCAGTTTATGCAGACTTAGCCAAAGGGTGTAAACGAGGCTATCAAAAATATTATGATAATCCAATGAAGATGTTTGTTGGCAATGGAATTGCCAAAATGAATCGTCGACAGTTATTTAATGGTGATATAAATCCTAAGTAAGATTAAATGTGTATTATGATTTCATCCATTTCATAAAATACTTAATATTACATTTTAGAGGTATTGCGGTTGAGATGACTGACCCTGTTACAGGTATCCCTTCATTCAAATTGCCTGATGAATATGGGATGCTACAGAATTTACCTTCAATTGTAACTGGATATGCACTTGATGTCAATGAAAACAACCTTAAAGTATTAGATATGTGTGCAGCACCTGGAAATAAGACTACACATATAGCAACCTTAATGAATAATAAAGTGAGTTGATCACGTGAATAAGCTTTTGACTTAACTTTCAGAATCTAACGACTCAGAAAAAAATGTATGCCAATTTGAGTAGAACATAAAAACATTATTTTTTTTTATTATTAGGGTTCAATAGATGCAATAGATAAATCAAAAACAAAATTAAAAAAAGTTGAACTTCGATGCAACAATTTTGGAATACAAAATGTGAAGATTCATCATTTTGATTCTTTGATTAGTCTAGACACAAACAATATAAATAATAATGACGATAGACCACCATTTAAAAATGAATCATTTGATCGTGTATTATTGGATGCACCGTGCAGTAATCTTGGACAACGGCCATTGCTTAATATTCAAGTTGATAAAAATCTTATAAAAAGTTTTCCTGCCTTACAAAGAAAATTATTAATAAATGTAATGGATAACAATCAGTATATTTAAAATATATATTGACAAATTAAAATACTTATTTAATTTTTGAATGTATTTTAGGCTGTAGATCTTGTTAAGCCTGGTGGTATTTTAGTTTACAGTACGTGTACAATTACGCTAGAAGAGAATGAACACAATGTAGCTTGGGTTCTTGAAAAGTTTCCACAAATGGAACTAATTGAAATAAATTCTGAAATTGGTAGTCCAGGAATTGCAACTCAAGTAAATCCAATTAATTATTTTTCTGTTATTCTTGTCTTTATTTGCATGCTCAATTTTGTTATAGGTGGGATTAAATGAAAATTTATGTAAACTTGTAAGGCGCTTTGGTCCTGAAAATGCTGAAGAAGATTCTATTGGATTTTTTATATCAAAGTTTCAAAAAAAAGTTAAATAAATTTGTTGACATATTGTTATATTACAGAATAAAAAAAATATAAAATCATTTTAAATTGTTTTTCTTTGTTATAAGCTATAGTTTGATCTACTATATTAAGTATTATAACTCAGCTCCAGAATAACTCCCTTAATAATTTACTTAATACTTACATAGACTTATTAATAATACTCTGTCTTGAAGTTTTTCTAGATGTGGCCTAAGCAATTGACACAATTTGGTTCGACTGCCTTCTTTGCTAAATAAAATAATTTCTTTCAGAACCTTACTATTATAATTTTCTTCTATTTCTGCAGTTGAAGATTTACAGTTCGAAAAGGCAACTCATCATCATTCTACTTCTCAATCTCTGTCGGTTTTCTTCTAGGAAGTTACTCATCATGCAGTATATTTAATATACATGCATCAGATATTCCTAAAATTGTAATCATGGTTATAGCAACCTATACCAACTATACAAGTATACTGGATTCAAACTCAGATTCTGTTCAATTGGCTGCATATTACTTGCGTCTCAAAGAAAGCTATATTTTTCAGGTAGTAAAGTTGACCGATAACTTGCTTCCCATTTTGGGGTGCAAGTCGGTTGTATAACTATTATTATCGATGTTATCTACTAAAATCACTAAAATCGATAGTATCGCGTCACTAAAATTTAGTTCATAAACTAATGTATAATAAACCTCACTATTTGTGGGATGATGAAAGTTCAGTTTTTAGATACAATTTATCTAGGTATACTAATCGTGGTTTATCATGATAATTCGGTACCTTATAATTTATTCATATATCTTGCTGTCTTAGCATTAATACAATAATACTAAAAAAACAAATTACAGAAAAAAGCACTTAAAATTAGAATTCTTAAAAAAAAAAATTGAAAGTTTAAAAAAAAACGAAATTTCCCCATTAAAATTTTATGATACTTATACGTTTTATTAAATATATACCAATATACCATATTATTGTCCATATTTGAATCAAAATAATAGCTTTTATTGCCATATTATAACAAAATGCAAAAAATATGAATTTTTTATTATTTTAAATTATATTATACCCAGTGATGGGGAAAGAACTCGTTCATATGAACGCGATCATTAATTAAACCCGTTCATATTGTGTGAATTTCACATGAACTCGTTCAATTTTCAAGAAATGAATTTGAACGTGAGCTATTGAGCTAAGTTCTTATTTATTCTGATCTTATAAGTTTTGGGTTTGCTCATTGCCAATTTAATTTTCATGGAACATAATTATATATTTATATTTATAACGTTTAATAGGATAAGGTACCTACTCCTTATCATCATTATGGTTATAGCTTATAGTCGCCTATAAATAACACACAAATATAAGCAAATCTTTTACTTATTATAACGACTATGGACAAACCATACACAAACGGTTTTATACACCTATAAATTATAATATATAATTAGTTCAACTATGAACTAAAATTTTAACTAGTTCATATTTAATGTCTTGAACTTAAACTCGAAGAAGTTCATTTTTATAAAGAAATTTCCCATCACCGATTTTACCATATTTGAGTTGAACTAATAACTATTATTACCATTTGACAACCTACACCATGAACTTCGTATATTGATATGAATGATATGATAACTATATGATATTTAGAAACTTTTATATTTTAATAAAAATGAATATCAATGTGCTTTTTTATTAACATAATGATATCGATTATATCGTTATTTTCGGGACGTAATTAGGTTATAAAAAAGGTATACTGGAACGCAAATAAGCTATGTCCCTTTTTGAATATTTTTTTTGGAACCCAAGACTCAACTCACTTATTGATAATAATTTCGAATGTAAGCAGTATGCTCTCGTTCAACCTTTACCCGATTTCCAAAATCCATTTGAATAAACTCACCAGGGCGCCAAGTGGGAAATTCTAACAAATCCTGAAAAATGTTTCATGTAATATTTACCTACACTTTGGAAAAATAACCTTCTTTTACTTCAACTTCAAAGAGTTGAGATATCTTATAATACTTAGGTCAAATATCTCGGAATTTTACTAGATAAAATATTAACTTATAGGGTTCTCATCATTAGTCCAAACTGATTCGTCTTATAATTAAATCCAGTAGTCAGTAGCCTACTGATCTACACAAAATCCAAACTGTACAAATCTCTACTGGAACTTGCTAAGGCCTATTGTATGCAAATCTAGGGAAGCGTCTAACCTTCTCAAACGCACGCCATTGAAGCCTTTCAGTCAATCACTTTTCACTTAATATAGACTTCGTCTCTCGGTACGTTATAAATGAATCTTTACACTAAGACTTGAAAATAAATACTGTATATCAACTAATCAAAAGCCATTATCAAGGGATCCACTTAAAACTTCATTAGCATCCTAACCCTTTAATTTATCCCCAATCACCACTCACTCTTCCTGACAACCCAACACACCACCTCAAAAGGCGTCGGTGCTGTGACCTAGGTACTAAATTAGTTGATAAATAAACTAATTCTCAGAAGGGTTTTATCACTTGATGACTTTTGTTATCGAGTGTGTTCGTGTTTTTTTATTTATATTGCTTATTGTATAACAATTTCATTTACTTATTTTGTTAAATTTTAAATAAATACAGATTGTATTTTTTTCCAAATAAACAAAAGAAAGGTAGGTTAACAATATAACAATAATATACGTATGGGGTATATATATATAATATAGGTATGTCTTATTTTTTTTTTTTAAATTTATTTCAAAAGAGAAAAACTCACATAAAAACATGGCCTTACTCCGTTATATTATATAATAATGATGGTTCTTATTACGGATATGTATACGATACGTGATGTAAATGCATATTAAATTAATAACACTCTACACTACTACTTTAATATTATATCCACGATATTGATATTATAATAATATTACGAAAATACAACAATATTAAAATATGCGTACGATAATAATAATTTTTAATAATAATTATAATAATAATAATAATAATAATAATATAAATACAATATAATGATATAGTTATAATAATAATAAAAAAAAGATTACATTTGGGATATGCATTTTATAGATATGTATCGCTGTTAAAAGTCTATATTGATCAATATAGTTATTATGTTTATATAATAATAATAATAATAATAGTTGTTATATCCTAATAGTCTTAAAATATATAAACTCATAAATCACATATAAATGTATTTAAAATTACGTAAGTCGTATGCTAATTATGTCTTTGACAATACCCCGCGAGACGATGCCGATAACGACCTTTTGACACGACACAATTGATGGTACTTAATTTTTGTTTTATGGATGTTTTTTTAAAACATTTTATTTTATTTTTTAATGTTATTCCACAAACGTCCCGCCGGGTTTTACAAAGAATCATAAGCTTTCGTCGTTACGTAATTTATTAAGATATGTATTGCGAATGGTTTTTAAGCTTAAATATTAATGATAATAATATTATAATCAATCGTATAATATGTAAATAACACTCTTCAAACATTCCTACAAGTATATATAATAACTAAATTATGACTTAAAAGTTAAAATCAATTTTTTGTTCAGCTATAGTATTCCTCATCTACAAAATTCCTAAATTTAAAACCGTATTTGGCTAATAGTTATCATATTTATATAGGTATATTATTAAATAGCGCATTTAATCTCATCTTTATACGTGCATGATATAATAAAGTAGATACTAAATACTTATAATATAAGACGCTATTATAAAAACCGAAAATCAAATCAAAATTTAAATAGGAAAATATCACGTGAATAAAATATATAGCGGAATGGGTATACCTATGCGGTTGAACAATATTGTATAATAGTATGTATAATTATGATATTTTTATGTGCAACACGCGTACGATGCAGTGTCTGTACGTCAAATGCTCGCCGACCAGTAATTTTGATTACTTACATAGCTATATAATAATATTATTATTATATTAATATGTTTAATATTGCTGCCATATAGACCTCTTTATGCCTTATGCTAATAGACAAGAGGTGATTGCACTTCGGGGTAAGAAAGATAGAAGGCGTTTTTCCGTAACTGAGTGACTATAAATGATCGTTGCCATAAAATATCATTGATTATAAATACCAGTATTTATAACCAATGATAATATTATGTATTTATGCCATTATATACTATGAGTGTGTGTTTTCCCTCTACTTTACCATCCGCTGTCCGAATTCGAATGCCCGAATAATTAATTTTGAATTTAATTTTTAACTAAAACATGGGTTACAACTTACAAATGTATTATTGACGTGTTAAAAGAGATGTTTATAGGTCTGTTTTTAATGCTAGGCGCTAGTACTATGGATATCCCACGTTCAAGATAAACATTATTCATCCAACTACGAGGATTAGCTTGTATCAATAATAATAAAAATTGGTATCAGAAATAACTGTACTAAATTAATAAATTACGTTTAGAAATGAATAAAAATATCTGTGATTCCCTGTTCTGTATTTCTATCGGCACATATAATTTTCTGTTTTAATTTTAATAAAAATATCATACATTTTTTTTATTAATAAAGTCAATTAGTTCTAACAAATATTTACCTTTTTTTCACTTCTGAAACACCGACGACGCCGGAAATTTAATACGCGTGCAGTAATTTGCAAAGCGTATTATCGTAAAATTAGCACATCTGGTGTTAAGGCGGGCAACACCATTGCAATGTGTTTATGCGCATGTCATACCTAATGCTGTTGTCATTCAAATTCAAATTTCTTGTCTATTATAATATAAGGTCTATATGGAGCCGCCAAATTTGTCGTAGTACTAGGTGCGATGGGTATGACGGGTTGATAACCTATATGGTAAAAACTTCGATTTGTCGTTGATAGATTTCGGACGATTTTAAACACCGCGGTCGTTTTAAAAATATTCCCAATGGACGGTTGTAATCCTCAATAGTTAAGTTTCTTAAATCAACAGCCCGACGATAATGATATGGAGTATGGACACACAACAAGTAGCTAGCTGGCGGCACACACACGCGTGTTATATTGTGTAGTGACTTATAATTTGACGGTAATTTTATCTTGGCAAAGGAATAAAAAAAAAATAAATAAATAAATAAAACTTAACGATTTAGTTCAAGGTTTCGTGTTCTGTGTTTGTTTAGATGGGGTTTTTTTTCCACGGCTATAATTTCAAATTAAAAATAATTACTACAGCGCTATACGCTGCCATAATATAATGAATTCGACGTCACTGTCATCGTCGTCGAAAACGATCGATGAATTCCCGAAGCGTGTTCTAATCGTTTTACCTATGTACACCATTATTGTACCTACACCGGTTACACGACAACCACTGCGGTGTCCGAGTGGCGCACGCTTGCGTTGTACACTCTACGCTGCGACATTATGGTATAGATTATTAAATTATATACGACACGCACGGGGATGGATATTTTAAAAGCGTATAATGTCTCCGATGAAAAAAAAAACACTTCACTTAAAATTGCATTGTACTCTAAACAGCACTAAACGCTAAGAGTCGCGCTACACGTTTTCCGTGTGGCTGCGACGATAAAATATAATATTATTATTAATATATTGTTGTGTTAAGATTAAATTATCATTACCTATTTATAATATATTGTAAACTTATATGTACGATACGGATGATATGTGGTTGATATGTTGTCGGCAAAAGGTCCGACGTTTGTCGGCCAAATTGAAAGAACGATAAACGAAAAATATACATAAAAAAAAAAAAAATAAAAAAAATATACAAACACCTGAGTATGTAGGTGATATTATATTATACTCGTAGTCGGCACATCGAAATCGTATTGTATGTACGACCGTCTCGTCATGTTGGTTCGATATCGATATTAAACATATTCGTATCGCATCAATAATGACGGCTGTTGTCGGTATGGTGCGTCGTTTCGTTATTGTTTTTTTTTTTCAAAAGACGGAGAACAACATAAATAAATAAAAACAAAACAATAATATCATGCGACGAGTGTAGGTCTTAACACCACGAATTTTGACGCTCTCCGTTCGATCGATTTCGGTGGTCGAGATATTCAAAGCTTAGTAACTGGTAATGAGTTATCATCGCGTTTTTGAATATTATTATTCATATAGGTACATGTAGGTACCTAACATAATAATTTAGGTACCCGTCTTAATGTATACCGTATATACTCGGGTCTGGGCCATGTACACAGTGCACATTGGCACGTTAGATATAGTATGTATTTACGAGTAATATCAACGCGAGTTCGGGAGGTCATGGCTGTTGAATATGCGTATGTATAACACAAACATATTTTATTTATACGATTATGGCGTGAATATTAGATAGCTCGTGTGCATTTGCAGAGTGTAAGCGCGTGTGTGTGTATGTATATTTGTGTGTATGTGTGTGTGTGTGTGTGTGTGTGGTGTGTGTGTGTGTGTGTGTGTGTGTGTGTGTGTTTGTGTGTGTGTGTGTTCGCTATTGTGCTTATTTGAATTGGTGTAGAGCAAAGACGACAACTATTAGGACGCGGGACAGGACTCTAGATTCGCCGATCCCGTTGACTGACGACGAGTATTTTTTACCCACGCAGTTCATTCTTTCCACTGGCAAATTCAAAACACTGAATTCCCTGCAAACACAACACAAATAACAATACATTATCATTCATCATCATCACTTCTATTTATGAACGATTAAAGATGCGTAAAATCGAGTTGATATTACAACAATGTTAAATGTATATATAAAATAATAACATAATATAATATTATGTATACGGATGGTGTATTATAATGCGAACCGCATAAATTATATTATTCAATAGGTACCTAGTATAAACGTACGTGCTCCGTCTAACATTATGATTTTCATACCTTTTTTTTTGGAAAATGTTATATTGTCATGGAATTAAGACGTCTTTGCATACTTTTGATTTTAAACAAAAAATATGACGAGGATATCGAAAATATTTATTTTCAAATTTTATCTGCGTCAGGATTTAATATGTATTTGCACGAACATTTTATAGTTTATTATTATATACGAGTACACAACGGCGCAAGTATGTAACGATATGAAACTGAAGTTTAATCGACAATCTGAACCATAATATATATCGTGTGTAACATATGTGTACTTGGGTATAAGAGTTCACATATCGATTTTTCAATAATTTATTTATGTGCAAGGAATACCTACTTACGAATCAGTAATAATATGTCAGTGGATACAGATTTGGTCGATGTATCCAATAATCAAAATTAATTTTTAGAAAATTGATTTAATCATTTTCCACTTTTATTAAATTTAATGCTATGACGTATGTTATAATATTAAAGTACTATACTGCTCCACGAGACAAACGTGCTCAAAACGAGTGTCCGACGACCAGTTTTCCAGGAATTTAAATTTTTCTCAAATAAAAAAATAAAAGGTACAAAAATGAATTAAAAAAGTTCTTATAGTTTATGATTTATATATACTGTACTGGAAATTTAATTAAAATTCTTTAGATCATTTATATAGTGTTTCAAATAACGTTTTATAACTTATTATAGATACCTACAGGCAACGGACCTACACTTTTCTGGTATGGTGTAAAATTGTTAAATAATAACAAACTTCTATATTGTTTAGTATATAATGAACTATGATAAAAGCTCAAAGTGATTTAAGGTTAATAAAGTTTGTTTCTCGTCAACATGTGTATTATACACTGCATGGTCTGTATGTGTAGTATAATCATTTCAAAAATATAATTAAAAACAGAGCACATTAGCATTTGTTTGTTTATATTTGTTTTATTTTAGAATAAATTATCATTCAAAAGAGTGGAAAATCGTTATATTAAAGAACAGCACTATATTTTGTTTCTGAGTTTATAACTTATAGACTTTTTATGCTAATGTATGCCTGTTTCGGATTTCCTCTATCACGTCTACTTTTATTACATTCGACGGTGAGACATTTTGAAAAAAATATTATCATGTACTTTACATTCATGCCACTACTAGTTAAAATATCGTATAGGTATATCGTTTACATTATGCACATTTTAAATAATGTTAAATAAATATAACTGTAGTAATAAAGACCGATTTGGACATTTCCAAAAAATTATAGGTAACGCATTTTTTGTTCAATATACATTAATGAAATGTAAATTATGTAGATATAGAAGGAGATTATCAACTGTTAGGTTTTAAATCGATGAAAAAATTGCAATAAAGCTCACACATCTTCTTTCTAAGAGGTTTCAGGTTTGATACAGGCAATTTTAATAAAAATATTAGAAAAAATTAAAATTAACAGTTTTAAATATACGTATTTAAAATATTTAATTGTTTAATTACTAATTCATAATTTATGCTCATATGTTTTTAATAAAAATTTGTAATTGTATTTATCTAAAAGGAATTAGGTGTAAAAATTAAAAAAAAAAAATTTATTACATGGTTGAATATAACAATACTAGCTGTTTAGTTTTTTAATTTAATGTATAAATTGAATATGGTTTATTAGCATACCTATTCCATTTGAATACTGTTTTTTTTTCATTATGTTTTTGTATAAATAAGTTGGATAAAGTTTGCCTATTAATCAATAATAAGTATAATATTAATCGAAAAAATAAAAAGATTATAGAATAATTATTATTCATCCTACAAATTTATAAAATATGAATAATTAATAATTTATATAAATGATTTTTATTTTATTACCTACATAAGATTTTAGTGTCCTGCAGTAATCATATTTTGGGCATGTACCAGTTACCTCCAAAAGTACCTTTTTTATACCAATTCCCCCCAAACTACCTAGAGGAAAATGTATCAGTTGCCCTTACATGTTAATATATACACGATTACAATATATAACTCATAAAATAGGGTAGGTAAATATACAAATCATAAATAAAATGTAAAATTATTTATAAAAATAAAGTAAAATAGTTTAAAACTTTAAAATTATAGTCAAATTTATAATAGATAATTTAATAAAAAAATAGTAAAAAATTCAATATGCATTTTAATTTTTAAATGGCATACACAAAAAAAAATATAGTTACAAAAAATATATTATTATTTCAAGAAATAAATTAGTGATAAGCTGATAATATGTATAATTGAGATTAAAAATTAAAAACTATTTATTTATTTTTTGCGTGCATTAATCATTATTTTAGTAATACAATTTATAATTCTCAATCAAAAGTAGAAATATGTGTTTTATATGTTACGAGTTATGACCAAATATTTTTTTGAATTTTCAAGTATAAACGATCGACGAACGTATATAGTATACCGTACCATATGAATGTATGTTTGACAAAAAAACCAAGTTATATACTTTGATCAGTTTAATTATTATCGACTTAAATGCAATGAATTCAATCATACTAAATATACAAAAATATGCATTAAGTTCAATATATGCAAAAACATGCAAAATAAAAATAGTACCATTTTCATCACAATAATATAAATTCCATTTGGACGTAGAAAAAAAACACGCTGTTGCATACAAATCCTAGCTCTGGTTATTACAAAATACAGTATTATATATTACCTATATTATAATATATTATAATTATAATTATATATCATGTTATTTATGATTTGTATATTTACCTCCCCTATTTTACTAGCTATATATTGTAATCCTGTATATATTAACATGTGAGGGCAACTTGTACATTTGGTTGAGGGCAACTAGTATATTTTTAAAATCTCAATAACAGCCGTGGGGGGCAACTGGTCAACACCCTCATATTTTATCTAAAAACTATAAAGACTCTCCAACATACATAACCGAATAGGTATATATTTTTCATTTAGTTTGTTTAATATAATTTGAAATCCGGGGAAAGTAGTTTAGTTTTTATTATTTATTTTTATCAAGTTTTGTCAGCATTATAATAAGACTATATACATAATACAGGTATATATTATTATTTATTATACAGAATAAAGTTATACAGAAATAACGATGAAAGTCTCCACTGTGGATAACATTAATAAAATAGAAACGCTATGGTATTATCAACATATTTTGTGTTGTTAAATGTTTAAAGCAATATTTTCGAAAAAAATATTTAAATACGACTGGACTTATAAAAAAAATTCTACTTGAGAATATTTATATTAATTATTGCATTGACTTCGCTCAGAATCATTTTTACATGTAATTTCCAATTGAAAAAATACTAACTCCACTATCATATTATTCCTAAAATCTTGTTTCAACTACACCAGTGCCTGGTATAAAGATTGTGGATTTTTTTTAAACATAATTTGTTATTTAGGCTATCTGTTATGTAAGCTGAACAGAACTAGCTTAAATATTGATAAAATAAATATCAACATGGAAATAATAAATTAAAGAAGTCTCTTAGTGAAGGTAAGTATATGAAATAGTAACTATTATACCTATTCTATTTATATTTATACCTTTTAATAATGATGTACCTATACATTTTTCTTTTTAAACGAGCATGTCAAGATATTATTGTCAATTTAGCCTTATTTTGGAAAATAATTAACCTGGTTTTAGTTTTCGTTTTCCGAATTAACGTGTACACTCGTTCTCAGATTGTTCGAGTGAACTTCATACATATTATTATAATTTTATTCATTTTTATAAATAAAAAATAACACACACCTGTGTTCATCTTCCATCAGGCAGAGTATGTGTTTCTTTTGTATGATGTCGTCGTCGTCTCGGTGACGTAACTCTTTTAGCCAATCCCTGTACCAGCGCAGGTCACAGTCACAAATCAGTGGGTTATCTGAGGAAGCGAAGAAAAATAAATAAAACATTAAACTTTTGGGATTCAGGTATACCTAACATTTCGAAAAGGGTCGTTTTTATCCAACCCAATCGCCTGGAACGTCACAATCGGGTAGAGTTGCTCGAAATAATGTCTATTTCAGTGGTCATTAATATTGTGTTATGTGTGGTGTTTTTTTCGATTTTTATTATTTTTTTTTATTTTAGGTGTGGTTTATTTCTCGGAATGGTATTTTTTGTCTTTCAAAATTTATATTTTTCGGGGTAAATAATATAATATAGGTACCTACCTACGTATTACATAATATAAAACATTACTTATATTATTGAGATCGTTTTTTGAAAAATCGGATAATTCTGTGGCGGTACGAAGCAGGTGTTTCATAGGTAGGTGCTTATAATTGTATATAGATTTTATTTAATAAATTAGTAGTTTTGTACTTAAATTATAAAGTGATCAAACGATGTTAATAAACTGATAAAAAGTTAATATTTTTTTAAAATTACCTTATTAACAACGAAATTTCCGAAAAGTCGAATAATCCAATTAACTCAAAAAAATAATATTTATTAAATATTATTAAGTACCAACAGTAAAACAATTCAATCATTTAGTTTTAATTTTTAATTAGATATGAACAATTCATTGAATGCAATATTGCATATTATGGATACATAGCGAAAATGTGTTAATATTTTATAATATTATTTCTCTTACAAAAAGTGTATTTATGTATCAAAGTTTTTCATAAAAATAAATATATTTTTCTTTCAAACTATGTTTTCAATTGACAGAAGGTGAGAAAAGTGGTGTAGTTCATCATTGACATTCATATTTTATAATAATTGAAATCCGTGTCTAAAAACGTGACGTTTGCGTAGACAAAAAAAACTTTTAAATGATTTTTGAAAACAAAACCTATTCATTTGTCAGTGTATTTACAATTTGTATTTATTATTATTTGTTTCATACTTGCGTGGGTTTTTTTTCAGATGGGAAGAAGGTGGGTGAGGGTTGAGGGTTGGTTGTATATCCGTCGACTTACCCATAATATCAATAACAGTTGCAGTGTCTACGATTGCCTCGAGCGCTTCTTCCGGAACTCGCGTCAGTTTGTTGTTTTGCAGGTTCAATATTTCCAAAGAATTCAAATTCTCGAACGCCATCATTGGTAACGTTTTAATGCTTAACAAAAAATAATCAGCATCATTTTTCGACCAATCAAGCGAAATAAAATGTATTGGATTTGATACGACTTACTCGTTTTTTTGTAAATTCAAAAACGTGATCGAATCTCCAAAACCTGTGAAAGCATCTTCGGCAATATGTGATATGTTGTTTGCTTTAAGGTCCAAGTGTCGAAGTCTGTGCAAACGACGGAGCGATTCGCTTGGTATTGTATGCAAGTTGTTGTCACCCAATCTCAAATATTGAAGATTTTCTAAAAAAAGAATATACATACATTTTTTTACAGCGAAGTATTATTTAAGCATTGAACATTTTTTTTATAATAATTAAAGGGGGTTATATTTTTTTTTCATGTAGATTAGTAATTTTTAAAAAATAATCCCATGATTATAATTGTTCATAAACTGTATAATGCATTTAATATAATTAGACTTCTGGGTATGCTGTGCTCAAAGCTTGTGTATAGCATACGCAATTATATTAATTTTGTTTATTATTATCATTTTTTAATGTTTTATTATGGTTTGTTGTATTATTTCAGTGAAATAAACAAAATTATCATTCTTCATGCTTCATGGTATTTTTGTTTAAATTGAAGTACTTACTATTTTTATTACTTTTTAATATAATTTATTATACAATTTTAATATTTTGGAAAAGATTTTATATTTTTAAAATGCACATTAAATATTTCTGTTGGAAAATAATTTATTATACGTAAGTTGATGAAAAAAATATATGAACTAACTTCATATATGTTTTATATTTAATTATGTACTCGTAGATGATTATCTGAATCAGGTTTTAAAGGAGAATCGGTTACATTTGGTTTGCCATTGAGTTGTATAAGAACATGAACTTAAAAAAAATCTATAAACATATCAATTGTTTAGCTTGATAAGCATTTTAAAACATGTATTTCACAAAACATCACACAAAAAACTATTACACAGTGGAAATCGGCCTCTACAGTGTTTGGAGTAGTGCCATAAAATCGTCTATATCATTGGTTCATTGTTCAGTTTCAGGAATCTAGAAATAAATTGAACGGTCAACTTTGTAATACCAAAAACCGTCAGTAACAAAGGCTCACAAATTTCGGTTCAATTTATTTTATAGTTGTAACGATAATTTATTTTATGTATTAAAATTAAAAAAATAAATACCTATTCATTAAAATTGTAATAACCCAAACTCGTAGGAGTGTAAAAATAATCTAAATATTGTAAATGATTATATGTGTTCAAGAAACAGTTGGCAAAAAACGGAATAAATTTAAAATATTTTTTCACTTGAAAAGTACATAATATTGTGAAGTTTCTGCTATCAGATTTTCTTGCTTTATAGAATAGTTCAAGGTTCAATACTTAAGTGCAATTTGTGTCCATTTGTAATTGACATAACATCGATATCTTTGTAAACCTTTTATCACCCTAAAAGATATTCTCCGGGGAAAAAGGATACGTTATTATAAAACCAATATCATCCTCAGACCACTCATGAAATTAAAATCAAGAGATTTGAATGGAAAAGCTATGGTCAATGGATATTTGTATACCTGCAATAATGCCAATAATGGAACTCTTCCCGTATAATATTAATTACTTAGTAATGTTTAAATTTAAATATTTGTAGTGAATTCTAATGAATTTCAAATTGATTAAATATAAGGAATTCTGTTGATTTTTTTGATGAATTTTCCATATTATATAAGTACCTAGGTATGTAAAATTATAATAATTTTACCTTTTACGATTATAACTTTTATATAAAAATTTAAAGAAAAAGCGATTTAAAATATTTATTTTGAAGTAGCAATTTTGTGAATAGTGTTAATAATAAAATAATACGATTATCATTATTAATTTTTTTTTATTAACCTTATTCAGTGTTATTTTGAATACATAATCGCGATTTGAAAATTTAAATAAAATAAATGGTGTTTGGTAAATATTTGAGATAAATTTAAATAATTGTTTGTTAAAAATGTATGCACAGCTTATTATAATATGCATAGCTTATATAAAAAATTACAAAAACATTTAGCGTAATAATAACTGAATAACGCGCTTTGCTTTTATTTTAACAACGTGTAAAAATTATATTATTTTAAAGTGTAATAATTGGTAATCACGCTATATACATTGTTAACTACCTGTATATTATCTGTCTATTATTTCTATCTTATAATATTTGATACTATATACATATTTATTAATGTACCTTATCTGTATTTGTATGTGATGCTATTTAATTACTCTATTTTTGTTTTGTTACGCCTATAAATTATTTTATAGGCGATTGCATAAGTACTTTTATTGTATAATTGTTGTTCTATAATAGTTATTACTAATAGCTAAAAAAAAAAGCGTTATTGTTATTCTTATGTAGAATGTAATCTACATTCACTTCAGGGTTTTAAATCAATCTTATAACTAAGTGCTTCGAATAATAATAATAATAATAATAATATTATGATGTTAATTGGGGAAATAGCTATTGTATTATATAATATACCAACCTAATACCTGCCATCTAATATCGATCAATGTAGGTCGTCTGTGCTATTAAACTTAAATTACTAAGGATGGTGCTTTAATAGTCTATGTTGATATGGTAGTTTTTAAGATTTGAAATTTGTAGGAAATTTTTTCAATTATTTAGAATTTTATAATTTGTAAATAATTTACGATACAAGTAACTACAAGATTAAATATTAAATTTTAGATTTATGTAAAATTATTTCTATGGATCATTATATTCTAAGACTCTTAAGTACTCGAAGTATGCTACTCGCCGAATTTCGATTTATTTATTTACAAATGTTTGAAAAACCATTTACTTAATTATTTCCAACAAAAATTCAAATTTGAAAATAATAAGTTTGTACACGATACTCATTCAATGGTTTAAGATTATGTTTCTTAAGTATACTTAAAAATTCAAAATATCAGAATTTGAATAAATTTATTGTTAGAAGGAAAATTTAATGAATCAAGTTGTTTATCTGTTCGTTTGAGTTACGTGAAAAATCACATTTGTTGTATTTTTAATTTAATATCTTTAACAATACAGAGAATAGAAATAAATGTTCTTTCTATTTATTTTACCATCATGATTTTTTTCAATCTTAAAATGGTTTTCTTACTTTCTTAGGTAAATGTTATTCTTTGTTTATAAAGACCAATGAAAACGTTACTTAAAATTGGGAAACTTTAAAACTATTCTTAAAGAGAGTACACTTCAAAAACGTATAGGTTTATGTTTATCTGATAATATTGACATGTTTTATCGTTAACTTTGCCAATCTACAGTCACTATAAAAGATTTTCTAAAACTATAATAATTGTAATTACATATGAAATTTTTTTTTTAAATAACGTGTGGTCAATATAGTTAGTTAAGGTTTTGATTAATATAAAATACAACTAAAATATCTAATTAATTACAACATTGATTGTTATTAAAATATAATTAAATTCATGTCGTTTCAACGAAGATGAGTAAAAATCTGCATTATTGATAGCGGACTTTTCTCAGTAAGCCCATATCGATAGGAATACAGCATGCATGATAATACATTATAGGTACACCACTAATCAAACAAGTCTGTGCAAATATTCAGAATAAAACATTATAAAATAAAGCTTAAACAATTTATGCGAAACAATCATGTTCATTATGGGTCTGTGATGAAGATACGACTACCAGCTGCACAAACAATAATTGTTAATTATTGTTATTTTTTCGCTCCTATTACTGTTGTTGTAAATTATGTTCGGTATATCATAATATTCTTTAAAAGTTGTTAAGCAATATCATAATATATTTACATACTATTTTGATATCAATTCTCTCGTTTATTAATTGTTCTACATTAATTAAGTTGTATTTTTAACACACGTGCATTATACACGAAATCGTTAAACGTTAAACTATAGGTACCTACTGTGATTTCTTTCGTTTACTCGACGTAGATAGCAAGCATAAATACTAGTATAATAAATAATAAGTAATAAGTAATAGTATAATGTTCAAATGTTTTAATAATATTGTTCAATAAATCGTAAATGTCTAAGTTGTACAATATGTTTATGAATCACAGCAAACCCTCGGAAACAGTCTTTCGAGAGTTTAGGTAAATAAAATATAATCACTATTTTGTTTCATTTTATTTTGATATGATTTCTGTTAAAAAAGTTGAAAATCTAAAAAATCAGGTAGGTAATTTAAAATTCTATGCATAAAACGATTTACTAAGCATTTTTTTTTAATAAATAATTAGTTTAATTGAATTCTGGTTTTTGGTATTTTTAACTATATATATTCTTATGTAATAAAATATTGTAATATCAAATACTTTGAGTTAATCAGAGGACCATTTAACTATTTAAAGGGTGCCTACTGTTCAGTGGGGATGACAACTTTTTTTTAAAATTAGAATCACCTTATTTTCTTGTAAATAATTTACAAAAAGTTATTAAATTAACAATAATTGTTAATTTAATAACTTTTTGGATAATTTTGATGTATAAATTAAAATTCGATCTATAATATTTTAAGCTAGATCAGCTATTTAACTTCGTATACTAATGATCATAAATCTCAAAAAGTTGGCGTGGAAGATTATAATAGCTAATACATATTAATATTAACTACAATTTTTATCAATTGTTCGAGTATAATAAATGCTATATACAATATTACATAACTAGGTATATACTCAAAATTAATTAAAACAATTTTTAAACACTATATTATCTTAAGTAAAATAGTAAATAATACAGTTTAATAATTTAGAAACAAATAATTTGAGTTTTGAATTAGATATACCGAATTTTTTAAAAAAGCATAACGAATAAGAATTTACAATAAAACTGGTTTGGTTTTAGAAGTGTAGGTATACTAAGGTCACTAATATTACAGTTTACTTAGTGTATTCAAAAAAATGAATAATTAAAAAAATAAAATAATAGTTTTTTTTATTATTATAAGAATGTAATTTATTATTGATAATGAAATTCGATTATTTGAATTATGAACATACTATCTAAATATATGATTACCTACCCGTTATTACACGAGAGCTATAGCCGCGGACGTTAACCCAGTGTTAATAGTAATTAGTGTTATTAGTTTATTACGTTTACATACATCACATATATATTTTTATCTTCACTATTAGCTTATCAGTTAGTTATAATGTAAGTATAAATATTTATTATTCTCATTTGTTATACCATTTGTATTCTTTATCTTTTTTTATAAAGACGTACCTATAATATAGTATTATACAATTTACATAAACTGCATATATGTATATTAACACGAACGTAACTATTAACACTGAGAATCGTCGTCAGCATTTGCTCGGATCGCACCCTGCCGAGTCGGTGTACGGCTGAGATTCGCTTGCCGTCAATGGAATAGTATGTCTGTTCGCTATATCAGTCGGGGGGGGGGGGGGGGGGGGCCTACGACCACCAGACGTGATTCGGGCGTAATGTTCATAAATCATTCACTCCCCCGCACAAGGCTTGGAGGCTATCCAATACATCTTGGGATTCGATAGTTTGCTGCGTCCGACGAATATAAATTCGAGATACCATCGCGATACCGCGGGCCGTGGCCCAAACAACAAGTGTGAATTATTGCTCGAGGTGGTGAATTCTGGTCGGAAGGGAAACGAATAGTGCACAGTAACGCGCGCGCACTTTCTACGATTTTTGATTTAGTTGCACACGCGGGCTTTATAAATATAAATTACTATTTACGCTTTACCTAATTCGAGTCGAGACGGGAACTGCAATAGCTCGCGTTGGCCTTTGATTAAATATTCATCCTGAAATCGAGCGGTCTTATTTATTAGACGGGTGATACACGCGCGTCGCGCCATTGATGCGTGTTCGCCGCTTCATCATATTATAATATTATTATGTACTCGGTGTGTCTAAGTCGACTGCGACCAAGCCGAAGGGTATAGGGGTACTACGTTCTATGTAATTCATTGTGATTTAATGTGGGAGGATAAAACCGTATGAATATGCAAAGTATAGTTAAAAAAGCAAAAAAAAAAAAATCCATACACGTATAATTATATGGCTATATTATATAAATTGGGAACGTTTAATTTGTCCGGTGTGCAGAGTATTATGATACAAGTCATGTATTACTAAATTATTCGTTCTCGTTTGTATATTTAAAACAAATCCTTGAAATCGTTGAGCGATACAATGATTCGTCAATCGCCGCAGTGATTTTATAACGGAAAAAGAGTCTTCTATTGAATTTTAAAATTATATTGTAATTTGATTTAAGATTCAGTTATAGATTAACTATAGTAATTTCAAAATAGATGATAAATCAAGCTAAAGATTTGAATTTTTAAAATGCAAATCGTTAAAAAAAAATAATACCCTAAAAAGAGTAGACGAAAAAACAACGACTTGCTCTAGACGAATAGAAGTATAATTATGATGACTTTCTAAGAATATTGTTTAGTTGATATTATTTAAAATAAATCCATTCGGAAAATGTTATAATGGTGATATCTTTAGTGTAGACGTGTTTTAGTACTTAATAATAATGTCGAATTCGTACAACTTTCGAGAGATATGTTTTCGTTTGGGATATTGTTTTTAGAAATATTTTTAGAAAAAAAGTTTGAATTGCCATTCGAAAGCACGACCAACACGAATTATTACATCGATGGTTCAGAAAAACGTCTTTTTGGAGATAATTGCTGGTGATATCTGGTGTTAAAGTCGACGTGGGTAAGTAGTTTTCGAGTTTCAAATGGGAATCGGGTTCCGAGGACAAATGCATCCCTCCGGGAAAAGTTTATGGCCCGTCGTTAAGTCAACATGAACTAAAACACACACACACGCGTTGATACCTACATAGGTATACGCATTAATGTACCTACACGTGCGCAAACTGATAATAGCTGGTCGTAAAGTGACATAATACATCGTTTTATTGCGACTCTTATATTACACGCGCGGTAACCATAGCTAACGCACTGTTATAATAATATCATATAGGAGGTACCTGCCTGCGCCGTTCGTAGGCTGGAGCGATATATAATTACACTTTTATCGATCGGTGGGCACACAGCATTTGTACAGGGCAGTGATTGTGTGAGTCGAGTATATCAATATAATAATATAACTAGGGCCCGGAAGTTTATGCACTAAAAACTACCGAAATATGCATGCACTTATGCGCTTAAAAATCGTGATATATGCGCTTAAATATGCCCTTATTTTTTTAAATTTATAAATAGAAGGAAAAAAACATAATTATACTACTACGATTTTTATTCAAATTTCTTTGACAGGTAATTAAAAATATTATTAATTAATATACATTTTTAAATACTTAAATTAGATTCTAAATCTGTTTCTGACATAATTTTTTTAACTTTTCCAATGGCTAGCGCATCATCAGCATCTAATAAATGTACGACTTTTTTAATTGCTTTAAAATTCTCACAATAGTACATTGCGGCTTTTAACCAGGTTCCCCAACGCGTAATGATAGGAGAAGGAGGCAATGGTGTTTCTGGGGCTTCTCTTCGGAACAATTCAACACGAGATGGCGCCTTTAAGAACACTTTTTTCATATTCAAAATAAGTTCGTCAACTTTTGGAAATTCTGCACGAATTTTCTCGCATACACGATGTAAACCATGGGCGAGGCAGGTTATATGTACCATTTTAGAATAGAATGCTTGAATAGATTTTGCAGCTTTCACCATGTATGGTGCTGCATCGGTCACAAATAAAATAACATCGTCATGGTTAATTCCATTTGGCCACAAAGAAAAAAGGGCTCTATCAAATAATTTACTTATTGTCGTGTGGTTGGCTTTTTCTAATACTTCCGAAGCAATTAAAAAAATTTTACCTGGTCCGTCGGTTAGTAAGGTTCCAATTATCACATTCGCCACATAACGTCCTTCTGTATCTGTTGTCTCATCTATAGACACCCAGATTTTTTTATTAAGTATTTGATTTCTTATTTCATTCATCGTATCTTCGTAGCAATCATTGACATATGTTTTTCTCAGTGTAGATACAGATGGTATATCTTTATTTATGTACTTTTCAAGGAATAAACGTAGATGAGGATTTCCTAATTTTTCTAATGGAATATTTGATTTTAAGAATGCTTCACATAAATCCTTAAAAAAGTCAGATTTTCGTGTTGGAGTAGTAATTAGCTGTTGTGTGGCATTTTTATTTTGACGATTAGAGGCTCTTATATGTTTCTCAGTACTTAAGTGCTGAGTGACACTGAAACGTTTTTCGCACTTTACCTTGACTTCGCATATCTTACAAAATAATACACTCCCGTCGAACGCGAAAATATGTTCACCGAATTCAGTAACGTAATTTTTACCTCTAACGGTAACTGATGTTTTTACTTTCGGCATTTTAATACAAGTTAATCTAAAAAGGCGGACACTCGATATTCACTCACGGAACTACGGAAGACGTCAAACAATACCAACGAGAAATAACGAACTGACTGCATTCTATAATCGTGTTATTGTAATAATCCCAATAACAGAAAATATCAGCACTTTTCTAAAAATAAATATATTTAATTGAAAATATATTGTGGAATACCCGTTATCGGGCCGCCGCCGTGCGCCGCGCTGCCAATACAACTATAAATAATTTGGTATTGTTTTATTTTTTTATCAATAGGACATTCAGAAGTAATTTATTTTGTGAATTACATAACATTTGACTCTAATATGCAGTTAATATCAAAAAAGTTGTAAAATATGCGAATAAATAAAAAAACCTCAAAATATGCAATTATATGCAAAATAAAATTTTGTATTTGGATTTGTTTAAGTATAATTCAAATTTGTAGCTGATCTAGCAATTTTTTAGTCCATTCAGTAAAAACATGCAAATGCATGAACTTCCGGGCCCTAAATATAACACTATACGCTAGTATAATATATGATAATATTATATAGTGTTAGATTACTAAATTAGGATTCCGTTAAATTTCGGATAGTTAAGTTTTATGAAATTGATACATAATCCTACTATTATCGGTTAGCATCGATGAATCTATACGATTCAGACATAGCAGCCATGTACTCTTATGTATCTCGGTAATCGAGTATGGTTTTTATTACCGGAGCAACATTTTAAGCATGGCGATTGAGCACATTATTCAAATTTTTCAATGTTAATAGTTTTTATCGAATCGGCTGAGTAAGTAGTATTGATCTAGTTTTATTCTTACTCCGAAAATTTTATGAATGAAAAATAAACGACGTTTTAATTACATTTAAAAAGTGTACATTTTAAGAGTTTGATATAAAAAAAAAATACTGCTGAATAATTCGTATATTTATATGATATAATATACGGGTACCTATTGTAAAATATGATTCATAACGATAAACGTTTTGATAGAATCGAAGCACCATCACTGTAGAGTGCTGCGTGGAAATTCGGTGACAACAACTGCGGCTTACGATCGTCGTGGAGTCTTATGCGACGGATTGTGCCCATCACGGTTGACGAATTGTTTCGAATTTTTCGTCGGAAGAGAAATACCGAGAACGCGACATCATATTTCATTTTCATACCGGCAAAAGCGTATCACGAAAAACGAGCGCATATCATAGTCGTCAACTATATTATAATACTCGGTACCTTTCGTTTTGTCTACAACCGTCTCCTCATCTCACCAACCGACCCCTTCGTCACCTCGTACCTCTGCGCGTACATATCTCTCACTCTCGGTTCTCCGCTTCTCGCCCTCGCGGACCGTTCGAGCTCGCTGCAAATGAAAAGCGAACGAAAACGGACAAGCTCTCCTCCCCCCTCATGCTTTTGACACGTCCGTACAGAGAATACGGTGCTCGTTGTAAATCCGTTTTTGCGGAGTTCGTAATTTATTTTTAACGAGCTTTTTTTTTATACGTTTTTTTCCTGCCCTTTCTTTTCTATATACAAGTCCCCGTTTGCGGCTCGAGTGTTATTTTCCTCCCCACATACCCCTCTTTCAAATATTTCTCCACACACACACACACACACACACACACACACACACCACACACACACACACACACACCACACACACACACACACATTTACAATATGTATTATAGATCTGATAGATATAGGTATTTGTAACCGTACGTTTTAAAAACGGCGTTGAGATCTCGATTATATTGTGTAAAAAAAAATTCTTGATTCATCAGCTTTCGTTTGCAGCATTTTAGCGAGTAATGAGTATTATATTAATTATACCTACATTTATATAGTATAATGGCGTGAAATTGATAGATATTATAATATTCGAATACATGCATAATATCTACATATCTTTATATAGGTTATATATATATTTCACCAAGTATGCTGATCCCCTTTTTTCTTTAGTAACAAATTTATTCAAATTCTAGAATTTTTAAATGTGCTTAAAGACAATAATTTATAGTCTTAAATTGATCTTACTACTTGTGGAGTGTTCTACGGTGAAATAATTTTCTGTTTTTCAAATGAGAACTTTTCTTTTTTATTGATTATTGTTTAGTAGATCATTTTTTTTTAACGATTTCGATGTATCAAAGTCAACATTTTAACGAGTTAGTTTTTTATTAAAACTTATTAAATAGGCACCTAAAGATAAAAGTCCTAAAAAATTCTTATTTGAAAAACTCAATATTATCCATATGAAAAATTCTTGACGTTAATGTTGTGTTGAAAGATGAATTGACGAGTGATTATCCCCACCATGGGGATATTTTTTAGTGTTGGTAAAAATTAGTGATAAGGAAATCAATCCTTTTTTATATGAACTTTATAAGAAAATAACTTGTGATAACTGGATGGTTTGTTTTAATTAAATATACATAAAGGTCGTAAATGTTAATGTTTAATGTAAATGTTTAAAAAATGTTAATTTATTGTATATATATGATAAATCTGTCAGCAGTGAAATGACTGTGAAATGTTTTTGTGTTGGTATGAAGTCCCTCGATATTTTGGGATGAATTACAATTTTTAAATCGCATTTGAGCTTCAGATACGTGCCACTTTCTCGACAGCTCCGTCAACTGAACTCTGTGTATGTTTATATATTTTGTAATATATTAATCATAATGTTTGAAGAAAATGTATGACTTAAGGCTTAAAATCAGAATGTTTATTTAATATCTTAATCATACATAATATCATACAATATAATATTGTTAAGTGATTTTCTATTTAAAAATTGTCCTAAGCTGTGCGTTTTTCTTATCTTTGATCAAATTATCCTTTTTGTTCAAGTTTTGAAACTGTTCTTATGGGAATTTTTCAGGTATAAAAACAAATGTTTCTATATACTGTAAAAATAATTAATTGCTTAGTATAGTTGTTAATCCGAATTTCTCTTTTTCATGGTAAAATTTACGACCGCTTAGTTTGATAACAAATGAGGAAAAATTTTTTGTTTATATATATTTTGTTTTCGCGGTACGGTCATTTTATGTTATTGTTTAATATTCCACAATCATATTATTTTCACCGTTTTACACATTATATTTTACTTTATTCATTTATATATTATAAAACACGTATTCACCAATAATATAATATGATTTCCTTTCGCATAAATTCGAAATCTTCCACCGAAAGATTATATAAACGTAGTAACAAAAGAACATTAATTCAATGGACCTTAATCCCGGTCTGATTTATTCGGTATCGCAATGTATTAAAAGGTGCATTTGAATTTATATTATACGCATATATATCGTGTTAAAGTGTAACCATAATGTAATGTGTAATTTAAATATTCCCAGTGGTGTAGTGTGGCGGATCAATATATTTTAATATTTATACATATAATATCAACGATAATCATTTCGATGGATGACAAAAAATATAACTCTCCTTACGATTATAGGTGTAGTATTAATAATTGTTTATAATACTTTATATTATATTAAATTTATCGAAAAAATACGTATTGAGCCAATCATGTTGATAAGGCGTCGCATTTTATTGCGGAAATACTTCACTATTATATTACTATGTTTAAGCTTTTTGCAAGTACGGTAAACATTTTGTCTTTTGTTGTGCTTAGAATAAAAAATACTTAAATATTTTTATACTTGAGCATTTTATATGTTTTAGGGTTGAGAGCTGTGTGATGAAAATTCAATCATCTTATAACTCGAGGGATGCATAGAGCATAGTTCCCGAAAATATATTATATAATATATAGTATAATCTTTTAAAACGGATATAATTACCTATACTCTATAATATAAAAAAGTTGACTGTAATTTTTATCTTTTTTTACTTTATAAAATAATTTACGTATTATTATATTTTTTAAAGTTATATTCTTACCTTCCAAACCGAAAAAAGCCTCTTCATCAATACTAGATATTTGATTCCCGTCTAACTCCAACGAGTTTAGCAGAGGCAAATGTCGAAATACTTTGGCAGGAATGTGTTTGATATAATTGTGTGCTAGGATCAGCATATCCAATGTTTGTAAACCTTAAATAATAAAATATGTAGAATTAATTTATACTAATATAACGATAGCTTATTTTTTTCAAACAACATTTGTTAGATATAATAATCACAGTTACGAATTTGAGTGAAAAGTATACTCGGTGGACCTGAAAAGAGTAAAAACAGCCAACGCCATTACAGTTGTAACATTTATTTATGATAATTATTTATTAAAAATCCCAAGTTCTAATTTTTAATAATGAACATTATTATTACTATTATAATTTATAATTTATCGAAAAACATTTTTATTTTAGACTTGAGATATTATATTACATTTTAATTATTATTTGTCGTTTTTTTTTTAAATTTATAATGTGTACATATTTTTTTAAATTATACTATCTCTGAACCATTTTAATAATATTTTAGGGTAAAGTTAAAAACGAGTCGTGGATAAAAATAAAAATGCAATACTTATTAAACAAAATATAGTATACGTACTTTAAAAAAATTAACAAAAGTCCTTTATATCAGTATAAATTTAATACCTCTTGAGTCTTGAAAAAAATAGCATTGAAATTATTTTTAATGAAAAAATGAAACTTAAAAGAGACGGATTTCCTACGACGAATGCTTTAAAATTAAACAAATGTAGTTTAATATGTGTCGTATGTATTATGAAATAAATTATTTTCTTAGCTATTAATATTTAATCTATTTAACATTTTCATCTACTTGATAACTCAATAAAGGCCGTGTTTCGCTTAAAAGTTAACAGTAAATTATAATAATTAATGAGGAATTTGTGGATACTAAAATTATTTCATATTAAATTATGAACAAAAGTAATTATGTATTATATAATATTTTGTACTCAACTGTTATTAATAATTTCGGAGTCAAAAATACTGAATTTTTAACAGTAATAATAATTACCTATGAAATCGCCTTCGCTGATCGACGTAATCTTATTTTCTTGAATTTCTAATTTCTTTAAGTTGTCCATTGTTTGTAGAGCTCCAGTCGGTACTCGGCTCAATTCGTTACCACCAATGTTCAATCGTTTCAGTTTTCTATGGACCGATTGAAATTATATAACTCAATGAAATACTATGAATAAAAAACTTTTATGAAATTACTTTTCTGTGCCGGCGAAAGCATTAGCCTCGATGTTGGTAAGCCTATTTTCGTACAATGTCAATATCTCCAGCGTGCTCATTCCCTCAAAAGCATTTGCGTGGATAGCGCTGATTTTGTTGTGGTTCAAATTAAATATCAGCAATCGATCTAGGCTTTTCAACGCTGGAGTCGGTACGCTGCTTAACGAATTCTGAGACAAATCTAATTGGGTGAGCGCTTTTCCTATAAAAATACAAATAAACGTAGAAATATAAATATATGTATGTATATTAGTAAGGTTAACACGAGAAAAAAATATTAGAAATTATCGTGATACTAAACTTAAAACTTAATACACAGTTACAAATATGATTATTTAAAAAACAAACTGGAAAACTACCATACAGCTATATTGAAATAATAATAAATAGGTACCATTTTATAATTAAACGTTAATTTTATTAGTTAATGGTATTTATTATAACGTTTGTTTTTAAACATATAACTTAATAATATTGTAATTTATTTATATTAACAGCAAACAACAACTCGTTGATAAAAATATTTCTTGTTACTTTTTTTTTAATGTTGGTTTTTATAGTATTTGTTTATATATTTACTTTCAAGGAATGATCTTGATCTGTAGACTGTAATGTCAAGTCTGTAAGTCCAGCAAATCAAGACAAAAGATGATTAACGAGTATTGTTGTTTTTAAATGTATAAAATATAAACCTTTGAGGAAGTGACAATTTAATAATAAAAATATATATCTCCGTTGGGAATATGCTTTGTAGATAAATTTAAATTACAGAAAAGTTATTTTAAAAATGTATCTATATATGGAAGTATAATGTATGTTTATTATAAATTGTATAAAATGTTAAAATAAATTATCTTAATTAATAGTTAATATTTCTATTAGTGTCACAATATTCAAAATGAAAAAGATAGACAAGTGGATATCGCTATGTTATACATTAGGTGTCGAGTGGATCACTATATTGTGGGTGTATTAAATTTAAATTCAAGAATAAAATATTATTGTATGCGAAAAACGATTTTGAGTGGAAACCTAAACTGTTAGCCTATAGTATCATTAAGTATAAATTTAATACTTCATGGTATGACTTTTGATTTTTTTTATAATTATTAAAGCCATTTTTTGGAGAGAAATTTAATTTTATCTTTCTATAAATACTGTAAACCAGTAAAAACAGATTCATAAAATAAATAGATATTATAATAAATAAAATAAAAAATATCAAAAATAAATTAAAAATGTCATTGCCTAGAGTAAAATTTATAATAATATAATATTATATTTAAAAATTTTAAGTTTTCACGAATAGTGCTTTTATCATTATTTTAAGTACTTCTCTAAAGTTATTCGTTTTTAATTTACAGCAAAATAACAAAAATCATTTGGAAAAATAATTATTATATGAGTGAATTGTTGTAAAAATTTGAACTTCAAATACTCATAAAATATCAATTTGGCTTTGCGGGTCAATTTTTTTTTTTACAAAGGTTGAAAAACATATGAAATTTTATATTAACATTTTTAACTTAAGCATTGATTAAATATACTAATATATTTAATTTTATAATAATATATTAAATTAATATATTACTATTAAAAAAAAAAAAAATATATATATATATATAATATTTTATACATATTATAATATATTTAATCAATGATTTAAGGTATAAAAACAAAAAGATTATGAACTTTTTTTTTGATATTTTCACGAATTTTATCAAAATTAAAAATTTAAATGCTTATGAAAAATGCGGTGACCATAAATTGTTGGTGTTTTAATTGTAAATGATCCTTGTATTTTGTAAGTTTCAAGCAATTTTAATCATTCAGTATTTTTTTTTATTAAAATTTTTAACTAAGATTTTAATTGTCTATAAAAGTTCAAAAAAATTAAAAATATTATACATAGAAAATAATAACATAAACACCTAGTAAAAATTTCAAGTTTCTGTGAATATTCGTTATTGAATTTTAACAAAATAAATTAATCTATATGTTGAAATCTGGTTTAGCATAAAAATTTTCGTTTTTCCTTAATTGTTTGTTTGTTTATTCCGATTATAAGAAAAAATACTGGGAATTTACAACCAAAACCACCATCAAAGTTGAATATCGAAGCATTTTATGGACAAATTATCATGAACTCATACATAATAAATTACACACATAATTTAAAAGCAATATATTCGTCACACCGCTCAGAATATAAAATTCCATATTTTATATTTATTTTAAAATTATACGAAAAAAAATCATCAGTGGAAAAAAGTCAAAGTAATAATTTTTTGTATTTTAATATATTTTATAGGTAGATGCAATAAACATGTTTTGAGATATTGTCAATCAATTCTAATTTGTTACTTTTGAAAGTATTATTATTGGTGAGCACATTTATGGACGATGGCTAAAATAAGAAAAAGAGTTATTTAAAGTTTTTGATATGTTGAATATGTGAGGTTATTTGAAAACGGAAATGATGATGTATTATAATCGATAAATGTTTTCGACATTTTAGCAGTGTTTTGTATTTGATAGGTGTTCAACTTTCCGAAACTATTTCCGAAACAGTTCTACAGAATGTAAAATCAACTGTACAAGACCCATACGAATTTTATCATATCATAATAATAATATCGTTGGTATATGCAATTTAATGAAATATATTACATAGGTTCGTTTATTATGCATATCGAAATTTGCATGTTAATAATTAATTCGTCTCACAATAATAATATCGTACTATATTATTGTATTATGTTATGTGTGTTTTACGTTTGAGTGTTGATGATGACTCGTGCTTGACATTGCGTATTGATTATAACATCTCCACGTGGTTCGCGGAGTAAGCTTTTCAAGTGCTGGGTAGGTTATAAGTTATAAAAACTAACAAAAAAAAAAAAAAAAAAACCGTGTGAATGTTGTAAGTCGTCTGGCGTATAATTTAAAGTACGCATTCAATAAAATATAATATAATACTTTGTCAGAAAAACCGGAAGTATATTCATGCATTGCTATATCATACACGCCAACTGTATATTATTTATGCGTTTGGCTTCTGTTGAGCTGTTGAGATGAATACTTGATATTAAAAATTGTGAAATTTTATAATGTATCTACAAAAAATAAAACTAAACATGTATACAGAGAGGATCTACGTATGACAATGAAACGACGACAGAGATAATGCGATAGAGGTTTGGATCAATTTGTTCGATGGAAACATTGAAGGAGATTTCTAATAATATTTAAAAAGGTATTGGCACGTTGAGGTGATACATTTTAGAGCAGTTGAAAATAAAATTGCTAGTACCTATCAGAAATTCAGATATCACATGGTTGTTGCGGAATGTGTAGAGGGGAGTACCCGTACTGTATAATGATATATTATTATTTTACTTGTATTTATAGTGCTAATATATGTTACAGTGAAATTATTGTAATCTAACCCCGCAATTTATATATTCTAACCACCGTTCATTCCACCGCCGTTTTTGACGACCTATTGGTGATATAAAATATAATCAATTCGAGCTTACCGATAGAGCTCAGCGACGACTCTTCGACTACGGCCAATGTGCTGTTGTGTATGGTAAGGTGCCGGATGTCCATGCCCAGGAAGACGAAACCCTGCAACTTGGGCAGGTTGTTGTGCCGGAGCTTCAGGTAGAATATGACCAGTGACGGTTTTCCTTTGAGCACGGCCATCGTTTTGGATATGTGCTGCAAGTCGGTGAACTCGCACAGTATGTCCAGACCACCGTTCTTCTTCACTGTGCACACACACGGTGCAATCTCGCCGTGCGTGGGACATTGCTGAATGACCGGGCCGCTGGCGGACCATGCCGGGTCCACGGATACGGCCAACAGCAGGCCGCAGAACACCAATACCGACGTGGGCACCATCGCTAGCCGGTGGTCGCCATACCTGTAACCGGAAATCGGGTAAAGTCACTGTGGTTTATAAAAGTTTATGGGTATGATTTATTTATATTTAATTATTATTTAGAATATGTTTAACACCCCAAAAGAGTTCGGCTTACAATAAAGGGTTATACAGTATAAAATTGAAATAAATTTATGATACAATAAATATTTACTACAGATAAATTTATAATATTTAACATGGCTGCGAGATGAGCGAGTCTCGGAAGAGGAAATTGAGTTGGATATAGGCGCCTAACCACCCCTCTAACATAACTAATATGGGAGTATATAAAATGGTTAGTGGTTTTCAACATATTTTTCACGACGACACACTAAATTACATTAAAATAAATCGTGAAACACTTATACCAATTATTGATGGATTTTTGAAAAATAACGATTGTTTACCGTATTACCGTTTTATTGAAAACTATATTATTTACTAATTAGCCATGTAATATTTACAGAGTGATTCACCATCCTCACGTCATTCTCTCTTTTATCAATATATTTATTCAAATTGTAACATTCGTAATTTTTAAGTTTACTTATTGAAAATCATATTTTTAAATGGGTACTTAGGTACATTTCAAACCATTTAAGAAGAGTCTTGAGGTGATATAAAAAACTATTTATTTTATGTTAAATGAGAAGCACATTTGTTTTATTGTTAATTGTTAAAAAGATAATCTTTTTATTTATATAGGTAGATCGAAATTTGAATGAGTAGTTTCTAAATTATTAAAAGTTAAGTATTAATAATAATAACCCATTATAATAGGTTTAAAAAGTTTACGAGAATTGGAAAATTAAAGTGATTAGTTTAATAATTAATTAGAATTTTCTAATTTGTAAGAATCGTTAAAATATTTATTATAGTTGTAATAAGTAAACACCTATTAATATAATCATTATCAAAGACATTGATCTGAACAATAATTTTCACCGTATAAATATTGTTAGTACGATTATAATATATTGAGATATTCTTAAATATGCTTAAAATGTCTTAAGCTGGAAATGTATATTACCCTTATTACTACAGAATTGCAATAATTGAATAAATAATAACATCTATGTATTAATTTTAGGAAAATATAATGTAAAATTTTTTTTTTATTTTGGATTTATTATTTGAGACAAACTTATTAGCTAAAAAATGTTATTATAATAGGAATGATTTAGCTACTGGTCTGCGTCTATATGTATGAGTCGTACGTTGTTCATTTTCAATTCGAATAAGAGAAGATTCTATGTTTTTATTTATTTTTAAGAATAAGCCGTTTTCGACTATCACCACGGGATATTCTTAACATAGCATAAAAATAAAAATTTGAGTGTTTTTAAATATTATAATTTAAGTAGATATATTTCAAAACTCAAAATTCATGGTTTGAATATATTTGTTATCAAAATGAAAAAAATGGGGGTAAGAATGGTCATCAGGGAACCACCCTGTATAACTCATAAATAATAGCAAACAATATTTAATTCCAAGTCAGCAGTATGAATACACAACTACGTATAAAATACCTGTAACGACTTCAGACTTGGGACCTACTGTAGGGTTTTTAATCCGTG
Organism: Aphis gossypii; assembly: GCF_020184175.1. NCBI lineage: Eukaryota > Metazoa > Arthropoda > Insecta > Hemiptera > Aphididae > Aphis > Aphis gossypii. Next base: position 59,106,875 of record NC_065530.1, read on the forward strand.
TTAGTACGTGTCGGAACAGTATTATTGTGTTACAGATAATACGACGTGTGTGTGCCATATTATAACCGACTAAAAGGTACGAGAAAAATGTTTTTTTATTGAACTTAAGAACGCATATAGAGTACACAATGATATGGTAACTGTAGTCGTGACGTGCTAATTGTCTTGAACAAGGAACACTATTAAAATATTCGTTACAACATCTCGAGACGTTTATATCAATATGTCTATTGTTAGTTATGAGTTTTGGTTCGTAATTTGAAACGTATTATAGGTTTTATTTACGTAAAACGTGTCTTAAAAGTTTCTACTAAGTTTCTGTAACTGCAAGACTATCGATATCCATAGAGTTATGTAGCTAAATTGTTTATCAAGTTGGTCGTAACAATAACTACAATGTACTAAACTTTCTTCGCGAGTAGGTAGATAATTATAACAATAATACCTAATAACAACAATAATAATAATAATAATAATAAAAAAAAAAAAAAAAAAATAATAATAATAATAAAAATAATAATAATAATAATAATAATAGTGATAAAAATAACAATGATGATAATTGATAAGTAATAACTAATTTTTGACTCACTCATTTAACACAAGAAGTATAGTAAATGGTTATTAAAGTTATCATGAAAATCAGATTTAAAAGTATAATATTATTGTGTGCTTGATAATCATTGTACTCATATCTACCTAAATTATATGAGCATGGGAATATTACTAAAAAACCTATACAATTTTCTAATTTGCATATAAAACACGCCTTTGATTTTTTTTTTTGTTAGATGACGTTTTGATGTATACCTACCTATTTTATATAGTTTTTTAATGGCTTAAAGGAAATACTCTAAACTTTTGATCGAAACTTTTTGTAATTTATTGTATTTATTACCGTCTGTTTATGACTTGCAAAAAGGTTTACAGACGATTTTAGGGTTCGCTACAAATGCTTTTAAATATTGAGTCGATTTAGAGTTTAATAACTATAATAATATTTACATTTTAAGTTCATAAACAAATCTTTTTGGGCTATATTCTATACACATATTTAGTATATTTTAAGTTCAGGGGAATGTTACAGTGATAAATATTGTATGAAAATATATTATTGTAAATATTATTATCAGGTTTTATTTTAAACACGTTTATAGGTATGTTTTTAACATATTATTATGTAATTTATATTCAAAATAAATCGTGAAAATTGTAGTTTATGAGAAATATTGTTCCTTCTGATATCTATCAAATATATAACAATATAATTCACTTCTCTTAGCAATAGGTCCCGAAAGAGTTGAAAAACGACAATAAATACGGAACTCGTCTACCACGTCATGTGCAACGTAAAATTTAAATATCTTACAATACACGAAGAAGCTTTTAGGGATGTCAAAGAAGATATTTTTTTATTGATTAATTGTACTTTTATAGGTTATATTGTATGATTTAGAAATATATTCTATTTTGTTTGTACAAATACTGCAATTTTGTTTCATGGACTTAATTTAAGAAAATGTGATTTAATGTTTCTAAAAGTATAAATTGTTTAATAATATGAACGATGCGATTTTTTTTTGCTGTGAGCTCTCAAATTCAATTGCATATTATCTTTTATTTTTATTATTTCAAATTGTACAACTGGGTTTTCTGACCTTTGTGTGCTATCCCATTCCTTTGGGGTTTATACTGAATTACACTGTATAGTAACTAGAGTGTTGGAAATTTAAACTTAACACATTATATTCTTGTTGCGTTTTAGCTTGAAAAAAATAAAGTTTTAAAATTGTTTTTTTTTCACAAAATTATTGTGTGCACTGTGTGCAGGTAACTTTTATATAGGTAAATATGTCATGTAAACTTCTTAATCAACTGAATACAATTTTACAAGAAATGTGACTCTTTGACATATAATTAAACTAATTTTTATCATAACTGAAATATATTTAATTATCGTTCATTATAAAAATCATTTGTTTAGATCAAATAATTAATTCAGTAATAATAGTATTTTTGTTTATTTTCATTAAATAATTAACCACATTACTTGTTTTAAAGTCTTAAAAAATAATTCTAGTTTTTGATTTTAATTATCTAATTTAATTAAAAATTAAAATATTTATGACAAAACATGTATGTATATATATATATATATATATATATATATATATATATATATATATATGATGTACCTATCTCGTATGAAAAGTTTTTTAAGTATCGAATGACGAATAAGTTTATAAGAAAAATATATCACAAGAGTTGGATAACTTTAAAAGAAATATATTTCAACTGTCAAATTTTGTTAGTACCATACGATAGATTAACATGTTATGATTAATATTTAACGAGGAATAAAATATATTTGTAAAGTCGATACAAATATAATACATATTATACATTTTATATTTATTGAATAAGACAGATAATAATTTTTACGATTTGTATTAGACATTTATTAGAGTGTTTTACGTTATACCCATTTTTAACAAATTAGGAATCACTAAATAAAACTTTTATTTCAATTTATGTGTTCGTCAGGAGTTTGAATTGTAATTTGCATACTTTGCACGTCTGGCTCACCGTAAACGTTTTGTACGTGCATTGTAAATATATATAGAGCGACGTCTGCCAAACCATTGATTTTCTTACTTTAAACTTGGTAGTAATATCAAAAATTGTAAAAAGTATATGTAATATAATATATAGAACATAGGTACATGGTGGTACCTACATATAAGTTTATGTGCATCAATGGTTATCATATAACCAATCACGATGAGAAAAAAAACCAGGTTAAAATTTAACACCCAAAATCACGTAGCATATTATACAATAAAAGTTTTTGCTGTAAAATATTCGGTTGATTTTTATTAATATGACGTATCATTTATAAAATCAACACGTATTAAATGTCAAAAATAGAAAAAATATACGTATAATATTTACATGATCACAGCGAAACATTAAATTACGTTATTAATATTTAATATAAAAATAACTTTAGGTTATAATGTATTGTTTCAATGAGTATTGATTTAGGCACCGGCTTATTATAATATATCTGTATCACCAGTCACCACAATGTGACATTTTATTCCATTTTTAATCATTTTTTTTGTGCTTAACTGGACTTATTGTAATATTCATAAAGAAAATAGATTAAGTAACTTTTTGATCATAAAGTTTTAGATTTTTCTTTATGCCAATATGATTATCTATCTTAATATCATTATTCATTACAATAATAAATTGTACGTTTTTGAGTGCCTATAAATAATAAATATAAATTCATTAATCAAAAATTTTAAATGTATAATTTATTCAATGTATCATGTATGTATTGATATTTTCGTAGTAATTGTTCGAAATAATCTTTTATCATATAACACTGTGAAATAGGTTTTATAATTTTATTATCGATTATTCCATTTTAACTTTCAATTTACGTCTTAGTAAATAAATGAGCTTAGAGAAGTAGAAATAACAATTTTAGAGATACTGAGCTATATTGTATAAAAATTTCACAGTCGAACTTCGAATATTTTTTTGTTAATAGTGAAGTTCACTTGATTTGTTATACTACTATGTCTGTTATAAAAATATTTAAGTTATAATAATAAAGTGATGGAGACGATTTATTGTCATAGTTATAGGCAATAGGATAACATAGGAAAGTAAAAGTGGCAACATTTTATCGTCCTATTACGATATCAAGAACTGATTACCACACCCTAAAAAATCATAACTCTACTTTATAACAACTTGACAGAATTGGCAATGATTGGAAATAAGTACTAATAATTATAATAATAATGTTTACCTTATTTTAAATGGTAGGTAACCATAGTAACTATGCTTACTTACAGCCAGGGCACCGAAAAATATCTAAACTTTGTAATGTAACGCATATAATTTATTTTAATATTAAGTTTTTTACTATGAGCGTGCATGTATGATTTTCTTTTTTTAGAATACTGAAATAATGTTTTGGCTGTTGTCCTATTCAAATAACTAACGAAATGTTAACAGCCTAAACAAATTCTGGTCTCGTGATCTGAGGTTACATTTACTTTCAAACGATAAATTGCTATGTCATAGCAATTTAATTCAAAGTTTGGAAATAATGGTAATAAAATGTAAAATAAAAATTCCATTGTAGTAATTCTCAAAAGTTACTTTTTACCAATTTAGATTTATTAATTTAGTCTGCAGTTCAGTTTTAGTGCAGTTAGTCAATGGGAGAACTCTGTCACAATATAAAAAGATATTATACATATTGTGTTTTATATACTACGCTGTATACATGCTAGAACTCTGTTACAGCGAAATGGTTATCTTTAGCTTGATCGTAAAGTAAAACAAGAAAAGAACCCTATTTTATTTCATATTTTATGCCAAGCTGTATTGAGAAACCCTTTTGTATTGCACGCAGGTAGGTAGTAAATTTTCAATGGATGGCCGTCAAGGTGGCCCAAAGGGGAACAATAACCATCTTTATTTCAAAACACCACTAGAATAAATAATATTATAGTATATTTTGTAGAATTCATATTTCTGAATACTTAATTGTAATAATAAAATAATAATTAAAAATTGTAGACATGCACACCTACAATCTATCGTTAAATTACGTTTATTTAAATAAATTTTTTTACTTCAATGATATTTAAATTTATATTTGAATAATAAGTTTTTTTATGCTGTCTTTTCGTTTGTGCTAGTTAAGTATAAATGTATATTATATAATAAATTAATACGTTTTTTAATGTAAATACTTTATGGGGTATAATATTTATTAATAGATAGATTCTTTTAAAAGCAACCAATTAAGAAAAATATTAATGTTTTAGGAAATATTACATTATTTGTAGCACAAGTATTCTTAAAAATACTGGTTTACTATTCCACTCATCAAAGATTTAAATATTTTAAGTCTTATAACTTATTAACTACCTACGTCTTACATGTTTAAAATTTACTATAGAAATAAAAAATATGAAAATACATTATTTTCTATTAAAAATGTTGTTTTAATAACTATTTACAACTTAAAACTATCTAAAATAAATATTTCAAAAAATGTTAAGACATTTTCAGAAAATTTTTTTTAGTTTTAAGAGAAACACTGAATGTATATTTGAATGTTAGTTATAAACAAATTTTTAACGTTCATTTTAATAAAATGGACTATATTATAATAGATTACTAACTGTTAAAGTGCCTCCACTGGAAAGTATCTTTTTTCCGTATTTCCGTCACTCTCAACCATAAAATCTTTTATCACTTACACTTATTGTTTAAAATGTAACCGATTGTGAAAATTCATATTTTAAGTTAAAACAAAAGATACGTATAATTTTCATATATAACTGAGTAAAAGTGTTACTTGCTGGCTTTTCGAATATTGACAATAAAAAGTTATCTAATAAGATCGTCCATAATATCCTAGCTGAGAATTATTTTGAACAAAATTGAATTCGGATTAAATAAAAAAATCAATAAAATAAAAAAACATTACAGTATTGATTATTAAATCATACATCATTAAGGTATCAGGTAAAACTTTAAAATGAACAAATGCGAGTGCATATGTAAAATATATAATATTATATATTATGAAGACTTATAATCAGCAATTTCCGTGTATAATTAAAATTTTAACAGTATGAAAACCGCGAATTGGGTTTCGTTTCATTTGTAATTAGGTACCTATGTATACATTATGTGCGTATTATTAAAACGTGGAATTTATCATTCAAAAAGTTTATAGAGCTGTCTAGACCGTTTTTATGAGTACAACGACGACTCGTATGGGCGCGTGACGGACGAAATGTGTTGGGTTAGAAAAAATATATCACAGATTTGTCCGAAGGTCATAATATGACTTTCTTAGTGTTCTTTAAAAGTTTAAAAAACTTATATGTCTTATAATTATATTAAAAAATAATATAAAATTGAATGTCAATTTTTAAACTTTACCTATACGTAATAAATACCTACGTTTATGATGTTTGATAAAATGTGTTGACGTGTTTTTTTTCAATTGGGTTGTTTGATAAATTAAATTTTATTGTTATTGGGTTTAAAGGACTATAAACATTTTTACTATCAAATGGAAAAATGACGGGTGTGTAATTTGACCATAAACGAATGGTATTATATTAGTTTAGTCATATAGGTATTAAGGTATCTGTATTATATTATGTACCTATGCATTTTTTTTAACTAGGTTTATTAGACATTTATTTACACAGACATACGTTAATATAGACGTCAATGTGTAATAATTTATGTTTGAAATTGATACGCTCAATGATATTCATTTATCGGAAGTTGTTTAAATTATAAATTTCGAGTTATTTTCAATGAGCTATTTCCCAGAACCACGTATAATGTGAGTGGGTTAATAACAACACATGTGTAGCATATGCATAAAACGTGATTATAATATTATATTTTCATCAGGTAATTAATTTTGAATGTTTCAAATTTTATTGGAAATATTAAGATTTTTGCATTTACAGTTGAAATATTAAATAATATGTTTTATGAATACTTAATGTCTCGTTTTAATTATTCATAACATATACAAATTTAAAATACAGAAAAAAATGCGTCACAAAATAAATCCATTTTAAAATTTGATTAGATACACTCAATAAATATTTTTCTTTTTTGTCTAATGGAATACTAAATTTTATTTTTTTGCATGGATAAAATAAGCAAAATTGTATCATAATCGATTTACGTTTTTCACGTGTTTACTAAAAATAATATACACTTGTCTATTATGTTGAAGAATTGTCTATTATCTATTTAAAATATTTTTTATAAAACATTTGAATAGGTACCTAAATGATATTTACACTTTTTTTTTAATGATTTGTTTTGAATAGTTATTTACCAGAGAATATTATTGGATATGAGTAACTACCCTTATAGAAAACAACGAGCTTAACCATGTTCGAACTTTAAAATATGTAAAAATATGCACAGCAAATTAGTGTCGTTACAAGTATTGTAATGTTTTTGTTAATGTAGCGTGTTAGAAGAAAATATTATGCAGTCTTTAGATTTAAAATTTTAGTTATGGATTAATGTGCACATTAAATTAACTTTTCTACTTCATTTTTATATGACAGATGACCTGAATAATTTTAAACTTTATTTTACTATAATATTATGCTTATTTAACATTATATTAAAACGATTATTTCATACTAAAATTACTAAAAATGTAAGTTCTAAAGGAATAAGTAAAAATCATAATAAGATAGGTAAGTCTTGTAACACAGTAAATAGTTATTATGAAATTATTTTATGATACGCTTATTTTGCTTGATAAATAATCAATAATCATGAATGAGAATAATGATTTTATATTTTTTATGGGTTTTAAAATTATCACTTCTAATTTCTCAGCATTATTGAACAACCTAAATAATTTACATATTATTATAGTAAAAAAAAGGGACTTACAAGTTTCGGAAACTATTATTTAAACATTAAAAATATGCTTTGTTTTTCCATTAATCCAAAGTCCTTACTCTTAAAGGAAAATATATTAAAAAATATCTAATATTAAAAATTGGACGAGTTTCTATAGGTGTGAGTGATTTTATATTTGATAAGTCATTGCGTTCGAAATCGATTTTAAATAGATCCCGCAGTTAACCTTAAAGTGGTCATGATTTATTTCTCCGCAGTAGGTAATACTTTTGTAAAACTAAAAAAAAAATCTTTTTAAAGTACAGCATGTGTTTGATTTACTACCAATAAAGTTACCACACAAAACGTTTTAAGTTTTTTTCTATTTATCCAAATAGTGTTTTTAGAAAAATTCCGTAAAAACAGTGGGTAACCTAACTTTTTAGGAACTGGTTACTTTATAGTTTTTAGATACTTAAACCATTAGGAATCAAAAATAAAATATTTATAATTAATAATTAATTAATTGTATCATAAATTTATATACTAGGTATATAATAATATAATTTAATAGATACGCTGGGTGAGTTATTCAGTTGCTCGCAAATGACCCAGTACATTGTTTGTGAAACATTAAAATTAAATAAATATTTAAAAAGTGCATAAATTGTCATTTTCAATTATTGAATTGAATATTTATATAAATTATTGGTCTTATTTTAATTTTATTAAATCTGCATTACATTATTGTGTGTAACTATGAAGGACGTGGACTAGAAACGCTTTTAAAAACTGCGACGTCACGCCGCTTGGTAGTAATTCTTAATATAATAATAATAAAAGTATATTTTTGTTCTAATGAATAAATATTTACCTTAATATTATAAGGATAAAAAAATATATTTTATGAACTTTTTGGTTACATAACAATATGTTTTTATTATATTAATATTCAAAATTGTTTAAATTTCTAACAGATTTAAATTACTTTACTTTAAAAAAGCTAAATAAACAACCAAATAAACTATTAAAAACTCTTCTTATATTTAATAATATTATTGTAAAATATTTTTCTCAAATCATAAAAAATTTAAATAAAAATGTTTTAATTATGAATATGATAGTAATAAATTGTAAATTTACGATTAAATTATAGTTGATTTTCAAAAAAATAAAAATAAAATATTCAAGCTCAACTGAAGTTAATGGTTAGATAAGGTTGATTCTTTAGGTCATTTTCCGAGGTTTTTCCATTTAAAATTGTATTTGTTCAAATAAAGTATATAAAACGTAAGCTACCACCTGATTTTTTATCATCTAACTAACTATATATATATATAAAAAGAGGGGAAACGTGGTAGGGCCAATATAGGGCTTACCCTGTAATATCATGACAGTATAATTTATTTGTTTTTCACTTTATGGTTTTTATAATTTATTTCTGATTATGACGTTATAAATTATAAATTTATAATATGTATTATAATAAAAAACGCTAATAATACTAAAAAAAAAGATGAATATCATTATATACTATAACGAAATTAGACACCAAATATAATATAATGGCTTCAAAATTCCATAATGTCTAAAAGTACATTATTTATATTTTCCTAGCAACATTCTACAAGTAAAATAATGAAAATTAATCATCTATAATAATATAATTATGTAGGTATGTGTGTATATAAATCCTAATGAATCAATTTTTGGTAACTATATACCTACTATAATTTATAACTCAATTTTTTTAAAAAAAGTAAATTTTGTACAATATATAATACTTAAAATACTTTAAATACTTAAAATTTTAAATAATGCAAATATTTTATTAAAAATGTGGTATTATACTATTTGGTATTTAAATCGAAGTTTAACAATTAAACATAACGTCGTGTTCAAGGTGCAATTAATTATTAAAATATATTTTTTAATCAAAACTGATTATGTTCTGCTTTTATTTGACTTTTAAAGTGTTATTAACTTTAATCTAAAAACCATTAGAACTACAATTATACTAGAAGAATAATTGTGTAATTGAATTATTAAAACAGTAATAAAATTTAAAGTTTAAACGAATTACAAAAGTATACGATTTGGGGCTTTCGAAGGGTTGATATAGTCTTTGCAGACCATCGGGCGATTTAATAGCATTAATTATTATTGCTAGTTAAATGATTTTTCAGATTGAAAATACTAATACGTATTTAAAAATGACCAAAACCATTACCCCGAGCAGTCGTTTTACAGATAACTCATTAATATTAAATAATGTTTACGAAAATCCTAACTAGAAATATTGATTGTAATCAATAGTTTATTTTAACATACTGTTTTAAGCTTGCGTGTCGATATTTATGACCCATATACTAGTTATATTATATACCTATTTGTTCAACTTTTGGAAAAGTTGGTCTCTGTGTATGAATATTATAGAGGTAAGAACATATTGCTTCAAATTCCCTGGCACTCGAAAGATAACATAATAAAATAAAATACATATTTTATTTCTCCATGTTTTGTGATTTGAATCAATTCAAAATATTGATTTTGATGATTTCTCGTCAAGAGGGAGAAAAACTTTCTAAAAATTAAATTTATAACAGCATTTTGTTACCAATGTTTTATAACCAAATTTATAATCCTAGAATTTGTGACTATGTATTCACTTTGTTTGAAACAACATTAAACAATAAAATACATAGGCAGTTTTATTCAAAATTTCAATTTGAGTTTAAATTAATTTATATTCACATTAAGTTTTCTTGGAAAAAAAGTAATGGTTACTTTTTAAATTATGCATACATCTTTTTCCAACATTAAATAGTAGGTACTATATTAGGTACCACGTAATTATGTTTAATGTTTGTTATAATTTGATTTTAATTCCCTGTAAACAAAATGAATTAAATGGAGAGATGTTTTTAAAAATGTAATGCTTAGGTAACAGACTTAATTTTAGTTGTTAAACTTGCACATGTTTTTTGTTTTTATAATATTATATAATGTAAATATCAGTATTAAATATTAAAAGTTTCCTAAACGAGACCATTTTAGGGTTATTAAAAAAAAAAATAATACAAGTATTTACCTTAATAGATATTATACTAACTTTTGAGGTTGAAAGAATGATGGTCTCACGCTGAGTAAAACTATTTATGATGTTTTCACACTAACACGTTATGATCTATAGTATACATTTTATACTACATGTATTTTTTTATTAGCTAAGAATGGACTTCGTCCGTTATGCGAATATGTGTTGCGATAAGGTTTCTAGCGAATCATTCCGGTCACGTACGAGCTTTAGTAAGAAACTGAAATTTTTTTTATGTAATCCGTATTCATGTAAATAAATAAAAAAAAAAGAAACAATATCTTAACTCTTGAGTTATAAACTATTCGGCAATGGTCCAATAAGCGACCTAAACATACATTTTTGGCCCATTCACACCCACATATAGCTATTCAATTTATTTCTATTTATTTTTCTTGTCTTATAAAAATTCATTGTAATTTATATCATAAAAGCATCAAATTTATCAATTATAGTTTGCTTGTTTGGGAGAAGGGATCTCCACCACTTCTCTTTAAGTTGTATAGGTAATAATGAAGATGCGCCGTTTACTCTTATTCCCTATCTCTTTTCCAGTTATGATAGGGTTAGGTTAGTCAGTTAACCTAATTATTGGTAGGTACCTACTACCTAGTAACCTGGTGACATTGGTTATTGTTTTGTTAAATTGATTTATAGCGAGTGAGGTGACAATTAAAAATATAAAAACGCATATTATGTGTTATTAAATACAATTACGGCTCTAATTAGTTGACTATTGCTATTTTTATGGTATTAAATATCGTTTTGTCCGTTTATTTTGTTTCAATCACTTTATAAGACTGTAAGTTTTTTAAATAAATATATTGCATTGTTGATTTCAATTAGAGAAAATTTTAAATTTAAATTTTACTTGCATAAGTTATATTCCTATACAAATGAATATCATTTAGAGGTATTAGAAAATGTACAAAGTTCCAGTTACTACTTTTAATTTATTTGTCAAACCTATTTATCCTATTTAAAAGACGTGAAAGTCAACAATGTAATTCTAAATAAATATTTGAATTATTCTTTTTCCGTCTTATTTGCAGAGTTATTGTCTGCTTTAGTTTAATCCAGTTCAATAAAGAAACGTTTTCAACAATATAAATTATGCTAATTATTTAAAGAGCATAGTCCTATGTAAAATAATAAAATATCCTATTTAAAAATGCTCGTTGTGCGTGTGGTATATATTATATTGTAATGTTTAGAACAATCTAATTAACAAAATATAATGTACATAACTATAATTAAATTGTAATTTATTGTAAATATTGTAACTAATTGTAATCTATTATACAAGTAGATAATTGTTATTAATGTCTTTGCAGGCGAATTGTTATGCATTATGATAATCAATATTTTAATGTTAAAACTAAATATTGTAACATGTTTGTCATAGAGAATTATATTACAGCATAAAAAAATAATAGATAACACAGATAGAAAATTTAATAAGTTTCAAAAGTATTATTAGTAGGAATATAAATATTTTTATTTGTGAATATAAAACGGTGTTAGCTAAATAAAACCCAGTTGAGGAGGGGGGTTGTTCTATTCACTACACCATGGTTATTGTCTATTTGACAGAGGGTATTAATGGAAAATGCCTCGAGCCTCGATTTTTTTCTGGGTAACTACCAAAATTTATTTATTTTTCTAATGGATTTTTAAAAACTATTAAAACGAATTTAATATTATATTATATTATATTATATTATATTTTTATTTTATATTATTGACTGTAACGTAATAGGTAGACATGAAGTAACTTATTTTATTTATTTTTAAATATCAATGTGAAGATGTGATTTTTTTCATATGTTTTATGGTATAACATGAATTAGATATTTGAGGGGATACGGAATAAAAATTTATTAGATCCAAAGGCCAACAGTATTTTCTGCTCTGAGTTCTCAAAATTCTAAATACCTAATAAACTTATATTATCATACTTTGTTCACGTATACGACATGGGCGACTGCGTACGTAGAGCTCGATACGTCTACACGAATCGGCGGCGATAACACAACGGAAATCGTTAAGGGAGGCGTTATATCTTATTTCGTATGCAGCGCACGACAACGAAAAAGACGTCCGCCGCAATAATAACGTGAAATGGGACTGGCAGTAAAAATATATTATCTCGTCGGCCTTGGTAGGGGTGGGCCGTGTGTGTGCCAGCAGCAGCATCAACGACAACAATAATAGAATAATGGCGTTCCGGTTCCCCGAAATGAAATCAGCGCGGGAAATGTAATATTATAGTAAAACGTAGGCAACGGGTGTTAGGTTTTATTTTCCTGGGTTTGTGCGGCGACGATATGTTCGAAAGAGAATCGATCGAGTTCGTAGATGACCATTCGTCGAAATTATAAATCCAAGTCAAACAAAGACCGAGCATAGTACATAATCATAATAAAATATTGTTTTATTATTATTATGTTATTGTCTTGCGTGGAAGTATTATTATTATTATTGGTGGTGGTCCTTGCGCGACCTTACGGGATCGGCCGATAATTTAGTGGAAGAAAATTCCTCGAAATATATCCGACAAATTATTTAATTTAAGTTCTACGAGTATTGAATAGGTAAATAAATATATTTTTTTAATTGAAAAAGATCGTAGGTGGGACTTAATATCCTTCTCAAAGTTCTAGAGTGGCGCAATTACGGGGGTGCCAACGGTGTTTACTAGTTGCGGACAAAGTATTAAAAATCATGTGAATTGTGGACAAAATTTAAAAAGGTAACATACGAAATGCGGACAAATATATATCATATTAATTTCCAATTATTATTTCTAGTATAATGATTGCGGACGTTGGGCAGTTATTATTTATTTTGATATCTACGATTATTGGACTGATTATTTATCAACAATAGTATTGTGTCAGTGTTTTTGGGACGGCAGCCTAAATTAAAAGATTTATTGCATATATTGTAATATTTAATGCAGTCATTAGTTTTAACTAAAGTATATAGTGATAGCATTGATTATAGAATAGCCTATTCTATAATGAATTGGTATTAGGGGTGAAATGAGAAACTTTTAAAAAATATTAATTTTCGGGCTATCATTTTTGTTATCTAATGAAGGGGATGAAAGATTTTTCTTCAAAAAGTCTATAATACTATAACTAGTATGTAGCCGACGCCAAGTGGTGGTGCTTCAGATAGCTGGTTTAAATGTTTTTTTCTTATTTTTTATTTTGATTGTTTAATATTATATACTATTATTGTGGTAAATAAGTGACATAACATCATCCTGTCGAGAATATTGGAATATTTTAAAATTATGCCACCGGTTAATCACCAATTGTTAAAAAAAAGTAGGTACAGGTTATATCAAATAAATAAGTAATGAAGAAATATTTCCTAACCTTTAAAAATTAATGCAAGTTGCATTAATTACCAAAGCGAGTTCATTAACATGTGAACATAGTTCACCTCGAGAAAGATCAAAAAATTAGGTCAAGAATTAAGAAGTAAATATACATATGGTAAAGCGAGGTTTTGCCAATATTGATCAAAAAGTTACAATCAACAGATTAATATCATATAATACAAAACAAAATTTAAATTTTAGCACTAAAATATTTAAAAACTACGAGTATACTTTGTAATCGAATTATATATTTAAAGACGATCGGAGAATTTGAATAATTGGTTACGTAGAAGAATGACGTGGTTGGCAGTGGTGGTGTGGCGTTTTAAGGGAAATCGAAGTGAAAGACTTAAATATGTAAATTAAAAAAAGGTAGAATCACAAGCATACTGCAACCGTATATTACGCGAGGGACGTGGATGAAGTAGTCGTTAGCAGTCAAAGTGAGAGGGTCTTCAGTCATCAATTACGAGTGTGTTTAATATATAAATATTTTTTAATAATTTTACAAGAAATATGGCAATGTTTATTGTTAGTATTTATAAAAATGTTATAAATATAATGAGATGATTTTCAATATTTCTAGGTAGTTCCATTAGAATTTAAAAGTAAGTGATTTTTTGTGATATTTATGTGTACCTATGTCATATGTTTATGTCATTATATTACAAGTTTATTTATAAATAAAAAGATATATATTATAATAAAGGTAATATGTATTCCATTATGTAATATTTGCGTATAGTGTATCATGTGTTCTTGTTTGTGTATTAAGTTAAATGTATGCATACATTTTTTTCAGTTAAATAAAGCCTTTTACAAATTAGGTTTCGGCCATTGGATAATTAAATGCAAATCGTTTGTTAAAAATGAAAAACAAACTATATGATATTCGTAAAAATGATTTAAATAGTACTACGACACTAATGTTTAATTCAGGTGACATTTATTTTTACAAATGAGCATGATCACGAATGACAAAAAACAAAAATAAATGTAAAATTATATATACGTATTTTTACAGGGCTTGGAAAAAAACCGTTTTTATCGAAAACTACGTTACGCGTAATAATATGTACCCACGTTAAAAAAAATAATAATAATAACAATGAACATTACGAAAACTAACTTTAAAGGTTTTTCTAGCAAATAATAACAAAAAAAAAAAAAAAAAATGGAATATGTATAATAATAAAGTTAAGTTGTAGGCACTTATATTATTCAATGTGATTTCGAGTGAGCATTGTCTAGTAGTGTTTTCGTTAAAGATTGTCAAAATACAAGTTCTCGAATAACTTAACACAGAAGAAAAAAAAATATATATATAAATGTAAAGTAAGGGCCATTAATGTGAAAACTATGGAGTTCCGTAATGTTATTGCAAATATTTGACGTTGTTTTTATTTATGTACTATTAATGATTTTTTTATGTCCTTTAGAGTTTTCCAGTCAATTAACTTCATTTCTAAAAATTTGAGATGAATTTTTCTTCTCTCAAAATTAAAATCTAAGGTTATTAAATACTGAAATATTTTTGACATTTCAAAGTATATTATAGAAATATAAAATTAAAACACAATTTGAAATTAAATTAACAACGTAAATATTAAGAATTGTTTTATGAGCAAGAATTCATTACATGACTGAAATCTATATATAGGCTATGATATTATTAACTAAACCTATTGAACTATTATAAAACGATAGATGATAAATGTAATTATTCATCTGTTATATATTTTTGTGGGTTATTAATAATATCATATAGTCAACGATAATAAATCACCGAACAAAAAGGTAACATGCAGCCTTGACATCTGGGTGATAAAAACAAAAAATATGACGGAGCAATTAAAATTAATTATTGCAGACCTATTCATGGATTTATAATATAGCTAATAAATATTTTATTTAAAAATAATTCCCGACTCGGATTCGTACATAAAGCGTCTCCGGTTAATTAGCATATTTTTCATTAGTGATTTGAATCGAGAATTGTCTCGATTTATTTTCTACGGAAATGTCTTCTATAGTACAATAAAAATAATACTTTAGTGCGTGTGTTTTGTAATAAATAAAATCATATTATAATATTGTCAATATTGACTCTATATATAATCTATAATAAAATGGCAAAATCATAAAAATTTAAATTGTGTATAATGTTAAAAACAAATAGAATTTTATTTAACAAAAAAAATTTAAAAAAAATGAATACCTATTAGTATTTATTTAATATGCTTATATCAACCCGTACAGGCAACTACATATTATTTTATAACTGAAATTCATATTTACTTAATATTCATTATTATTGTAGACACCGGAAAGTTTTTTTTTCAACATTTTGTATTATGTCATCTGTTAAAATTATAGAATTAAGCTTAAATGGTAAGTAAGACAAAATAGTGACAGAATATACAGAAAGAAGAGGCAGTAGAGATACTTCAGTATTATAAACGCCTGAAAGTAAAATATTATTTTTGATTATCGACAAGTCTCTGTAAAATTTTAGACGTATTATACTATGTATTTTATCATTCAGAAGCGAAAATAATTTTTGTTGTGCTATGTTTTCCAAGTAGTGAATTTTGTTGTTATTTAATAATTTAATGTGTTTTTTCAATACCTGTATAACGATGGATAAGGGGTACAAATATGACTAAGAAATAATAATGTTAAAAATATTCGACGATTTATAATACATGTTGTTATGAGTATGCCCTAGACACATTAACAAATAAAAATTACTGAAATATTGCTATACTAATTTCCTATATACGAAAAATGTATAAATTCAATAATTTAATATGTGTAACAAAATATCCAACCGTCAAAATCGCATAGATTTAGGTCACATGAATAATATTCAATATTAAATTACTCTGCAAGTCAATGCAAATCGGCTTGTACATTTTTACCTCCGTAAAAAAATATGTAGGTATTTTATGATTGTTGACACTTTTTCATTTGAATATAGTAAATATTATTCTGTCAGTAAGTTGGTACCTAATAAACCTCTATTTTATTTTCAAAAAAATGTGAAAATGATTCAAAATTATATTATTAATATTTAAATTTAATTTAATATTCTTCTTCAGTATCGTTTCTATTTAGAAAACATTATTATTTAATTTAACAATAAATGTGTATGTGAATCAAATAATATATATTCATTCAAAAATATTTGTATAAATAAATTTAAGTTTTCTCTAATTTTGTATTGACTTTTTAATGAAAGTAAAAAAATTGTTTTAATTTAAATATAGTCGATTTTTGATAGTTAAAAACTTTATACGAACACAATCAAAATGAAAAAATTATGTATTATTTATATTAAAGGAAAAAAAATACGCTGATGCCTCAAACAATATTTACAGATTTTGAATTCTAATGTCTGCAGTAATATTATAAAAAAACTAACTTTCAGGCGGTCAATGCTTTTGCCTGGACACAAATTCGACGACAAAACTGAAAACTAACCGAAAAGTATTGGTAACCTTGCTAGTGCTTACTTATCGGTACTTTTTTTTCTCATTCATATTATTTTTAAATATGTTTTATTTTTAATAAAACTTTCCGTATTTTGTAATGTTAGACAACTCTAAGCATAATTTATTATATTATATGGTAGTTTAAAATACTGCTGGAAATGCGCTATATTGTGTGATGGTTAAGTTTTTAACGAGTTCATTTAAATGATTCTATGAATTGCGTGGCGTGTATTTTTAACTGTGTTTATTTTTCATTTTCTAGCTCATGTTTAAAGAAATGGCCATGAATGTTATGTAAATTTGTCAAATTTAATCTAGAGAATAACTTGTTATAAAAAAACTAAAAAACTTTAGTTTTCATTTAGATTTTTGTTTTATTTTTATATAATTATAATTCAATTGGAATTATACAGGTACTTATACACTGGACCTTTTATTTAAAAAATAAATTGTCTCTTAAATATTTCTGATATCATTAACTACATAATAGACTAATGTTTAGAAGTATCTGAGTTTAGAACATGATTTATTTCAAAACAATAATGGCAAGTCCGAATTGTTACTAACCTTAAATTGTAATTAATGTTTGCCATTAGTATTAATTATTGATACGTTGACTGTAGTCGTTTATATGTACAGATGGTTTCATACGAATTGATTCCCCAAACTAAATTAATTGAATCTTAATAAATAAAACCGACTGTAACAGTTGAGTCATAGAAAACATTTTTTATTGTTCCTTTATGAATTTTAAGAATTTAAAATAATATTATGGACCTTATTAGTGCTCTTACAGATAATTTTGTTATTGAAGAACATCTGCCAAGGTGTAACTTTTTCCTGTCAAACTTTAAACCATCAATTGATAAAACATCAATATAATTCTTATCAAGCTCTGCTCTTGCTTTATCGTTTACAAATAAAAATTTGTAGCAAGTACATTAAATGAAAAATTCACTATGATTGAATAATTCAAATTAAGTATAATATTAAACAAGTTTAAACGATCTCATGTAATTTGTTCATTTTATATTTACAATAAATTGTAATAAACCATTCAATTTAAAATAACTATTGGTTGATGTGTAAGCAGTTTAATATTTTTTGACCCAAGGTAAATAATTAGGTATTTTCTAGACAGTAAAAATGTTTTTATTTTGAAAAACGTATGTTGGAAATAATGTAATTTAAACCACTCGATGCTTATATAATAAATATATTATATAATGATATGAAAAGTGGAATAATAAACGAGGATAAAATAAATAAGTGTAAGGGTATAAATGCATAACAAAATAATTGGGAAGAATAATATGACATACGTATAGGGACTAGGGGACTTGCGTTATACAATTTCAAAAAAAAAAAAAATTAATATTTAATTTGACAGCGACTTTGTGACAGGCATATTATAGAAATGAGAATAGTAATGTATGTATAAATTATGATTAAAATAGATGGTAGAGTAGATAACAAGCACAGAAGACATGTATATATATTATATAGGCTTATTTACAAATATTTTCAGTAAAATATATTTCAAAAAAATAACACAATATTATACCTTATACTTCACGTAAAAGTAATGACGCGTAGCTTGTGGTTGAGCGTTTAAAGTTCGAATTACGACTTACAACCAAGAACGGAGATAGAGATTAGAGCCGTCATATTTTAATGTGACGACTGATAACGAACGATGATTGTTATTAAATTGTGTATTATACCTATATAACGCTTGGTCTTAGAGCTCTGCATGATTAAATTGTATTTAATCAGCTAGTGGCGTTTTGGGGTCTTCAGATTGGGGAAAAATGATTATTTTTACTAAAAATACATTCATGATCAAAAAAATGTATATTATCAATATGATTTTGACTTTTAATTAATAATATGTACATAAAAAAAGCAATTAAAGTATAAAAATAAAGGCTTTTAGAACTATAAATATTTTTTAACTTATGTATGAAATTCATAAGCGCACTGGGAGGATCGCCTTGTCACCCCTCTCCCACCAGGGACATGCCCAGCTCATCCAAAACGGTAGCTCACCCGAAGCACGTTGAACGTCCGCTTTTTTTATTCAGTACGGTCAATTTATCCTAAACTTGTCAGTCGACATCCTGTTCTAATTGGTGCATTTTGGTGTTAAGTGACACGTCATTTTTCACAGTTTATTTTGTATACAACAACCAGGTGTGGCAGTTATGACGGTAACTATTGGTAATTTAACAGTGGTTTGAATGAAAGGCTTATTTAAGCTACAGCACGATATACGTACAAAGTACCTGTTTATGTGTTTTATAAAATACAATTCTAACTTTTAAGTTGCTTTTATGTTTTAGAACTCAATTATTAATTGACTCCAGTATGAGGTATCTTAAACGGGTTATTTTCCTGCTGTATATTGAAAAAAATGCTGTAAATCCTATTGATAATCGCTTGCTTTGACGTACAACCCGAATTTTATCTAGATAATAATTATAAATAAAGACATTTAAAAATAACTTCTTTTGTAGTAAGATGTTGACTGAAAATGTAATATTCATTTAATGTTTAAAATATACTATTAAAACATAAAATACAACAGTATTCTTATAATACATTTTTTAATATTTATATTTAATAACTATATTGCTATAGCAAGACAATTCTAGTATACTATAAACATTTGAGATAGGTATTTGTAAAATTACCATTTGTTCCCAATAGTTTAGTGAAGTTAGTTGTTACAATAGAGGTTACGCGATATTGAGAAAAAACTGTGTCTCAGCTAACCTCCTCCCAAACCTACTTCTAGATCAGCTCCCGTTTTGTGTGAATAGCAATATAAGATAGAGTTAAAAACAATAGTTAAAATCTATTATATGAACAAACAAATAAAAAATTACGATTTCCTTCAAACCATTATATTCAAATGTTTGGTGGAAACTATTTTTTTTTCGTAGTTTGTGTATCTATTATATTAGATAAGAAAGTGGAATACGAATATATATATATACACGTGTGTGTGTGTGTATCTACTCGTATTTATGGGTAAAACAAAAACAAGAGTGGAATGTGTTTTTCCTCAATACGACTTAACAATTGTAGTTTGGATAATTGGAACTTTGTTGTCCAGCCCGCGTGTAATATAGCCATCGCAAACATCTTAAAACAATAAAGACAGACCCAACATAAGATATTATTATAGTTTTTATTTGATCGTATGTAGTCATTCCTTGCTGAGACTTCATCTATCGAAATAATAATATTGAGTATTGAAACGTAGTCGAATTCCAACACTTGAATCGCAGTCATTTGTGCGTTGTGCCGGAGGAGTAAAATTGTGCATATTATATTATTTTATCATATACTATAATATATTAATATCTTATGTTTGTTAATGAAGTCGAATCGACGTCCGAATGATCGGACAGAGATGTAGATGTCTATACAGAATCATAAATTATAGGGCGTTGTTTTGAATTGATTTTACTCAAATACGTGGTCTAATGCGTTATTAAAAATGTATAGCCCTGTTAAAAATGTTATCAATATGAATCAATCTTAAAGAAAACAATAACGACAATTTCCTATGAAAAAAAAATTATTTATTTATTAATTAAATTAATAAATGCTTAAAAATTTAACTAACATAAAATATGATTAGCAAATATACCTAAGGGTGTATGATTGTCCCTATCATCCCTATAAAATACACCACTAACACAGGACTATCAGAAGTACATAATATTGTTATACCAATTTAGTAAAATTAATATATTATTATATGTGTATAATATACTGTATATTATAATATGGATTTTATAATGCTATGCGAAAATTTGAACGTTGAACATTTGAATAATTGTTATGATTTATTATATTTAGTGTAGCGGAATAGACGAAACACATATTTATATGATAATATGAAATGTTTAATATTCCTTATATGTAATAATGAAATAGTCGTAAATATTAAACTACCTATATTTTTTAAGTTTTAAATTATATCGTTTTAAAACAATGATAATATATTTATATTGTAGATCAGATATCAGATATGAAATAACCAATGTTTAAGATATCTAATTAAGTTAAAAAAATACTTTATTCTTTTTAATTAAAATGTAGAGGTACCTATTATAAATAAAATATTTTCTCACAAGTTGGAGATTTAATATCATTTTACTGAATAAACTATTAATTTCAATAAATTGTTATACCTAACTTATTAATATTATTATGTCATATAAAAAATTAATATAATGACCACAGAGAAACCTACCTAGTCCTCAGTGAAAATCTGTGTGGTTATAATATTAACCTTTAGACATATACTAATAGATTGCTATCAATGACAGAAAAAAATATAATATCTCACCTAATAGGTATGGACGAAACATTAGGACCAGGCACGGAAACATTACAAATATTATGATAACCTTCAAAAGAAAGATTGACCTGTATAATAAAATTCAGAAAGCTTAGCTGTATGTTTGTATTATAATATTACTGCGAAGTTTATGTATTGTATATATTTATTTAACTTCTATATGAATTTATAATGATTATATTATGTATGTACAATGATTTAAAATCAAAAGAATAATAACTTTTTTCAGTTCAATAAAAAAAAATTAATATCTTATTATAATTTTATATTAAATCTTATATATTTTTTTATAAAATATGTTGTATAGTATATAAAGTGCTGATTGTTCAATATCTAAAGTTGAATTTATTAATAACCAATAATAAAAATAAATATTTTCTATTAATATGTATACATTTTATAATTATTTTTGAATTTGTAATATAATGTTATACTTACTACCTAATGAGCTTTTATAAAACTTTATATTTACGAACTAAATTAATTGGTTGATCGCGAAAAATGTGTTAAATCTAATTATTATAATGAATATAAGACAAAATAATGGTTTTTATTTTTAAAAAGAAAAAAAATATATATATTTTTTTATGACACGATAGTATCATATTTCATTTGAAATAAATGAAAAATATTTTTTAATACATTTTGACATGGTAGGTTGCAATAGAAATTTACACTTTATTCACTCTTTCAAAATTTTTTTTATGTATTTGTACAGCAAAATTCGTATCTATACTTCTATAGTATTATTTATTAAATAATTATAGTGTTCACGTTCATTTTTATAGTCATATGAATATTTCATTACGTACCTATTTCGTACACAGTGATAGCCACTGCTATTTTTTCTAGATACATATCTACTTAAACCTTATACTTAAGTACAGTGATAATATTAAAATAAATATTTTCAAACACAGTATATTAACATGTTTATAATATTTACATTTTAAAACGATTTAATCAAATTATATGATGTATTGTATTATTATACATTATAATATCTAAAATATAGGTTTTAGGGGCGTATCCAAGGAGTGGTTTTCAGAATGTAGGTAGTTCATTGAAATTTTAACATTAAATATGTTTTAATATATATAATATGATATTTAATTTAATATCATAATTAAAATTAAGTCTAATAAAAAAAAATTTCATATAGGTATTAAATATTATAATAAAAGGTTAATATGTAATATATATTTGTAATTTTTAAAAAGCTTATAATTTTGAAGTTAATATAAATATATGTATATATATTATAACGTACGTGTTGTCTTAGATAATGTTCCCAATTAATATGCTCTAATATTAAAAGCAACAATATAGTTGAATGAAA
Source organism: Aphis gossypii (assembly GCF_020184175.1). Classification (NCBI taxonomy): domain Eukaryota; kingdom Metazoa; phylum Arthropoda; class Insecta; order Hemiptera; family Aphididae; genus Aphis; species Aphis gossypii. The sequence goes on from NC_065530.1 coordinate 59,130,005, forward strand.
TATTCTGAATGTAAAATAATATTTATATTATGCTGTGTTATGCATCAATGAGTCGGACACAATAACACGTGTAGGACACAACTAGATACGTCTTAAATAAGAAATTATAATATTGATATACCTATCGGTTATCTAGATATTTGCATATATTATCAGATATCAGTGTTGTAATATACAGTTTTAACAATGAATGTTGGTTTGATAATTTAATGGATTAAACTTTATTCTAATACGGATTTAATTTATAACCTAAATACTAAACTAAGTTACCATATTTTATTACATACATTTGCTAGGTTTGTGACTTTATAGTTTATGCTTATACATAAAATATATTTATTAGTTATCTATTGGTTATGAAGTCAACTTAACGTATAGTTGTAAAATGATATCAAATAAAAAAAGTAATTATTATTGAGTACTTATTGAATTTTTCCTTTCTCTTTTAACACATTTTTGGTCAAGCTATTTATAAAACTATCGAGTATTATTGCGTCATATATGACATTATGACGTATTGAACGAACTACAAAATATACTTCTGTTATACGAAATACATGTTCACCAATTTATGGTTAGTTTTTCTATAAATGTACAGAACCAGATTGTTTGAAAAATAATGAAGAATTTTCATATTTGATGGCCGAGTAAAATGGTTCTAATAATAATATTATTTTACTACAATATGTGGTTCAGAAATGGGAGCTTCTATGCAATTGTTTCAATTGTTAAACTGGAGAAGATTTCTAAACGTAAAATGCAATTTTTCACGAATAAAAGAAGAAATAAAAAGTAAGGAATCGTTTTTATCGTAGTTTTTACCACACTATTTTTAAGAAAAAAATCCAATAAATTTAAAATTACATTTCACGTTTTACACAGAGATGAAAACTATAGTAGAGAAAAACTGCAGTTGTACGTTTTCTCTTAATCTAAAAACATAGCGTTAAAGTTCAAACTAAAGAATCGCTTCTCTTTTTAAAAGTCCAAGAGGAGAGCAAACAGCAACTTGTAAAACGGATCTTCTTTCTGTTTTGTCATTTTTATTTTCATAAAATGTATAGTTATTATTTAGCCAAGTGTTCGTTTTATCGGTCTCTAAACTTGACACTTTTTTTTCTGGGAATTTATTATTTTAAGTGCACCCAAACATTATACGTAGGTTTGCTTCTTTGTGCTTAATTATATCGGATATTCTCCCTTCTCAAATTCTGTCAGCATCAATTAATAGAATATAGTAAATTAGTAAGTTTTCTTCTTGCATACATAGTTGAAAAGCCTGCTATTCTTACTAAGTTCTAAAATTTTCAAAACTAATTTTTCTGTTATAAATCATCCAAAATAGATAGTTCACCTGCATAATACGCATCTTATATTATGTACTTTATAATTTATAATTCTGTCTAATCTTCTTACATTATATATTCATCACAACTTTCTTGTTTTCGTAACGTTCAATATTTCTTATCTATATTTTCCGCTACAAATTATAGTAATAATATTTAAGAGGTAGTTTTAAATGTCAAGGGTGGTAAAAATGTCTTAAGTCTTTAGTATCTTTTGAATAGATACTCTGGAGTTTGAATAATTCGGAATATAAAAAAAAATGTAAAAATTAAAAAAATAACAAATTTTCAAGATTAAGATTTATGGGAGCTTACTTAGTTGAACAAATGTACATAATCCCAAATCCGACGGTTTTATTCCAATTTTCTGACGGCGCATTATTATTATTATTATTTTTATAAGTTAGAAATGTCAAAAAAACAAACAGCGTGTTTTCATGTTTCTATATAAACGAATAATCGATATTACATAGGTATCATGATATGGATGAAATAAATGCGACAACGAAATGGTTTATACATTACATTTTTAACAGAATTCGATAGCGTGTAATTCGATTGCAATCTTGAGCAGGCAAACTTTAAGATTAAGGAAAATCAAACAAAATTATGCAAAATTTCTATGGGTATTGCTTGGATATGTGCTCCGTAAATTTGCGTTGATTTTAAATATTTGAGTCGCACCGATACAAACAAAAAACAAACAGATAAACATAATTTAACGTGTCCCATGTTATCCAGAGAGGTCTGACAACTTTACCGAAAATCGTGTAAATCGATAAACACGGTTTTAAAGTCGTCTCTGTGACGCTTCATGAATAATTTATTATTGGCGAAAGCATATTTTATTGTTAAAAACAAAACTCAACGATCAAGACTAGATACTGTGGGCGTGTACAAAAAAGGGCATGAAATATTATAGGTATACTTCTTTTTATGGAGAAACACTAATTTTTTCCATTTATTTTTTAGTGTATTTTTTATTAATATTGCTAACCACAAACTGAATGCGTTAAAACAATTTTGCCTTTTATTAAGTACATATTATTTGAAAAAAAAGATCGACATTTTAAACTAAATAATTTTTTATTAATTTTTATTAATTAATAATCTAAATTTTACCTATTATAACAACCGATAACAATAACTTTATAGTCAAAAAAATATTGTTTTATACTTTTGTTAGATTCAAATTTTGTGGAAATAAAAAAATAAACAAAATACAAAAATCCATACTTCACTGATAAACAACATTAAAAATACAGCAATCATTGATTATTGGTTATAAAATAAAATCAAAAACGTTGTCAGAAATCAAAAAATCAAAAAATCTAAAAAATTTCTTTTCACTAAAATAGTGAAAAATAAAATACGTATAAGAGAAAAAAAATAGCTAAAACGCTTCGAATTACGTAATATAAAATGTAAATTTAAATGTACAAATAGTAAATCTGTCTAGAAAATCAATCTTTTGTTTGTTAAAAAAACTCGTGAAATACGTTTCGGGAAACTTAAAAACATACGAAAAAATCGTGCCAAAGCCATAATATTGTCCGAGTGTCGTTTGATAGATATGTCGTTGACAGATCGTCACGGAATGTGTCTGTCTGATGGTCTTATATTATAATAATATCATTATACAGCGCGAGACGTTGATGCGTTTCTAAACTTTTTATCGATTTTTCCCCATGAAATAATAAAACAAAACAATTTTTCCACAGTGAATTTTTAGCCAAAATCGGCTTACGCGCTCGTGTTTCTCACCTGCGTAGTTGATGACACGGCGGCGGTGGCGGCGACGGGCAACAGCCGGAATGACAATATTATTATCGTCCATGTTCGAGCGTGTTTCCGGGCGTCACTTCCGGAGGCTACAACCAAGGCAACGGTGATCCGATAACGACGACGACGAAGATATCATGACACTTTATTTTATGATAGTATTAAAATAGTATACCTAATCTATCCGAAGGCGTGGCACAAATCGTTGGCGTAAAATTTCTAACGTTTATCGAACTGTGGACGACCCAAGAATTTACAAATTGTAGACGAAAAAACAAAATATACGAAAGAAGACGTAGGACGCGACAACTCACGCGCACAATCACTGTTGAATAGATAATATTATGTCGTCCGATATTATAGCTGTGTCAACGGTGTTAATTTCAAATGCGTTAACGATACATTTCCTGTATACAGTGGTCTATTCATGTTTTCATTTAGGTACCACGTATCGTTTCCAACACATTACACTCGGACCGAGGGTCATATTTTCGTTAATAAATACCTAGTTCATAAAATATTATCGTGATAAATGAATACTACTCCATATATTTGGATGAAACATTTTTTTGTATTTTTATTTAAGTATTTATAACGAATATTTGAACGAACCTAAAACTTGGTACTTTGTGAATATTGATTTCGGAAAAACAAAATTCATAAGATTTTTAAAGTGTAATATAAGTTCTTTAAATAAAATAATAATACAAAATAAAAGATTTTTTTTTAAGTATTTTTATGATTGGTATTTTCAATTTTGAATAGGCAAACGATTATAATGAGTAGATATATCAGAAGAGGAATTAGGATTTAGACACATTTCAAATGTTTTCATCAGTGTATTATTTTGATATAGGATTACTAAGTTTTACTCATTTTATTTGCAACTTGGGTAATTGGTAGACGAAAATAACAGTTTGTGTTGAATAATATTATAATATTTAGTGAAAATAGGATAAACGCGTTCGAAAATTTGGATCGTTCAAGTCATAATTTTATTGTTTTCGGATATCCGCCGGCAACGGAGAAACGTGTAGAAAGTTTGGTAACCGTTACACACCAAAATACCAAATATACACACGCATAATCACACGAATATGGAATACAATAACATAGCCGACTTAGATTTAATGCAGAAGTTGGTAAAATGACCGACTGCTCTTATCAATGAAGTTTGTGCTTACAGTGTTTTCAATGTGATGTGATATAATAACCACCAAAATAAGTAAATAAATGAGATTTTATATTATATCATATATATTTTATTATATTTTGTTATTATTTGGCTGTTATCGTTGCGGTGAAATTTGTAAACACAGACCTCTTTGATGTGAAAAGTCGGCCATTTTACTCGCTTTAAAATATTGAACTGTGGTTACAAAGAAAGTCGCAGCTATCTAGTTTCACTAGACCATATATCTTTGTCGGCGCATTTATAATAGTAAACTACCTACCTACGATTTTCGGTGATAGATTAAAGCCGCGAGAACACAGTTGCTTACGTCGTCAGTCGTATCGTGTCCAAAAGTTTAGATCTTCTTTCCGCAACTATGGAAATTTTCCAGTGGATCACGGTTAGTGACAGATTGATTCATAATAACAATTCAGAATGCGATAAAAGATACACGATACGGCAGATGACGTAGCTGCAGTAAACCCGGCATTATTAATGTATATACCTTTCTTTGATCGTCGTCGTCGTCGTCGCGCGCACGTACGTTATACGTTTGATCCCCACTGCGGATCGAGGTAGGGACTTCAAACTTTTCGCGGACGCGGCACGCGGTGAAAAACACGCAGTCGCGTCCATCCGTTCGATCGACCGCGAGATCGTCTGACGAGAAGTAGAAAGAGGGAAAAATACGTTTGATGTATGGATACAGGGCGATAGCGTTTCCGCCATTATATTATCGTCTCCCGACGAGCCGAGCACGTGTGATACATGTATAGGTAGTAGTTATATTATATTATATTGTTCGCGCAATGAGCGGATTCGTAAAGCCTAACTTACGCGATAGCGAACGTTTGCGTGTACGTGTTTTGCACAGCGAATAAACTTTTTTTGGATTCGTAATTTTTTTTTTTTTTCCAAGTCTTAAAAGCATATTAGGCAATTTACTGTATAGTTTTTTTTTTATTTTCGCTGACGACTTTTTTACGTATGTATCCTCGCGCAGCCACACGCGATCACGGACCACGTATTATGCTTATATTATTATTTATATCATACCATAAGCGTTTTCAACTGTCGTTCGTCACGATAAAAATACCTATTATTTAATTCGTACCTACTATTACTGTCGTATTATTCGAACTCATCATACGTGAGAGTTCTCGAGTAGTTATAATACGCGTTTCGAATAAACGAGTGTCGTCGTTATACTAACAAATAATAATATTATACTCATTAGTCGCTTTTCGTTAACGACATAAAACGACGCATTATTACAGAATAATATAAATCTATAACGTGGGTATTATGCGTGTAGGTTAAAAATATAATTTAGTACGTGTTGAAAGTGTTAATAGACATTTAAGACCTTTTATACAAATTATAATTTATTTTAATTTATTTCTGTGGATTTTATATGATTAGGTTAGGTATTTTGATTGCTGTTTGTCTTAAACGAATCAAATACGCAATCATGATTTATGTTGTAGCACTCAGCGGGGGTCAGTCGATATATATATATATATATATATATGTTGTCTTGCATAACGAATTTTAGAGGTATTTTTTTTTTTAAATAGTGATAAATTATAATCACATACCGTTTTAAGTACCAACATGTAAAATAAAATTATTATTAAAAAAAAATTATTATTTTCGACTGTACAAGTTTTAAAAGTATTTAAATAATATCATAAAAATTAAGAGCGTACTTGACCTGGGTTTAGGGGAAGAAGTAATTTTTTATGTGTTTCTTTTTAATTGGTACAAATTACACTTTTATTTTTTGAAGAATTAAAAACTTTTTTCTATTAATTTACCAAAAGTTCTCTTTGAAAAGATGCTCTCATTCGAGTAAATAAATAAAAATGTAGGTATAAATATAAATAATGCAATTAAATTAATATATACAATGAAACTTCCATATCACAAAGTCTCAACGGGCAACAAAATAAACTCTTATTATAGAGAAATTTGTTAAATAGAATTAAATAATTTTATTACTAATTTGGTTGTAGATCTCAAATACTTTGTTAAATGGAAGTTTTATTGTATTATACGTATATTTATATAAAAAGGAATACATAACAATATAAATATATGTATTATTTTAAATAATTATGTTAATATAGTTAAAAAATGAAGAAAAAAAATATGAATGATAAAAATAAAGGGGAGGAATTTCTGCATTCCTACCTTTAATAAATTATACCATGAAAAATACTAATACAGTAATACTAATAGTATTTATAATAATTTACATCGTAAAGTCTACAATAACATCACACTTATTAGTCTTTGACAATTGTGTGACTTTTTTACGTATCAACTACTTATGAATAAATGAATTAGACAAATAAATTATTGATCACGGACAGTTTTGTTAAATATTATTCACTTGAAAAACGGTAAAATATATATTTTAATTTCAAATAATTGCGAGGGTAAACATTTAAAAAATATGTATAAAATACCAGAACTTAACTGTATATTATGCAACTACATAAGAATTATTTTGTTGTGAAAATATGTTGTTTTTTACCTGATAGTATTAAGAACAATATAATTAACGTTAAGTATGCAATGTATCTATTTTTATTTAACTAAAAAAAACTAAATGATAGCAACAAACACGAAAAAACTATACATGCATAATTTATGTATAAACACAAATTGATAACATCTTTTATACATGTTTTGAAAAAACCATATAACATAAACATATTGTACCTAGACAATTAAAATTAATCAAACTACATTTGGTCAAAACATATTATATTTAATGAATACATACCAATGGAAATATTAAATTTAAAATGTATAAAAAATAAATGTCTTATAGATGAATAATATGAATGAGGATTTTAGTTTTTTTCAGCAGAAAACATTTTGAATATGTTAAGACTTAATTTTTTTAACCTTATTTATTTTTTTTTTTTTTGGGGGGGGGGGACACGATGATTGACAAATTGAACTATTAGATAAATATTTTTATAGGTCATATCGTATTTGGTTCATTACGCACGAAAAGTGACCATGAATTAATCACCGTTCTAGAAGAGCTTTTAAAGCTGAACTCATTTTAACTCACTTATTGAAATCATTTACTCTTAAGTAAAAGGTAATCCTCTTAGTTAGACTGGAAAAGAAAACATTTATAAATTGTGATTAAATCTTCTAACGGATAGAAAGAAAGTATTAATGCGACATGGTTTTAAATAAGGATAACTTTGAAATAAATAAAATTACAACAGTGATAGCTGTAGTCTTTGTTTTTTTCAGTATCATTGAAGTGTATATTATTTTCTTTATGCACGTTTAATATTTGTTAACAATGACAGTGCAATGTACAAACATTGGTGAGTATTTTAAATTATGTCCCTTACCAGTTATGTAACTCATTTTGTATTTTGACATTTAATAATATTTATGACGACTACTGCTACTAGGTGCTCGTTACTTTGTTTCTGATAATGTAAATGTCAAAACACATCCTTAAACTTAACTTATTAAAATAAATTGTTTATGGTCAAAAACTGTATGCATAAAATGAATATTTAATGCGGCTGTGTGTACATTTTAAAAGTTTTATTGTTTTAATAATGTCAACTTTGTCTCTCTTTTTATCAAAACTTTTTTCAGTTATTCTGAACATACCTAACCTATACATCATAATTGTATTAAAATGGAAAAGTTATTGTAATTAAAAACCTTTATTCCATTCAAATAAAAAATTATGATTAAATGTATTTTTATTGACCATAATTTAGAAACAAAATTATACTGGAAATGAGGTCATACTTAATGTAGTAATAATATTAATTTTTTGGTATTTTTTTTTTTTTTTTGGTACTTTTTTTAAGTAAAAATATAAGCTAAATTAAAATATTTTCTTTATATTATTAATGATTGGCAATAAAAATTAGTACTCTGTCGACATTATTAATATTTTTAATTTTCAGAAAAATATTATATAAAGTATTTCATATATTTTTGCTACGTTTTTTTAAAACTGTAATTTTTTTTTTTATTTGAAATTGATTAAATATTACACTATTATATCATAATAAATTGAGCTTATATAACTAAAAATGTATAAATTGGATAAATAATTTAATATTAAGCTAATAAATAATACTTGATAATTATTTACGCCTTCATCTAATTAATACATAATACATATCTAATAATACTGCTCTTAAATTGTTCTACATTTACATTTTATTTTTACAGTAGCCAAGTTGTAATTTTTTTAAGAGTTTCGAACGTATCATTAAGTTTAATTAAAATTACAACATATCTCTATTTTTTAGTTTTTAAAACATTTTAACAAATTTTATTCAGAATTACAACTTGTTAATATTTTGTGAATAATTTTTGTTTTGCAGTTTCTCCTGTTTTTGCAAACAGTAAGTGAGTGGCACTTAACATCGTTTTGTATCTGATTCCTCTTTCTAGTTGGACGACATTCGTTTTTCAATGGCACTCGGTTTTTCTTTTTTATTTTATTTTAAAATAAGTAAGTGTTTTGATGTAATATATATAGATTATGTAAGTCTCTATGGCGACAGTAAAAAAAAAAAAAAACAGATTTTCAAAAGTAAAGTGTATTTTATTTTAACGCATTCATTCAAAATGGAGGTTTATGTAGGTACTTGAAAACGATATAGTCTAGCATTTTTGAAAATGTTCATATAAATATTATAAAGAAGTTCTTTTTGTTCCAAAAATTTAAAAAAGATAGATTTCAGAATTTTTTGTATTTGTTTTATTTATTTTTTATTAAAATTCCATTGGTTAAATTTATATAAATAATATATTTTCATTTTGTGTCTTAAATGAATAATAATCCACATCTATACGAATTTATAGATTAACTATTTGTACAAGCATCTTACAAGTGTAGAAGTGAATTAAATTTCTTTTTATGTTTGTGTATTATATTTTAAATTAATTTTTCAATTATCTTCTGATATATTATTATTTTTTTGAATTGGGTGGTTGATTTAAAAGTTTTCATTAAGTTAATGAAGAATGAGCTTGATTTTAGTTTTAAAACATTTTTACTCAGAAAGAAGATAAATAAAATAATACCTGTAAAATGCATAAAACAATTATAATTGTAATATAAACGCATAATATTATACAAAATTATATAACGAAATAAACTGAAACAATTTTCGAACGTTTTGAATTCATTTTAAAATGTAATACTTTAATTGTATTGTATGTTTTTTTAAACTAATATATTATAGATCAAAGTGGTACTGGGTTAACATTTTATGGGAAGAAAATTATGTTGATAGCGCACATCCATAATATCAAAGCTTATTGGATATTTATCAAAGCGGATATTACAGCAAAGTAGTAGGTACAGTGAAATATATGATTGAATATAATAGACACAATGTAACTGGATAACGGATATCACCAATGCATGCGTAATTGTGTCTGATAACTGCTACAAGTGATATTTTAATATTTTAAACTGAACAAATTATAGGTACTTTGTTCAAATTACATTTTAGATTTATATTAAATGTATTAATTATTTATATATTATATCATAATAATGTATTTTTTCTGCATAATCGAGTTGTAAACAATATTAGCCTAAAGCAATAAATTAATACTCTATAATAATATATTAGGTGTATAACACATATTCTAAGTAATTAAGATAATGATGAGATAAAAAAAATTATACATTTTTTATCTGATTCATAATATTATTTTGTAGTTTGAAAAATGGCACTCAGCAATTTTGAGTTAGCCAACCTAGTATTAATATGTTTAATCAATCTTAATGAAAAATATTCATTTTGACATCATATAATACGTTTAATACATCAGTTTTGTTATTTATATAGTTGATTATAATATTTTATGCTTTTAAATACACATTTATTCTATACAGTTAATTTGTTTTTAAAATAAAAAAAAAAATAGTTTATTGGATTTTATATTATTATATGTATGTTCCTATATTTACATTAAATAAAAAAAGTACTTAAAGAATTCAATATACATAATATTTGTAGTTGAGTTTTAATGTAATTATTGTCTATTTACAGTAATCAACATTTGTAATTCAGAGACATTGACCGAAAAAAGATTTTATATTATGTTAATTCAAAAAAAGAATAATAATAATAAAATGTTAAATTTAAAATATTTAAATTGTATTTTTATTACCTTTTGTTTTTTTTAAGACTTTCTATCGTCAATTTTTAATTTACTATCTTTTCTCTCTACTTTAAACTTTTTTGATCTCAAATACACAAACGCGAAAATAATTTTTTTGTCATATTCTGAATTTTATAAATCTGGAAATGGAAATATTACCGACTAGGGTTTTAAGAAGTTAAAAACATTATTTAAATAAAACGCTGCAGAAGATTAACTTATAATTATTTGAGTTGAATACTTTTTATTTTATTAATTCGGTTGTTTACGTATCTCTTGAATAAAAAGTCATTTTAATTATAATTTCATAATGATCTTTTTAATCTTGTACTTAGGTACTGACGGCTGCACGCAAACCAATGTATACATGCGCTATCGAATAAATTACACCCTAGAATAGATATTATTTTTAATGATTAAATTTTAACATTTTTAGTAACAAATAGTACGTCACAACTCAAATAGCGACTTGAGTACCTACGTTTTATTGTTGCCATGTGTGGACAAAAAAATGTGTTATATTCAGAATAACGGTCATGAGTTATTTTATAATTTTTTCCCGCGAGAAACATTGCCTTCAATAAAAAAAAGTGGTTACTAGTGTACTACATATCACAATTATCCTAGGTGACAGGATGGAAAAGGTTATGCATTAAACGGGAACTGTTACGACCGTAGGTACTTTTACAGTGTTTTAGGTCAGACTTAACATTAAAACGATTTATAAGTTTACCAAAAGACTACCGGAACAACGCTGCACAATGGTTACATTTTATCAAAACCTTTTTCGAGTGTTGTTTAATCATTTTGCATTGTAATTTTCGGAAATCCTTGAAATAATAACTATACCTAGTTGGTTTAATTAAATTGTATTAATAATTTCACTTCTATACAATGGCGTTACGATCAATATGAAATTGTTAGAAAAAAAAAAATAAGAATAATAATAAGAAAAAAATAAGAAATAATTGAAAACAAAACAATGCATACCTACTTGAGTCTTTAATTTATATAATGTAGCTACTTATATAGTTATACTCGTGAGTTAATAAAGAAGTTATACATTAAATAATATAAACTATATTATTTTAAACACGTGAATACTTATATAATATCACCAATAAAATTATTATTACAAACTTTGTATACATAATATATAATATATTAATCAAAACTGAACGCTATTCAGGACATTTTTTTTTAAATATAAATAAATAAACTCAATAAACGATGTATGCATGTATGAACTATTGTTTGAGGTGCGTTAAAAATATGATGTTATTATTTAATAACTGTAAACCGTAAAGTATTTTAAGTGTTGAAACATTGTGGTTGAATAAGTAATAATTAATATTATATCATGTAAGGTCATCCCCACCAGGCAAATGCTGTTTGATTTTAACGGTGTGTAATTCTTAATAATAAAGTTGTATTTGATATTTTTAGTTTAAAGACTCAAAAGTTTTTGCGTAGTTAAAATCGTACTAAAGTTTTAAGTGACTCAATTAAGATATTTTAGAGATAACGAGTAACTTTGAATAATAAATAGGATTTTATTAACATACGTTTAAGGTGTGCTTTGTAATGTGTATGTTTTATAAAAAAAATAATGCAAATTTATAAAACAACGCACGCCGTCGTCGACTTACAGGAGCTAGTTAAATATGGGTGAATAATTCTTGGAATTTAATTTTGAAAGTATTTTCGTAGCAAAAAAAACACGAATGCACTATCATCGCATATGGTGTTACCAGCCAGCTCACAGATATTATTTTTCAAATGGCATATCAAACGATTATAGAATACGCTCCACAAAGAGAAAAATTAGAAGAATTAGGACGTGAAGGTGGAGGTTGATATATTATATTATTGATCTGACGTAACCCAAGTCGTTAAAATGATATTTGAAAAACGTTATTTAAAATATACATAGAATTTGATCTTTTTAGTCACTATTATATATATACTTATGTACCTTTATATATCTAAGTTGTGCGCATATAATATAATATACATAGTTCTAAAAGTTTTTTATCTTAAAAAGTCACTATAATGCACACGTGGACGAAAATAAGTGGATTGTACCATGTAAACATGTTGTACAACATAAACTATGTCTAACAATACAGTGAACGACACGATGTTAAGAGACACATTGATTTTAAAGATTGTTTTTTTTTATGTATAATGTATTATAAAGTAAGCAATTTTAATGAAATTTTGAATCTTAAATATATCTATGTATCAATTCATTGTAGATAACTGACAAGATGTAATCCAAGTAATCCAATGTCAGTAACATTGTTGATTGTTTAGTTGTTGAGTAAGTACAATATTATATAGAAATACAGCTTAATACGAAATAAAACACTTAATTAATGTAGGTACTTACAGCTTTAGTCAAGAAACTAAATGTATAAACGATAACTGATACAACTATATAAGTAAGGCAATAGGTATTTTATGTGTCATTTTATTTGTTTGATGATATCTATATAGTTAATACGAAAAATGATATAACTGTTATTCTTCTTATGTTGTTTAAATTTAATTCATAAATAAACATTTTTATATAAATGTGAAAAAAAACCCTACGAGTACTACGACACAGATAATATTGTCTTTTATGTGTAGGTACATTGATGTTTTTTGGTTATGACTAAAGCTTGAATGATTTGTTTTCGTGCAAATAATTTTTGGTTGTGTGACATCTTCTTATAGCACACTGGCAACATTAAACTTTCTGTGTAAATGCATTTTATAGTATAATATACCTATTTACTTATAGTTGTGTACTAATTGTGAGGAGGGGTAAAATGAACCCATGTTCAGAGGAAACAATAAAGACATCGTCTGTATTACAACTATATAAAATTGCATGCAAAAACCATATAATTTTCAAATCTAAATTCTATGATCAATAATGACCGAGGACAGTTTCCAATCAACTGGTTTGTTAATAAAATTATCTTAATAAAATTACCTACCTAACGGTGCCTTAACGGTGTGGAAAAAAATTCGAATTTCGAAATATTGTTGAAATTTTTGCGGAAAAACTCTCAGTTAGACTTTTATTTGGATTGGGTAAAACAATTATTAATAATCAAACATTATTTGAACTAAAGTTATAATACAATTTAACAATTAAATATTGTCTTATGATTATATAACAAAATATGTAAAAAAGTTAAACTAGATACGAACAATAGTTTGTTCTCGATAGATCATATTTATTGACCACGTCCCTCACCACCATAAAAAATCCTGGACATTTCATTACCTACCGACGAATATATAGCTGACTCAAATGTGTGGAAAAGTAGTTTCTTTGTTTTTTTTTTTTTGACAAGTTAACGAAATTATACTTTCTTAATATTTGTCTGTAGGACATTAAAATTACTTATACAAGCGTACACGATTGTTCTCAATCTATCGACTGGCGGTATCAGAGAGATAATATCGTCGATTGTACACAATAATATAATATATCATATATTATACCGTATACGCACTATAAGCGTTTGTAACCGGACCATCGGTTTATTGATTTATATTTCATACCGGAAAATTATCCGCGTACGTATAATTATATACCTATATGACGTTATTATAACTTCTGAATGTAAGATTGCACTTTGGTAAACTACGCCTATCAATAATAACGGAAACTTCAAACGATTATACGACAAACGAATTGGTGTTCACCGCTTTGACCAAAACATTCCATTCTGTGTTATAGTAGACGTGCGTGCGTACCTTCTCACTTAATATATGACTACAACATAGTAATGCGTATCGGTGGGATTTGCTATCTGGTGGGTAATAATTAATGCTGTGTGCGGGCGTTATTCCGCTCGATATGCAGTCAGTCAATCTCGGGGCTTTTTAGATACCTTCCTCCCACTAACAACCATCACTCCCACCGATCACTATACTATCCTTTGGTTTCCTCCTTTTTGTTTGTCGGTTGCACGCTTTCTATTTCATTCTCGCATTCTCTCTTTTTCTCTCTGTCAGGCTCCTGTTTCATCCTTCTTACACCTTTATTCATTCTTTAACCTCTCTACCGTACTCCACCGGGTCGTCTAATAAAACTTTGTTACGATAAAAACTTTGCTACACATGTATGCGTCCTTCCACCCTCATCTCTACCCCAACGACTGTTCTACCGACTCTTCTCCGTCGATGTCCGCCTTTACTCGTATACATAACCGCTGCTGTAGAGAACAATATGTCACACCGCAACCTGAGTACATCGACCTCAAAAGATGCAACACGCCCGCTTGTTTGTCACTGATTTGCCCGACGGTAAAAACGCAAACCAAAACCCTCCTCTTATACTGCACGAGACCCGTTGACTTAATGCTGCACACATCATCTGGGACACACGAAAATCGTCATCACGAATGTATTGTATAATATAATAAAACAGGAGATTTTCTACCAGTACATCACATGATATGTGCGTTTTTACTCGAGCATCCTGCGTCCAATTGTTAATTTTAAGAATGGTCTACTCTAATTCGTTTAGCTTTTATTAACTATGCCGCGGGACGTCGACAATACAATATTATATAATCCTATTTTCTATACGATGATTATTATATGAGATTACAATCACATGGTTAGGAAACCACAACAATAACGGATTTTGAAAAATGTTACATATCATCCGGCTTTATATGACTATATATAATATATCATATGTGTATTGTGTAGTGTATAGGTATATCGAAAATCTTATTTCAAGACGGACACACTTTCAGGCGTTACAACTGATGCGATTGTGAATCGTATTATAGTTACGATATTATGAAGTATATTTGGCTTGCTCTTGGTTTGGTTACCATTTAATTCTAGGTATACGAGCTTTGCGAATTGACGTTCGGCGTATAAAACAAACGTATTATATTTTACCATATATTGTTATTTGTGTACTTTGACGGTGAAAAAATAATATAATTTATACACGTGGCACGTTCACCGAGAAGATTTACAATTTCGCTTGGGAATTTGATTATCTACTCTTCCACTATACCTACTATCTGATTCGAACCGTTAATCTGAATTTTTGCATCCACGTTTTACTATCTATGCGTCATGATTGGTGCTATACAAAATACATGACAATAAATTATTATTGTACGTTTTTGAATGATTCTGCTAAAGTGAACGTTTTTCAATTTTCAACTGAACGATTGGAGATTATAAGATTATAGAGAAATTTATTTATAGGTATGGTTTGATTGTTATTAACGGCTCTTAATTGATTTCATACTTTAGACAGTGTTAAATTATTGTATTATTTTTTTTTAAAGGACTTTTCGAATGGCAAAGACATACAGTTTAGTTTAGTTAAGACATGTAAACAGAAAATGTTCCGAGTCTAAATTCACTTAGAGTATAAATTTAGTGATCTGTAGAAAAGTTGTGTACAACTTTAAATTACCAACTCAGTTCAAAGGTACCGTTTGAAAATGTTCATTGTCTTTTGGTCAGAGTGCTAAAGGTCATATATATATATATATATATATATATATATTTGGCATCCGTTATAATTAGATTAAAGAACACTTGGAGGGAAATGTTTAGTTGGAAATGGTTTATTCGTAGCATTACTAAAATGGTACTCGAAAACGTCGGCCGTTGTTCTTGACCTTCCGAATTGCGGTTAACGTGCTGAATATTTTTTATATTATTTTTTTCAATATTATTTAAACATAAAGAATATTTTTTGCATAGGTAATGCATATTTTTCAGAAAATAACTTTAATAATTATAAATTCTATTTTATTTATAATAGGTTAGAACAAAGATTTTTAATTATGACACGTATATAATAATATTAGAAATCCAGTTTTGATTACATACCAAACCTCTTTTTAAAGTATTTTGTTTAACGAAACATTATATCCAAAGTGTATTTTTAGTTATTTAATTACCTATTTAAAAAAATAATTTGAAAATAACTCTTCTCTTTTATATTTCTAGATTTCAGTTTTTCACATAGTCATGTTCTCAGATATAATATACGTGTGTCTCAGCTGGGTCTTGGAAACAATAATACAGTGACGTTGGCCACGATTCCGGGGATCCTGGGAAAAAATAGGATAATTGTACCGTAGTCCGTATAGGAAACAGGAACAATATGATGATGATGATGATGAGGAGGAGTAGAATTTACCAGCAGGACAGTATGACCCGCAAGAGGAGAATGCGCCCCCTTTTTTGTTTTAATTAGTCATCCTAATAAACGGGTCGGCACGGGTCTTGATGGATGACGGCCGGGATTTTGACCTACCGAACACACACTCACGCATGGATCACGCTGGACCGTGGTCGTGGTACACCGCGTGTTGCGAGCTTACGGTCCTATAGTACGTGACTGGCGTGTGGCTGAATATATGTTGACTTTTGATGCGGTGGTGGAGGTGGGGTACCCATATATATATATATATATGATATTCGTTATTCGGTAAATGGTATAATACGATGCGTGTAATATATACATAGTTATAGTACTTATAACGATAGGCACACCCGGATGATCGGGTCGGAGACCACGTACGTGTAAATAATAGTGTGATAGTAAGCTGCGGGTAGGCGCGTGTTATGGGTAGGTATAAAATACATATATTTATACGTATGTGTGTGTGTGTGCAAAATGTTACATTTGGCACAACATAAACGCCATCGTGAATATTCTGAGGTGTAGTCTTTAACTAAATACGAGTCGCGATGGTCACGTTTGCGGCTCCTGAAGAGTTACACACTCACATATACTTATTTATCCAGGCACCTACCCATTCCGGTCATACGCGACATTAATATACTCTGGGATCACCTGGGGATTTCGTGTGCCGTTCTCCGCTCCAGCGCGCATTTTGATGACGATTTTTCACGTCTTTTCATCGTCTTTTTCTCTTTCTACACACACGTAGATGTACTTATATATTATATATTATATATAGGTACATAGAATAATAATAACAACACACGGCTAGGTCACAGCGGGCATGTATTATCCCACGAAAAAAGAATAATAATAATTTTACGCTACACAATAACACACACATACATATAAATGTGTCTTCATAAATATATAATGTGTTTTCGAGGTGATGAATTGTGTCTATCGTGGGTGGTTTATTTTTGCTGCCACGCTGTCGTGATTATCAAAAACTCGGGCTAATGCCGAAAAATGTTACTGCCGCACATGCGGCGTATATTATTTTCATTATTTTTATTAGTTCATTAGAATTATAAATTATAATAGTAATTTATTATGTGATATGATTTTGAGTACTTACTACTTACCTACGCGTATGTTTTATCCCATGGTTTTATTTGTATTTAATTTATTATCAAAGAAACTCGTAAAATAATGATTTATGGAACTATGCCATGCGTATACAATATACCTACTTAGTAATTAAAACGTAGTACAAGTACCTAGCATTAAGAGGTACACATACATTATTATATAAGACCGTAATAAATAACAATATTCTAATTTGTTATATTTACACTAGTAAAGTCTTAAAAGTTGGAAAAAATCCGGAATAACATTATAATATAAGACTTGGAATTCGCACTTTGATCATTATAAACTTTTTTTTTGTGGGGGATTATGGTTTACTTTTTTAATTTAGGTAAATGCCTTGTTGCGTTGGCCTACTTTACAATAAATACGACGTGCAGGCTTATCTCTAAATCAAAATATTCTCCCTTATGACATACATGCACAGTAACAAAAATGAGAATTATTATTATTATTTTAATTACTTAACTTTTTTATAATGCTTATACTTATATAATATTTTATATTACAATATGTAAATGAAAATATATATAAATACGATGATCTATTAAAATAAACATAGGGTATCAAATGAGATTTACTATTTAGTAGTTAAAAGTGACTAGGTGACGATGTTTCTAAATAGTTTTAACACTTTTGAATAGTAAAGATTTATGTGTTAACATTATAATATTAAGGTAGGCAAGTATG
Organism: Aphis gossypii; assembly: GCF_020184175.1. Taxonomy (NCBI): domain Eukaryota; kingdom Metazoa; phylum Arthropoda; class Insecta; order Hemiptera; family Aphididae; genus Aphis; species Aphis gossypii. Next base: position 59,148,501 of record NC_065530.1, read on the forward strand.
TGAAATTATAAGTCAGTCATCATAATCATGGTAATATTTACTACCATCGAGTGGATAATTTATAGCCACTAAACCAGTAGGTATATTTAAGTGTTTCATAGGGTTTTATCGTACATCGACCTACTTAATATCAAATTAATTAAGCAATTCTGTACATGTTTTTGAATTTATATTCTTTACTAAAAGCTTTAATCACACGAGATCGTTGCTGTCGGTAGATCGATTATATTTGAATTATCTTTTCTAATATAACTAATAACTTGTATAATATAATTTTAACCATACAATTATAATTACACGGTACGAATATTCGATATTTCTTTATATGGTTTAAATATTTTAATTTGTAAATTAAATTATTGTTGTTTTTTTATGAAAATGATTAATTTAAAAGTAAAATTAAACTTTAAATTTAACGAAAAAACGGAGTGTTCAAAACTATGAGTTGTTTATAAAACAATCTTAACTTGAATTTTATCATAACAATTGTTAAATTAAAAAAATTGAAAACTGAGTGTCCTATATTTGTATTTATTTTTAATTGAGTATCACTAAATCTGTGTACAAAGTTGTATACTACATAAACTTACACAAACAACTTAACAAGTAAATTATAAATGATCTAATAGTTAACATAACTGTAATAAAAATCTGATACAAAAAATATTATAAATCATAATAATACTTCAGATTTTTAACAGCGCGAATGACTATACTATGACTCATGTATTTTTTTTTTTAGTTTTATAAATTTTATAAAATTACTCAAAAATACATATAAATACAAAATATACTACTCTTGTAAACCCTAGCTTGTAATAGAGTAGATATAGAATGATTGTCACTTTAACGATTGTTAAAAAAAAACCAAATTACAACAATATTGGACAATATTGATAAAGTAGGTATCACCTACCAAAAAATTCTATAATATTATATAATATTAATCAATATATATATCATTAAGAGTAAGACAAATACTATTAAAAAATATAATTTAACTTTAAAGATACATTCATTAATATTACTGTAATATTAATAAATGTGATTTTTCCAATTCGTTAAATTTTAATCGTATTTAAGTAGAATTAAGTATATTATATATAGCTTATTTATCTTTAAATCTATATAGTTTATTATTATGTTTTTAAAATCTCTCGAACATAATATTTTATAATATTTTTAGTTTTATAAAGATAACTTATTTTATCTTTTTTTTTTTTTATTATTTGAATGTTAATCACCTTTGTACTCAAAAAAAGTTTTCGTGCCTAAAGCGTAAAATATTTAACCAGCAGAAGCTACAATAATTTTTACTTAAAACTTTTATATTCTACTAGCACTTATGTTTATATTCTACAGGATCAAACATTATTTATACTATATACTAATTCATCGCACATTGGTTAAAGTTCAGTATCTAAGAAAAATAATTATGTTTCTTCTTGAAACACAAACTTTTAAAAATAATTATGATATACAAGTAAACATTATAATGTAATAATAGTCGAGAGTTAATGAAAACCAAACCTAGCTTATTTTTAATTACTAATAATTTCTAGAGAAGAAGATTATACGATCAATTTTCAATTCCATCAAATAAAGTGTGCTGGATAAAATTTGTTTAGAAAAAAAAAATCATACAACATAACTTCTTTCGATCCGTCTGTTATGTAAAAACTGTGTTCGTTAGAGTAATAATAATATGTAAACTATATGAACTAATTCAATTATAAATGTATACAGATATAATACGCTACTAATTGTATAGCTCTAATCTCACTTTTTTTTTGGGAGTCTTAACTATAGTCATAAAGATATGATGATACCGTGGATATATACTATTTTGGCATTTTAGGGTTTTGGTATAACCTTCATTCAAATAATATTTTTAATATATATTTACGTTTTACGTAATACGTTTAGAGAACATTAAAAGTGTATACATTTTTTCCCGTAAATACTACAAGTTTCTCAGCTACCTCCACCGCCATTGCCATCAGTGCTTATTTAATGATTCTAATCATGCAGGTAGTTTAATAAAGCGAATATCTTATATGTTACCTATATAATATACTTTTATTACAGAATAAATAAGAAACAAAAACCATACGTTTCAATTATATGATTTGTTTGGCAAAGTACACGTAATTTTCACCATGACGTAGCCGGCAGGGAAAACGACACAGACGTCAACCTAGAAAATTCAATCAAATTTTACAGCAATAGTCAGTTTTTCACTGTTGGGAGTCACAAGATGACATCGCGTGTAAGATGCTTTTAAAGAACCAAAGAGGGTTTCCAAATACATATTACTTGTAAGTTAAGACGAGTGCTATTGGTTTACTACAATAGATTAAATTTTCAAAAGGAGACATTGTTTGAAGTCAATCAAATTATTATTTTACTTTTTTCGTTCTAAATCTTCATTTTATTCGTAGTTTTTGCGATAAAAACAAAAACTAAGAAAAATCGAAAATTAGTATTACTCTCGAGTCATTGGTTTTTCCTGCTGACATCGTGTGAAACTGTGTTATACACACACGGCACACACACACATACATAGAAATATATAATATATGTTGAGTTTTTTCAGTTTTTATTAGTATAAAGTGGATAAAAAAAACATTATGCACCTTGACAAAGTGTACTGTTTTAATTTTTTTCTCACCTGTATATACTGTAATAACGCTTAAGAATATAAATCATAAATGCACATATTTTTATCTCGGAGAGTAAAAAAAAATATGTCATCTGTCCTCCGCGAACGTCATCATAATATGGTAAGTATAACAAATGATACACGATATATTGTTATATATTATTGTTCGTCTTTTATTCTTCTCTCAACGTACGCGACAGTGTAATTTTTGTTCTTTAAAATAATAGGAAAATGAATACAAATTACTTGAAACGTCGACAGTTCAAACTGCTAATAAATAATAATAGTAATACAATTTAATGTACCCATTTTTTAAGCATTTTCTTTTTTTTTTTTTTGTTCACGATATTACTTTAATGCTCATTTTATAATATTAATAAAAAAAATGATATTTAGTTATTTAAATAAATTATGATGCATACATTTTTTGCACGATGTAAACGTTTTATACCGTTTTGTTCAATTTTTTGTGAATTTTATATGGTAGGTACTAGGTAGCCCATAATAAGCATGCATATATACGATTTAAATAAATATAAATTTTCAACGATAACACTTATACTACTTGTGGTTTTGTCTTGTATACACAAGTTAGCTAGTGCATGTACCGTGTTGTAAATATTTACCTTAATTATGGAACGTTAGCAATTCGATAGAAATGGGAATTTTATTATTTTTACACTTAAATAATATTATTCGAGTACCTCCAAAATATCACATAGACAATAAGAGAATAAACTCTTTAGTCCAATGTTTAAGTATAACAATTCCCCACGATCTAAGTAGTTTACATTTTAAATATTTATTAATGAAAATGTAAATAATAATTTTCATTATTAAATATCACATTAGTAAATTTATTGGAATTCAAAATTAATGCGTGAGTAGGTATATTGTATAACTAAATATATTAATTCACTACTTAAATAGGATGATCAAATTATAAAGTTAAAATCGTCTGAATGACTATATAATTGGATATACCAATTAAAAAAAAAAAAAAAAAAAAAAATAATCGTCATAGCCTAGTTAATCAGATTATAGCATACTGTATACATAGTATATTATACCCGAAAATTGAAATGCAATTATGAATGAAAAGTAATTTTGTTAATTACTACTACGTGTGTCTACGGGTTCCGATTAAATTTTTTATTGTTTTTATTTTCATATAAATCAACTAATTATTTATTTAAATACCTTGAAATGATATTTAAGCGTCGATAAATAAATAACAAGTTATTCATATTTTAATAGGTGAATAATATTCACCAATTTATTTTGTTTATATAAAGTTTGTAAGCTAAATATTTGTAATATAATAATTGATTGTTTTACCAAAAAGTCTAGATACGTATTAAAATTCTACAAAGTTCTTGTAATTTTGAATATTTATATCTAGTTGTTACATTAAGTATAATTTTTTTTATTATGATTTTTTATATAGATAGGTAAATAACAAAAATATCAATTTAGTTTAACAAATACCGATAAGACACTTACGTACATTTTTAGTGCCTAACTACAAAACATTCAATTTGTGTAAAACAATTAACTTTCAGTTTATAAAAAAATCTATAATTTATTATCAGATAATAATAATATGTAAATATTGTGGTACACAAAAATAGTCAATAATAGGTACATGTAATAATTTAAACAAGTAAGTAGGAAACAATTACAATAGACGTCTAGTTTATAAACAATCGATTGATGGTTCAATTAAGTATGTTTAATTAGTTCATTAGTAGTTGCTTTGTGCTTATGCCACACATCTCATAAATTCGAATGGAATTAATTCACATATAAATTACGCTACATGTATCTTATTTATCAGAGCACGTATTAATATTTAACCGCTTGATTGACAGTTTTAAGACATTATATTCTTTGTAAAAACTTTAAACAAGTTCAAAGTTAATGTTTGTCATATTTTTTACTCTTTATCATCTATACAATACGATGTATAACGAGTTTAATCCATAGTTCTATTCATATAGTGACACAGCAATAAGAAGCAATTCCCATAGCATTATGATGTGATTAGAAATACAATCAAAATACTTAAAATTATATAAATGAATAAATGATAATAAGGGGAAAAAAATATTAGAATATTCAATTAGGAGCTCTAATTTAGGGCGTGTTCAAAAACAGATCTGATATAATTTGGTCGGTCTTGAAACTTTATAAACGAATTTAAAACCAAAGGTAATTTTTTAAATTACAGTATTCTAATTTGAAGTAATGTAGGAATGGATACAAATCAATTTATTTTCTTCAATTTTGAATATCTGCAGAGAAGAAACGAACAAAGTTTTATTATTTTTGAACATTCAACACGTTTTTCATTAGTTAATACTAAGCATAAATTTCGAACGTCAATTAATATTTTGTAATACACATAGTACTTCTACGGAAATGTACGTTTCCTAATTTATTTTCCGGACTATGCACTTTAAAACAGTATAGGAGTGAATAATAATTAAAAAATGGAAATAATAATATTGATATTGTTGAATAAAATGTGTACCTACTAACCGAAAAATATCTCAATCATTTTTACGAATAGTCTTACCGTTTTTAAAACAATATTATATTTCATTTTTTTTTTAAATTTGTAATCCAAGCAATAATTGTTTTTTTCTTAAACTTTTTTTTTTTTTTTGGTAATTGATATGTATAATATACAATTTATTGATTGTGACACAAATAAATAAAAAATATATATTCACATTGTACTGTGAATTATAATATATTTAAAATACTGTTTTCCATTAAAATATGCACACTACCAATTTTATAATTAAATTATTGAAATAAAACTATTATAAATTATTTAATATTTAATAAAATAGCAAAAGTTTAGTGTCTATAATTAGTTTGTTATTTAATTATCTAGAAAGGGTTGAATTTAAAATTTTTATATACTATTTACACATATAATAAGTGCCTTTTAATATACTTAAAACTCAATATTTAAATGATTTATGTTATAATTGACTTGTTGCATTGAATACTCGGAATACATTAAAAATAACTGTACTCAAATAAATCAACTTGTTAACTGCACTTAATGTGTTTTGTTTTATTTTTAAATTTGAATGAAAACCAAAAGTTGATCATGAATACTTTTTAAAAAAAGTTAGTTTTTTTGAGATTCGATTATGAGAAAATTAATATTTGGTGTATTGTATACATTTGTTTTAGAAGTTAATTATTTTTTATTCAAAATATCCTTACTTATTTAATTTATATTGGGCTTTCAGAAATAGATAGGTATTATATATTTTAACAATATTAAGTTGTATATTACCAATAAATGAATACATTTAGCGAAAATTGTGCCAATATATATTTTTTTTAACTTAATTGTCATTAAGAAATTAGAAAACATCATTATATAAATATATAAAACAATTAAATCACAAAAACATATCACTTATAATAGTGTAGTTGGTGATTTTTTTTTTTTTTTGTGAGAAAATCATTAGGTATCTACGATTCTTTGGAATTAAAACGTGTTAATAAAACGTGAGATTTCACAAGAGTATTTTAGGAAGCTAGTTAATAGATTATAGTATTGTATAAGGAAACACACTCGTGCGTTGTAGTCGTAGTTATGAAAAAAAGAATGTAGTCAAGAAAATATAACGAGTCGCAGTTTCCTTCCTTATGTATTTACTGTTACAGTGTTACTATCTTTAGTCCCCTTAAAGACTTTTCTTGGAGACGCTTAATATGTGGTGGATTTTGTACCTTTTTTTGTATTTATATTCGAAGGTACCTATACGAAGAAATTTTTAACAATTGATTTCCCGCACCATACAAATCACGAACCATCTTGTTATCTAGTATCCTGTGGCTCTTCATTATTTATAATTGGTTGATCCTTAATATAATTTCAAAGGGGTTTTTTTTGTACAAGAAGACGAGGTTTTATAGTGTGTATATTTAACAATATTTTATGTGGCGTTTAAAAAGATTTACTTGACTCATAACATGGTTTTAATGTAATGGAATATAAACATAAATGTATTCAAAATACAGTTAGGTATAAAATATAAGTATTTTATATTTTGTTATAATGGAAATAATATTACTTAATACTGTATTTCCTATACTTCTTTTCTATTTTTGAACTCTCACATTAAATTTATTTTTATAATATAATTTCATATTTAGTTAATTTACTTAAACTGTATCTACGGTACAATAACAGGTATAAATTTTGTACTTCTGTAATATAATTATAATACAACATCCGGCTAATGAACTTTAAGACCTTATTGATTATCATTTCAAATGTAATTTTAGCACAAAAGAATGCATTATATTCTCAAGTTAGGTTAAGTCTTTTAATTATTATTTTATTAAAAACACAACAAGTATCAATTTGCCTCTTAATACTAAAAATATTAAAGTAAACTTATCCAATTTTAAAGTTATTTATTTATTTTTTCTACGGACTTTGAATGGTCCATTATTTTTAATTTGTTAAGAATAAATTATGAACAATTCTACAAAAATGCGATGTTGTAAGATGTAATTCATGATTATAATCATAATAAACTAATTTTAGAGAAAATAAAACAATTGATTCTCAATATTATTTACATGACAGCATAAAATGTACCGTGTAATATTTATGAACATCTAATAATTATTTTAATATTCTTACCTTTTAATGGACAATTCAAATTATTTTTGCGGCCAATGCTGAAAACAACCTCCAATTTGTTTCCTTTCGGTGTTCAGCGAGGTTTTAATTAATTTTCATTGTATGTTATAGTTCTGAAACAATGAAATAAATAAATTTAAATTATAATAATTCCACTTAATTATTGAATTAAGCGAGTGGGGAGAATATTAAACCTTTTTAAATAAGCCACAAATAACTTTTTATTGGTTTTATTAGAGTGAAGTATAGGTAACACTTATATGGGTAGGTACTTCATAAATATACAATATTTATTAATAAGATTATATAATGCTAATATAGTTATTTTTTATCTGATAATTAAAATTAAATATAAATATGTACTTGTTAAATAAACGTATAAAGATATTTAACAAATATAATATAAGTATTAAGTTCAAGAAAAATAATAGTCTTTAAATTCTGTTTTAAATACAATTTTTAAGGTGTATTGTCTTGGTTCGCTTTCTATTATATTGTTTTCTCATTGTTTTTGAATCATTGTCAATTCTAGTTGATAGCTGTTTGGGTGTATGGGGTTGTATATATTTTACGAATGGGACCTATTAATTTTGCATTATGTCAAAACCCCTCTGTTTCTCTATTATTATACACGGTCTAAAAACCCTTTGTGCTCCAGTTACAATGACTAGGTAATTAAATTGATAAAGGAAGCTTCTGTTACAAAACGATCGCTAAAGGCGGAACCCACGTATAGTTTGTGTAATGCCACGAAAATTAGCAAAACACATGTAAATAATGAGCAATAATAAACATATAAACAAGGTGATTTAAAAAATTTTATTTGACTTATATGCATCTCTAATTTTTTCTTCCGTTGTTCTATTCATATATTTTTGAAAACGAACGAAAGTTTTATTTTTCATATAGGTAATATTTCTATTCGTTATCGAAACGTGCAAAGCATACAAATACAAACGATTTGGTATTTAAAATAAAAAGTGTATAAATCACTGTAGAACAACCAGACATTTTCTTATAGGGTGGGAATGTATAAATTATAATAAATAAAGTGTACATATTTTTATCTATACGACATTATTGTAGAGCATTATAATTATTACTATAATTATTCATATATTGAATCAAATGTATCATTTGACATAAATAGATATTATAGATGTGGATAGAATATATTATTTCTTATATAAGTGTAATCTGATAAAAAAAATAATCAATGTTAAAAAGGGTGGTTTTGGAAAAAAAGTTTAAATAGCCACAGAATATAATGGTATAACATGAAATGTAAGTTGATAAATATAGTAGTAGTATATAATTAAATCTTTAAGAAATCCAAATTTAAATAAATTCATTATTAGAAGATAAAATAGAGGGTGACGAACTGGCGAGCACGCTTGAAGAATCATACTGTACAATAGGGTATGAGTATGTTCGTCGAGGAGGAAAATATTATAGGAACTGTAAACCATTTCATGGCGTGTAAATAATAAGTATATTACATAGGTGTCTTTTCTCTGCCATGTCGTAACATTCGCTAACGGTCGTTAAAATATTTAACCGCATAAAATATACTATGATGATATACTTACACATCGCGACATGTGTGGGGTTCAGTGTTATTCGGTGGTTGTGTAAGACTTGGTGGTGGTGGAGGGGAGGTTTGTTGTTTTTTAAAACATTTATTACTATGCGTGGCACAAAATTAGATTATCTGATGATTTACGTGGGTCTTGGAAAGGCGCATAACGACGAGGAGCTGCAAAAAGCTTTGGCATTACCAGGAAAAAAAAACAGTCGAGTTTTTAAACACGCGTGCACATATCAACAATAAATAATATACCATACTGTATTTTTGTGTTTGTTGAATTATTTTGAAAAATATTTTTAACCCGAATACTGTGTTGGCTTATATACGCGTGTGGTCTTGCTAGGGGAGGGGGTATCTTTTCGAGCGATAAACTAAAAAACTAAAAATACTCGAGACCGGGGGTGAACCAACGGTTTGCTTTATTTCGTGTTTGGTGTTTATTGAATTATATTGGACTCGTTTCCGATTACTTCAGCGCCGCCGGGAAGTGTGCGCTTCGACCTTCGGGGATTGTCGGGCGATAAAAAACAAACAGACAGACAGACATCACGAGGCGTGAAAATTATTGAATATAATCAAACACGAGCAACGAGACGTGTATACGGCAATAGTAATCGGGTGTTCTGTTCAGCTCCCGGATGTATATATTATAATGTATAGATATTTGGAAAACGTCCAACCGTCAAACGCAGTTCGTTTTTTCATCTCACGCCAAAATTAACACTTTTTATTATTATATGTATATTATAGGCTGACACGCACAATCGATGCTCGCTGCAATAATTGTGGACTTTACTACTCGACGGGCATAATAGTATTTGAATATTGTATTAGCTGTATATTGCAAATATACAGTGCAATTATAATATAATAAAATATGTTAATAATGATTTAACGATCCGCGTATAGAGTCGATTAACATTGAGTACCTATACAGTTTTATTACCATCATATATTTGTATCGACTTCAGTGGCATTAATATAAATTTAAATTGGCTCTTAATAGTATACAACCAACGATGTAAATAAATGAATATATTGTTTATTATATTTACACTATTCAAATTACGCGGCTTCGCTTGGGAGGTATTCCACTATTTCATAAAAAAATGAGGTTGATAAAACTATTATTTTCTTTAATTTCGTATTATGAGTATATATCTTTATTTTATATACTAACTATCTCTGTATATATATCTATTAAAGTTATAATAAATGCTTCTTTCTAAAAATATTTGTATTCTTTCGTGAGGCGCATACACATATATAGGTTTTAAATATTAATACCTTATTCAAGATTTGGGACGTGATTGTTAATTTCCGGTTATTAAAATTATGCCTGTGTTGTTGCAGTATATCAGATGTGTTTATTCCATAATTCATTAAAATTTGGTACACGACAAAAGGTTATCATGATTATAAAATCTTCGCGTAAATGTGATGCAGATTGGAAAAAAGCGGCTTCTAGTAAAGTTTTATCCCTATGTTTCTCATCTTCCAGAAGGCCAAGTGCTTGCCAGGCACTTTGAAAAGTAAGATACTTAACGCTATTTACAATTTTTTAATTTTCTAATGATGTTGGTTTACGAACGTGATGCAAAATCATACACAAGTAATAATATTCTGCGTTGCTTAAGTGAACTGTGTACACTCGGCCGAGAACGGTCGATTTGTAAATGCTAGGATACTGAGAAATTGGTTGTCCTTGCTTTCTTATACTAAATTTGTTGTTGCTAAATGTATAGTAATTTGGGGCTTCAATGTATAATAGTGTTATAACAAAAGTATCTTGAGTGCTGAGTTCAAAAAATGCCATAAGGATAGTATTTTTTCCAATTTTCATTTTCTCATGAGAATTTTTCTCATTGTAATAAACATTCTGACTATTTTTTAAGTGTACAACTTGTTGAAAAACTGAAGGAAAACGTTCGTGGATAGAAAAACCTAAAACGGGCCTCTGACGAACTAATATATAATATATCTACCATTTTGGAAATTTTGAATTTCATCTCGTGATTCCACTGAATCACTTTATCTGAACCTTTATTGATGTAACTGCAAATATATTGAATAGATTTTACAAAACTACAGAGTAAAAAAAAAACACAGATAGATAAGATTTCCATGTGAACGGCATTTATTTTATCGTTAAAAAAATAATAAACATGTATATAGGTATACAATTTATACGTTTATTTTAATTAATAACTAATTATTTACTAAATTTATACCTAAAATCTTCTCTGTGATGTCCTCTTTTAATTAAAAAAACCGTATAACGATTGAATAACTAGTTTCGAAGCTAACCCGTAACAAAGATTTCCACTTTAACTTTTATATATATAGATTAATAGGCTATAATATTCATAATTGGTTATTGGTATACAATAGTTGGATAGCATATTAGGTATATATTATTATAAATATTGGTAAAAAAAGTTCATGGGGATAGGTATATTACTCTTTGATTCACGTACCCCCCCACCCCACGAACAACTATTATACACCCCCATATTATACATGATATAAAAATATGGTAGATTATATTATGTTTTATTTTTATATCAAAGTTTTGCTCGTAATTTAGGGTTTTATTATATAAAACTTGGTCATATGTACAGCGGCTCGTCACTATAAAAACCACATTACAGCCTTTATTTAAAAATAAAAATAAAGTTTTTATTGGATGACTCATATACGTTTTTATCTGTTAGGTTATATAAAATGATCGATTTTATTTATTAAAAATCCGTAAACAAAATATATTAGTGAACAGCATAATAAAATGGAGGTATAAATAAGTACTATAAAATTTGTATTAGAAAATATAATACTTATCACATTTTTGAAACGAATGAAATGCAGTTTCAGGAATCCATAGTATTAATTTATATTTTCTCTGACAATTTATTCTTAAACTTATTTGTATTATATAGTAAAAATAATAATATATGCGCAAACTAACAATAAACATAATTTAACAGCGGAATAAATTAGCTGAATTAAAAGACTTCTATTCATAATGAATGTACTAGGAATACAAGAATCCTTCGTTCTTTGGCACAAGATGATATTTAAGTTAGAGTTTGTGAATATTTCATATACATTCCGAGCGGAGACATAGGAAACACATAACAATTTATTATTAATTGAGTTTGTAGAAAAATCATTTAACGTTGAGATGTTCTTAACTTAAAATACTTATAGCTTATTAATAAACTTTGAAATCCCATTTTTATGAAATATTGAGTATAATATTAAAAATTCATCCCGTTATACAAAAAACAAAAAAAACTAATACATTTATAACGAAAAAAAAAATACTACTTTTTGGTAAAATTAACATTTGCCTTTAAAAGAATCACCTCGTACAATTATTATATATTATACATCAATGTAGTGAGCGAACAATCATTTCATAGTAAATCGTTGTATAAAATCTGTATCATATTAACAAAAGGAAAATATATTTATTTTATGGATGCTGATTTAAATAGTATGTACGTATTACAGTATTTAAAGTACTTATATCGTTATTCATTTTTCGTTTCATCTCAAAATTAAATTTAAAACGAAGAAATAAAAAAAATACAGGAACCATATATTTGTAAACATGTTTTTTAAGGCGATGATAGTCTAAATATAAATTCCAATGCTATATTAAATATTTATTACATAGATTTATGATTTTATTAATATATTTTTAAGTTATTAACGCATTGCCAAAACAAAGTGTTATTTTATACTTTATTTTATCAAATAATAATAAACGTCCCGTCAAATCATATTAGATAAATTAATTTGTATATTATTATTATTGATTTGATAATTGTAGTTGTGTACCACAGAAATCTAATTTCTTCTTCAATCGTTGACTTAACATGACAACATTCAGCTGTCATTGGTTAAATATAGGTATATGCTAAATATATTATATAATATGTAGATTTTAATATTATTAGTTCTTCCCCATCGTGTTTCTTACCCATAGTTTACGTCAACGGCACGCGGCTGCCACACATATAACGTAGGTATTAGTTTTGACAAGTATACAATATATATTATGATTTATTATATTATTTTTACCATAGGGAAAATATAAAAAACGTTGGTATGAAAATGATACCTAATTTAACGTATTTAGTGAATTGTATTATTATAAATTATAATATATCCACAAAATGAGTAGTTTGCTACTATATCGCATATACTTACTGTATAAATAATTTATACTGAAAATAACTTATAATAATATTTAAGAGTTCTTATATGTTTAATTAGTACATACAAATATTATAATAAATACTAGAAAAAAGTATTAAATTATATAAACATATTAATTGTAATAAATTAGTTTTGATTAGATAAACATAACATATTATTTTTTAAATCAATTGGAAAAAGCTAAGTTATTTCATCAAATATTTTAAATAGTTAATTAAAAATATTAGAAAAAAAACCACCTAACACTATATAGTTATAATGCTTACCTTTATCGTTTATAAACTAACGGGAACTTCGGGAACCACAGATACAATACAACGCCAAAATATAATTATTTTTGTAAAATATGTACCTAAATAATGGTATTATAGGTAGTGTTGTAATCGAAAATAACGAATATTAATAGTATTGAATAACCGTGAACCGATTTAACGCTTTTTTAAAAATGGATACTGTTCGAATATTCCTTACATAGGTTCTTGGATTTTCTTCACAAAGTCTATTATTATATTGATCAGGGGGTGGTGGCTACAGTGGTGGGGGTTGTCGGCGAAGATAAAAAAAATGAATAAGGATACATATATATATGGGCTGGAGAAATAACATGCAGAACAAATGGTGAAAAAACCTTACCCACAAAAAACCGCCCTAAATGTAAATAATAAAGAATGTCCAGGGAAATGTCGACGCAAAGTATTTTGTGGTCTAATCAAATATATATGTATTTAAAGGAGACGATCCTATGGAATTGTGAAAACAGTATCGTAGTCGCGAGTGGCTCTATGAAAAATGTAATCAAGTTGAAAATTTGTTTACTGGCACAAAAGAAATAGTGATAGTGAATTTTTAAATCGTGTTACGAGAATATATTTTCAGTAATTCGACCTGTCGCTGCGTTCTGTTATATGCCAAAAGCAACATCTGCAGCTAGACGTTATTATACTTATATATATATATGTATTTTATTGTATTTTCGCATAATCGAATATATATTTTACTATACACATTATATATACATTTTGACGGTTAAACATCGTTGCGTTGTATATTCTAATATTGAATTTGAACTTCAGGGTGATATATTTTATTATCGTGTTCAAAAAAAGCCTACTGATGATCAAGATCTTGTTATAAACTTTCGTATGCTGTCAGGAAATTCCAAAAAAATTACCACGTTCTATAGGCGAAGAGTATTCCGTTTTAAATTCATCTAAATTATATAGCTGAAATCTGTATACAGGCACAATATAGGCCAGAATAATTATATTTTGAAACTTTTGAATTGTTTCTTCCCTTCAAAAACTGTTTTCCGAAAAATGGAAAATCATCAATTACTGTCCACTCATTATATGAAACCTAAAAACTGTAGCTACTGTAAAACTAAAAAGTAGACTGCAAGTATAGATGACTAAAATATATTCGTATTTCGTTGTAGTGTTTAAAATGACATTTGTTTTGAGCGGACAATTATTGTTGTTTTTTTGTCGTTACAAAATAACATTAAGGGAAATTAAATATATACTTATACTTAAACTCAGTCGTTTCAAAAACACTGTCGTGTTTGACAAACATAAAATGTATACAGGTGCATTTAACAACAGTAAAAGTAAAACGAATTATGTTCTAGATTAAATTAAGTGGTTTTGAGAGAGGATTATAAGGATACCGTTTAGTTTGTGCAACCCTTTTGATAACAGACAATTTGTACATTGGAAATTGTTAGGAAAAGGCATTTGAGTCTATTGTTGTATAATGCGGTTTAACTAAAGCATAATGATCTAAGTTCCCCCGCCTCCCGTCAAATTGCTAATTGCAAATTCCTGTAGTATACAGGTTAATCCAATAACTTGCTCTAAACTTCAAAACTTTATGGAATTGATCTGGGAACTCGGCTGAAGACGCTCAGTTACAGTATATAAAATAATTTACTGTATATATTCTAATTGAGTTCTTGTACAATACACATATCGTTAATTGTATGGATTTTTGATGACTATAAATACAAAATATATTTGAATATTATGTAAATAAACTTCGGATTTTTTTTATAAAATAGAGTAGATTAATTTAACCTACTTAAGTATCACAATTGTGATTAATGTTGTGTAAACTCAATTTTTATTCTAGTGTACTCCACTAGAATATTTATATATTATTTTGAAAAATACTATAGTTTTTGAGTCAATTAAAAAAAAGTTACAGTTTACTGTTTAAATCGCAATGAGATCTAAGGAACGTTCGTGTTCTAAGTATATAAATAAAAACGTAGCGAAAATGCAATCAATGTAGGTATTAAAATAAATTTAAAACCGAGCATGCAATAACCACGGAGACGTCATAATGCATAAAATGTACACATGTATTATTGTTTTGCGTTGTCACTGAGTATTGTACTGGCGTACTGCGACTAAAGGTTCAACAAATCGATTTGTATGAAAATAAAAAATATTTTATAGAAAAGTATCGGTATTGTAATTCTGAATTGTTCGGGTCTCTACGGGTTTGTGTAATTAAAAATGTTCTTATCTCAACAATGATAAAATATATAAATTATAGTTACCAATACGACACATTGCTGTTTTCTGCATCGAATATAATATTCATTTAATAAAACGTTATGTACGAGTAAAACGTGAATACGTTGCATAAATTTGTTTTAAAGCCGGCCTGGACGAATGCTGTAACACGGTTTTTGAACAGAGTTCGTCTTTTGAATAAAATAAAAAAAAACTACAAGAGATTATTAATTTAGTACAGTATTATGTTTAATATTTTTTTCTGCACCTTATAACCAGCGTGTTGCTCTCGGAGTTTTTCCTCGTCGGAATGGCATTCGGCAACTATGTAGAATTCGTAATTTTCAAAACTCCGGCATTAAAACCACCACTACTCCAAACGCGTGGCATAAATTCGCGTGGTTTTCTCTACGCGTTCATTATATTATATTGCGAACACTGCCACCGCCGACCGGTGAGTTTTGGCCCCGTCGTATATTAGTATTCACGTCCGGTTTCCGAATCGTCGGATTTCAATATAATATGTATATATATATATACATATTAAGATATCCAAAATGATAATATTTCTCGTATATACTTATCATGTCGAGATATACAAATACCAGCCTATATATACAACACACACGAATTCAAGAGCACACTGCACACATCTATAGGCATACATATAGAGCCGGGATATAATACGAAATAATACACGAAACGAATAACCCGCGAGGTTTTAATATCCGCAAGAACACAGTTCATTGTTATGGAAATTGTGTGTCTTCCATGATTCTCGTCTACTGGTACATACATATATAATACTATGTACGTAGTGTGCATTATAATATTGATATCGGAGCAGCCTCAGTCGTATTGGATGTCGGATTTGTCACGCGTGTGCGGTTTCTCATAGGTCACGCACGATATGGATAATAATACAAATATGGAATCCGACATCGTTCTGCTGTCGGAAGCAGATTTTAATAATAATAATAATAATAATAATCGTAAAAAATAACAGTAACAATACGACCGCGTATATTATTATGATGAGATATTCTAAATCTCGTAAAACCATTTATAGGTTTTACAGATTTCGCTGGAACACTGCAACTTTTGGTACCCATAATATAACAATAACGCGGTTATAGTAAATCGTAATGTATGTGTTGTTATGACGCGAAGATTACTTACACATATTATGCCTATACAGCAAATGAAATTATCGCCTTTTTTATATAAAGATTATACTGTTATGGGCTACGAGATATCTATAAGATATCTACGAGACTACAAGGCTAAGTTAGTATGACCATGCCTCGTGTCAAGGGTAATGCGGATGCTACTATGACCATGACACGTGTTGGGATAGTAAACGCACCAATAATTACAGTACACTAATGATGCATTTGAGATGTTATTGCACATTCTCAAATTCGTGTCCGAATTTGCAACAACAACAACAAGGACACCTGGTTTTACCCAGAAGGCGAAAACACGACGTAAACAAGAGACGCACCACAATATATAAGGGAGCCCGAAGACCAGCAACGGCAGATGTACCAAAGCTATCAACAACAGAGCACTTTCACGTCACTCAGCCACTAATTTAATTTGTTACATGTATTTTGTTTGTATGCAATAAAACATATTACGTTATTAAGTTTAACTTTCATTCAAATTAACCATTTGGATTCAAATCTGATACTGGCACGCAACAATACTATAAAAGCATCTTGTTTACTTGATTTGAATAAATCGATGAAAACATCTATACTATAATATGAATCAATTTTTTGCTAATAATGCTCGTCATTTTTTTTTTGAATTTAAGTGCCGTCTATATTTTATTAGAAAATTTGAGTGATACGATCATGATATGGACGAGCGTCAAGCAGGTATATTATGGGTAGTTGTTTTTTTTTTTAAGTTTGTACAAAGTTTTATCTGTGCGAGCTGTTGTAATTTGACAATAACCTATTAATACTGTTTGAGTAATAATAAACAATTAAATTTTTAACAAAATGTCGTATTATTATTAGGTATTAAGAATACAATAACGCCAAAACACGTCTTGCAACCTAACCTATCACGTGATGGAAAAATGCTTTCAAACACACGTTTAAAATCGGCATAACGACGAATCGAATACCTAAAAGATTTGTGATTATTGTAATATTAATAATTTTCTTGGCAACCTTGCTTAATTTATAATTTAAACTTTTATTTCACTGATATTTTGATTACACAATGATTTGATTGATTTTTTTTACACATTTAATTACATTTTTTAATGTCTGTTTTACATTGTATAGATTATCATCAACATTACTTCTAGCAACCACTAATATTTAATTTAATTTAAATTATACTTATTTAGCCCTTTACATCAAATTCTTTTATTGCAGTATTCGAATAAAACATACTACAAATAAAATCAATGCCCTATATAATATATTAGTACGATATATTTCACACGTTCAAATAAAAATATGATAATATTTTATTCGTGTCATAATGCTCTTAAAAGGAAAAAAAACTTTCTGATACTGTGATTTTTGATTAAAATTTTATGGTATTCTCAGGTTCAACATTAAAATACATTTTTTAAATGGATTACATATGTTTGTTTTATTTAGCTTTATAGTGTGTTATATATTAGAGTTATAAAATCTTTAGTTATTTTATTTATGGAATAAACACAAATAATATACCCTTGAAAATATTATTGAAAATGTATGCCTTTACTGAATTAAAATAATTGTATATTTCAATAAGTGTGATTTAAAACCCAATTAAATATGTAAATATTTGCATAATTTCTGAGTAATTAAGTAATTATAACCTTTTTTTTAAAAGAGTTCAATAATATAAGGTTGAATCGAAATTTAATTAATACCTGAGTTTAAAATAAAATATTTGATACATAAATAATTGTTATGTTCACATATAAAATTTGAAATAAACATGTCTACAATAAATTTATAATTTAATAAATAAAACTTACTATTTATATACTTTTTACAAACACAGTATATACACATAATATATTGTGTATTATTAATTTGATAATTTTTAATGAAATTATCATGAAAAACTACAGTTAACAAAACTAGCATTTTGATTATTAATTATATTATTTTAAACACCTTTTCGTTATCTTTTATTATTGAAGTGTTAAAGAGTGAACACAGTAAATTAATTTTATTTATTCGATCGTTAAACTGTTATTTATTGAAGTAGATGTTGTCAAAACTTTGATTAGAACAATTTTGGTTACTTAAATTATATATTTTTATTAAAAACAGCTGTTATAGAAAAACTATTTTAAAGAAGTAGGTATTTAATAACATTGTAATTTGTTTATTTTTTGTTTAATGTGTTTATAAATTAATGTAAATCATTATGTTTTAAATTTTGAATATTTTTAAGTTAACTAAATACAATAAGGTGTGTGATAATATGTTCAAAGATTGTATAAAGATACGTGAACACTTATATTAAATTACGAATAAAATATATAGTATCTAAAAATAACACTAATATCGGTAGAGTTGAATATCAAAATTAAATCAAAACTGTTTTCACAGAAAACACGATATAGGTAGGTACTAAAAACACAAAAGTTGTTATTTTGTTTTTACGCCTTAAATGTTTAAGTGTTCTTGTTTAATTCAGAACGAAAAGGCAGTCGTTAATGAGTTCACACTAATTGTGCGTGAAACTTTTTCACGCGTCACACCTGTTTACTATACGTTTATGTATCTGTATATTATGGTATTATAAGGATCTTTCCCCCCAGAGCCGCTACAAATATAATAATATTCAATCCTATAACACAATAAATAATTAAAAAAAAAAAAAAAATGTGATACAAAGAAAACATTTATTAATCAATTATTTATAATAAGTGTCACTAATGGGTGATTCCTTAATCAAACTCTTAAATGTTTTAATGTCTATATCAGATCTTATTGTGCATTTTTTGATAAGTGTGTTATTTAAAATAAAACATTTTAATATCTACTTAATATTTCTCATTTTCTTGAGCTTCGCCGGAGATAGTAAGATCATTATATTTGACCTTTGAACTGTTATGAAAACCGTATCATCATAAGTTGGCAGAACACGTCAGCATAAATCCTATCGTGTCATTGAAAAATACCATTGCATACAATAAGAGGACAGAAATATATTTATTTCAATCTGCAGGACGCACATTGTTGATTCAAGACAACAGCTATAGATAAGTAACCTGCAGTTCGCATGCGATGCTGAAAAGCGGTACCATTTGCCATTCGAATTTGTCGGATGAATACTAAAATGTGAAATTCTACCTATATATCAAAATAATAAATATAAGTCACCTTACAGCTGTCATTGGATAGATACAATATTTTCAAATAATAATCTAATCTAATATTAATATCGTGCACAAGATGTAAATTATAGATGAGGGCACCTCAAACATTCGTATTTTATACTTGAGTGGTAACAATATATAGGTATGGAACTATGGAATAAGAAATGTTTTAAATTTGCAATATTTGCATATTATACATTTTTATTCGCACATTGCACGTCGTATCGATAAAATAATATAATATTGCATTGCACCATTTTGATAAAATCGTATATAAGTGAAAGGTTATAATACGTGTATAGTTTTTTGTTGTTTTAAAGCTACAATTGGTATAACGTATTTTTTTTTTTTTTGAAAAAATATCATTGATAAGTGTCTGATCTATAGGTATTACTATTTTTTTTTTATTCTTTTCTCAAAGGAAATTAGATTTTTCAATATGAACGTGCCAATACGATTGACTAATATTGACAGATAGTCGAATAAGCGAGAAAATATTATATTACCATCGACAGCTGGAAAAAATACTTTTGATATCCAAATATACTGGTGTAAAACTGTATACTATGTTTTAAAATAAAATGTATTTCTACTGTCATTGGGAATATTGTTTTTTCCTTCAAAAGAACAATCTAAATTAAAAATTATAATTTATCTATACAAGAATTAATGTCTTTATAAACATAAGAAAAGATGTTGGCTACAATTTAATTACAATTAATTGTTATTAGATTTCCATATTATATAATACACTACAGTATCGTGTTTATCAGAATCACGAAATTAGATAATTTGACATTATAGTTATATTGTACATATATTATATATGTATAAAGCACACGAACTATACGTGCCTACAATCTACATAATATATTGTAACATAATATTATATTATACTCTTATTATAGTGGTTGAAACTAATAGTAATGATTAATGGAATAGTCCCTAATCACTTCCTGATTTTAGTATGTCCATATAGATGCCATTATTAGGTAATATAATATTAGACCGCAATGGTTAGAGCACCTACTGTTAATGTACGAGTCCATTATTAAAGGGTTAATAGCTGTTACAGATCAAGTGAAATAAGCAATTATCGAAAACCAATTATTATACATTGTTATACGATTGCAGACTTCGTAAAAGTTGCACCATAACGATAATGGTACCAAACGATATGAAACGATTTCGCCGTTATAACATATTGTGATGAATAACAAAATATTGTGTAATCATTATACTTCCATAAACCTCGAACGTAACGGCTATGAATTTTTATTATAGACGTAATGTTGTGACTAGATATTGGATACAAACATATTTTCAAATTTGAAATTATTACACTACCGTAATTGATATTTGAAAAAACTCTACCGATTTTCAATGACTATCATTAGCATAACTATTACGATCGTGGGCGAAATTTTAGCAGTGATACAAGACTGATGAATAGTATAATATTCTGTTACAGCATCTCACCCTTCCTAAGATTTTCTTCATTAGGGGTAGATTCATTTTGTCTACACGCGTTGATACGCACGACTAGCGTACAAAGTTCATCAGTTAGCAGTTGGTCAATGAATAAAAGTCAAAGCCTTTGGGTTTTGTTCATAATTTTAATCAATTTAAGTATAGTATGAATTTCTACAAATGTTTGTAGACTTCGGAAAAAACGACAAAGAAAAGTAGGTATTCATAAAGAAATAATTGTGTATAATTACGACTTACGAGCATAGCGATCGATTTAGTAGATAGATGTTTTCTTGCTTGTACCTAATGGTTTTTTTTTTAGTTTAGCTACAGCAAAAATTTAACGAAATGACGCCCATGATCACAATCGTCATTATGGTTTATATAATATGCTCTCTGCGTGTAATTAATTCATATCAGAGCTAAAACGATGTATCGTGTCTATCGACCGCTATAAAAATATAACATAATTCGAACGGAACATTATTTGGAAAACGTGCGTACGGTGATATAGGATATTTCATTTTTATTGAAACGTATTATAGAGTTATTGTTACATAGGCTATATAAAATATTGTTATATACATAGTATATAATATATTGTATTTGGTGAATATTTCGTTTTACGGCGAACTCCACGCGACAATATAAACGAAATGGATCTGTCAAGAGTGTAGCGCATTTCGACAGCCATTTTTTCCAATTTATTTTTACTTTTAACTTGTTTTGCAGAAGTGAATTTCTTTACTGGCGGCACGTGGGTGTTATTTCGTTCACAAGATGATTGAAACCCGAATAAATTAAACAACTACCACATACATTTTATGTATATATAGACTATAGAACCGCAATGACTGCAACTATACATTATCGCGAATCTGCATAATCTCGCCAGTAATAGATCTACTTATATTATGTGTAGGTACCTATAGAGAATTTTTATAAAATCTGCGTTGTTATACTCCCACAGCCGAATTCACGATGATAATTTATTTTGTTTAATTATGGATTTCTACAAGAATTTGTATACTCATGATCGTTCGGATGAATGGCGAATATATTTTAATTAAATTCAAACGTACAATATTTTGAATATAGAATATTTTTTTTATACATTCAAAATGTATACCTATAGTTACCTTATTTTTTGATTATTTATTTAACACATTTATTTTTAATCAAAATATGTGAATTATTAATTTTAAATCCGGTCATATTTTTCGTATTTCTAGCCCTGACGATAAACAATGCATCGTTCACAGCTGTCTAAATATTACAATTTATTAATTACGATGGTGGTTTGGAATGGCTGACGACCTTATCAAAATCAATAAATTACGATCGATCGCTATCGACTAAACAGTAATTTTCATAACTTTCAACAAAGAAATAAATGGAAAAAAAAATACAAACAAACATAGAACAATCACCGGTGAAGTAGGTTACGGAAATTCGTTATAGTAATTGACTAAAGAGACGGGACACTTCCGGTACAAGGCAAATGTCATATTGTTTTACGAAATCGCATTCGCCCAAACGTCCACTACAAATATGAAAGCCTCTACCATTATTCCTACATATATATGCGTATAAAATGCACTTACGGACGTCACGTGGACGGTATGCGTGTTACAATGCGGTGGGGAAGTATCCAATATAATACACTGTACAGTTGTGGGTGAAATGGAATTCTGTAAACTCGGTCACCATACCCGTAATAATCATATTTCGTAATTACGCTTTTGTTTTGTAAATGAGCTTGCAACGTGCCAAAACTATATTCGACCTGTAGTAGGGTCAACCCGACAAGCATATTTGTATCTTTTTTGATGAGTGCGGTGTGCGTGTTCTGCGAATCCGGGAAAAAGGGAGCAGTAACTGAAAAATGCGATGGATCATTTTCAAGAATTAAATACCTTAATTTTCTGCTTCATGAATGTGGTAAGTATATCAAGTTGGGATCGGAGTTTTTTTTTGATAACAAGTCCAAAAATGCTTGATATTTTTTGATAAAGGTACGAAAGTCTTATAAAAACGGTTTCGATTGATTTAATGTAAACACAAAGTCTGCAACAGACAAAATCAAACACTGACAATTTGTGGATCGAGAGTGTTTATTGGCTTATTGCTGTTATGGAGAGAATAAAAGTGAGCGGGAAGAAGAGATGACGTGAATCTTACCTGCTATCGAGCCTGATTGATAAAAGGTTAGTTTGGAAAAAGACCGGATGTCCGTTAGCGTTGTATCGCAGTAATAGTTTTCTCGGCTTGTCACTAACATAGGAGCCAGTGTGAATCTTAGTGACTTTTCTGTTTAGCGTTAAACAATTGGTCGGAATATTTACGAAATATTAATCGTATTCGATAAGGTCAACTACATTATAGTAGAGCAAATAAACAAAATATATTAATAAAATAAGTATTATCAGTATTTATTAACATATTCACATAAGTTATTAAGAGTATATAATTCAAAATATAGACTTGCAGGCCATCTGAAAATTATAAAATGTCTCTTATAATAATATTATAACAATTCTTTTTAACAACTCGACAATCAATGATAATTGTGGACTGGTTAAAAAATGTATTAAAAATGGTTTAAAGTTGTGAAATAAAAAAAATGTATTTCAATAATTAAATATTTCATTTAAATATTTTAGACTTGTGATAATATTTGTTTCGCTGCCATCGTTTTATTACCGTAACACGCATAAAATATATGATGGTGACGATAACTGATAAGTGCTTAATAACATGCCAAAAATCTTCGGTAGCGGTGGTATAACGTCAGCACTCGTATACTCAAGTGGCAAAACGAACACGAGGAGAGGAGAAAAAATGTCACTTTTGTTATTGTAATCAAATTACTATGGAATAATAATATGGTTGAGACAGGAAATAATATTTAAGATGTCGACCTACTTTACGAATTCGTCGTTGTCAACTGCATGTTGTGGTTTGGTTTCACGTAAAATATAAATTAAGAAAACATATAATAGAAAGAGAAAGAGAGAGAGAGAACAGAAAATCCATTCAACTATTATGTATATCCTGTACAGAATATATTATATTATATTATAAACAATATAATAGTTTAATCGGGTCGGTAAGTAGATTTAGGTCAGTAGCGGAGTAATATAAGTATAGCTGATTAAATTATGGGATTTCGATTCACATATATAATAATAAATTACAAATTACAATAACAACCGTAGTATACTAACATTAAGCATCGTCTATTATTTTGTTGTTGTCATGTATTATATATTTATATGATAATACGCTCATATAATAATATAGTAAAAGTATATTATCCAATATATTACAGTGTTTTATAGTGCCAATTCTCTAAATGATAATTAAAATAATATTAAAAAAATATTGTTCACTCGATAACATAATTTATATAGCTTATTATTCGATAAAAATATAAAATTTGAATAAAACTAAAGAAATTAAAATTTGGTATACGCATAAAATAATCATATTCACGATATTATACGTCACAGTATGTTGATTAATATCATATCGATATAAAAGAATTATTACCTAACCTATAATAAATTATACGTATTTATTCTATACGCGTACGTCAAAATTATTAAAACTTAATATCACTATTGAAAGTCTTTATTCAAAATAAAATAATTATTTCTATAACTATGGTACATGTGGTCTATCACCTAATCGTGAAATTCTACCGAACCTAAGACGTTTTAATTACGTTTTGACGTTGTACAACATTTTCGTCGTTCTAGTTAATAAACGGGATTTATGATGTTCTCTCGTTTAATTAAATTTTAGAAAATGTATAATATTATTATTATTTTCAAAGCTAGTGGATAGGTATCGTTGTTCAAAAATGATAATTTTACATACGTGTGCAGACAGACAGTAAGTTATTATTTCCAAAATAAAATGTAATCATGTTTTTCAATTTATCAGTGGACACGATAATAATTTAGTATAAATTGATTTAAATTTGTAGTCTTATGATGTCTACTTAAGATCGATTAGGCCATTTTTTCAAATGTTGTTACTTAACTCCTATAAATTGGTATAAAGTTAAACTGAAATTACCTAATATAATGTGTGTGTAATGTGTATTAATATGCAGGTTTTTCAATAATCATGTAGACGTATTTCTTCTGCAACGTTTTGCGATGCTATTATTTTAATATATTGCACGTGACGCGTTACTATTTCTACTTTCGTGGACTGTTGTTTCATTTCTTTTTTTCTTTTTTTGCATCGATGTAATATAATAATACTATGTGTATTGTCGTTTTAGGTACACCATATTTCGAAAAATATGGATAGTAATTAAAAATTCCTGAATCTCGTGTTATTAATTTTGTATGATTTTTCGTTATTGTGTACCACGGTGAGGGTTAATTCGTTGATATTAATTTTGAATATACAAAACAAAATCAAAAGAAGAAAAAAAATGATAATATTAACATTGGATTTGCATAAAGTTATGAAATAATCCTTTTATCTGGGGTGTGACAATAAAAGCGTAGTCTCTTATTTACATTATTATCAGACCTTACGAAAACTGGCATTAAAATCCGCATTATTCGTATAAATATATAATATACCCGGGGCGCGCAACGTCTACTTCCCCATATAATATACACCAGTACACCACACGCGTGGGTACAAGGCTGCGCCGTGCTCGCAAAAAGCCGACTTTCGAACGGAACTACCGCACGGTAGGTATATTCGTATCATAATGTATTATGTACATCTATAACAACAGTAATATTGTAATAATAACAATACTTTTGTTATTGGTGTGGTGATTTCGTTTGATATTAAATGCACTGAACAATATCGATTCAAGAATATACCTACATACAAAAAAACTAAAAAGGCATAATTTCATTGGAAATTAAGTGAACAATTTCACCACGATAAACAATTTGTATTACGAGTAGGTAAATCAAATTATATAAAAGCGAACAGAGGTAACGTTTGTCTTACGTTAAAAATATTACCTTGTATGATATAAAATTATAAACACACATACACACACACGCACGCACACCCACACTCACCCATACACCCACATAACTACACGTATACACATCGTATGCTTTATTATTATACAATACATATATGTATACTATAGGCGAGCGCTTAATCACAAAAGGAACAATGCACGTTGTTCGGGAAGCCTTCGAGCCTAAATCATCTCTCGGGAATATTCTCGAGGGTGCTTTTACCATGAATTCATTATATATGTATAGAAAACTAAGAATAAAATAAAATAAAAAAGAAAAGGAAAAAAAAGAACGAACTACTGGCCTAAGACTTTGCTTCGCCTTCGTCCTCCCGCTGTGGCCGCCTTTCCCCGTGGTAGCTTTTTAGTAGCTTCGTAAATATTTATCAAGAAACTTGTGGTAGCGGGAAGGTGAGGAGTGCAAGGGGTAATATATTCGAACAATTTTTTCTTTAAACATCCCTCGGCATTCCGGGTAAATTATATTTTGAGCAGCCAACTATACAGCGATGACGACGACGACGACCTCATACTACGCCACACAATTCTGATCGGCAACACAGATATTGGACCCAGAAGAGAGTTTAGGTTATTTTATTTATTTTTATTGTTCGTAAATTATACAAACTTGTCTCTGTGGGATAATAATTAGAGGGCTGTAATGACTAGGAAACAGGCGTCGTCTTCATATCGGTCTAAAATTTTAATAGGTATGCATTAACAGATTTAATTATTTATAGTAGTAAAAATTTCGTATATGCCACATCAATACAATCTCAACGGCATGTGTATACAACTTCTGAACTTGACGACGTTGCTTTCATACTATTTATAATGTACATAAGGTGAACTATTGACTCACTGTGAAAAAATCAACACTCGAGTCGTATTTTTTCGTATGTTACTAACTAAACTTTTAAGATATTAAATAAAAAATATTTTCTTTTCTTGTCATTTCGAAAATACAGTTAACAAAATTTCAATTATGATTGATTAATAGTAAATAAATAGATGTATAATACAGATTTCACAAATTAAATGTGAGCAATTAATTAAGTTAATTCCTTTTATGAATTTAGGATTCTCTTAGTAAACGTAATTGAAATAATTATACAAGTAATTTAATCGGTTGAAAATAAATTAGAAATCATTTCATTTATTAATTTAAATTATATTTTTATTGTAAAGTTATTGCATTGAATAAATATTTGTGTTTATAAATTGAATTTCAATCTTCATTTGACTGTTGTGCGTATTTGAGTTATACAAATTTACATAAATGTGATAAAGTTACTATTATATTATATTGATGTGCAAAAGAATGTAAAGTGCAATTAAAAATCTTATAAAATTGCATTTTATGTAGGTATTAAATTATAAATTAATGCCGGTAATTAAAATAATTTACATAAGATGTTTGCTAGAAATTTATCATACCGAAAAATAAGTCAATATTGATAAAATAGTAGTTCAACATTTTTATTGATATTTGTAATTATTTAAATGTTGATGAGGATAATAAAATAGTTATAACTTATAATTTATTGAAGTTCTAATTTCCCTCAATACTAAACAAATCTACATGTATTATAATTTTTAATATTTTTAAAATGTATTACGTAAATAATAGATAATTAGTTTTATATACAAACTGCTTTTAAGCAATAATTAGTATGCAATGTTGGTTATCTGTACAAAACTATAAACCGATAAAATTATTGATTTAAAAAGTTATTTATTACTGTAGCAACTATTCATGATTAGCTTTTTTTATTAATTAATTTAAGAAGCTTTGTTATTGAAAAATTTTAATCCTTAGTAAGAGAATATGAAGAAAGAGAAAAAAACATTACTTATATAAATTATATATTTTTTTAATTAATTTATATGATGATTCATTACCTTGTACTTACTAGAATTATTATCAACACTGTGTATATTTGAAGTTAGAGTGCTTTATACTCAAATAATAAAGTTAACTTAAGTATTTTTAAATTATGTGAATTGCAGTGGTTTTTTTAGACGAGATATACACTTATGAGGAAATTTAAGAGGTTTTTTCATGTCATAAAAAAAGTAGACAGTTGCGTTATATTGCACCGTTAGTCTGCATGAGTCTAAGCACTCCCATGGCCATAACAAAGTTTCTTTATTAAATTAAAACACGTAAAATACTACATTGTACTTTGAAATTTGCCCAACGATCACGCTAGTATTATAACAGAATGAGATTGTATAGAATACCTACATAATATATTAAATTATAGGGATTTATAGGGATAATAATATGTATACTTGCACATTTTTTAATTTTTTTTTGCAAATAAAATCCACTGCAAATAATATCAACATAAAATTAATTTAAAGCCTAATCGTAAATATAGACTATAGTTAATAATAGTTGCTACTTGCTAGTGACTATAAATTTCAAATTAAACATACATTTATGATTTGTTCATTGAAAAACGTGAAATTTATGGCTTTTTATAAAAAAAAAAATACAAATATAAGCCACTCAATGAAAATAATTTATACTTGAAAAATTGTATTTTTACAAGAATTTTCTGTACATATTTTCTATTTTGAATATACATTTATAATATCGTCCTAAACTGAATATTTTTCTATCTTCTTCATATAAATAAATAAATCATATTATCTCTTTATAAAGAACGTTAATTGTGTAAAAACACAATTTTCCGCGCATCAATTTTAAATTTTTAAATTAGAATTTTTTTTTAGATGAGCGTATAATAATATGTGCTGTACGTCAAATATATTTCAGGAAAATTACTATAATCATTATTAGTGTAAAAGCAATATGAACTGTCAATGGGGTTCTTTGTTGTATGAATGAAGAAAAAATGATTTCTGAAGTGGCTAATTTCATCCAAGAAATAAGCATCTTCGTCCCCAGTGTCATATTTTTGTTGATATTATTTTTATAATGTATTGTGTTATTGTGTATATATTTTACTAGAATTTTTAATTATCGCATCGTTTATATGACCCTTAGCCTAAGAATTACCTGTGTTTAAGTCATGCATAAAGAATATAAAATATTGCGTTTTCTAAAAGTATTTTTTTTCTTGTTAATTGTTATCTTTATTAGCAGAATACTTGTTGAAAGACTCAATAGTAAATCATTAGAAAATGACTAAAATCCAAAACATTAGTTGCGCAACTAGTAGAGAACGTGAAATTATCAAGACTCAAGACCTTAATGATCTATTCAAAAATATAGAAACAGTTTTGCTAACAAATTTTTGATGCTAAGATTGAATAATTAATATAATTCAAAGAAGTTAAATTTTAGAATATATGTATTTATGTATTTATTTATTTATTCAAAATAATGATTTCACACTCAAAGAGTAGTAGATGATTGCTAATTAAAAATACTACAGTAAAAATTATGAATTATGATTAGTAAACTAATCATAGTTAGTATTCAATGTAAATATTGAAAAGTACGAACATCAATAATACGAAATATAATATGGTAAATGTACATACGTTAAAAAGTATGCAGTTAGAAGAACGGAAAAAATTTCTTCTATATCCATAACCTCGTATTGTAAAAAAAAAACAACTATAGCAGCTATACTTAAATTAAATTCGATCCACGTATAAGTGAGTACATTTTACTTGTTAAATCTAAGTAAATGGTTACAATAATTATCCTATTTCAAGTAGGTATAAGATAAAAACAACCAATCAGTGTCTTATCCGCTCAATATTTTTCTATAATAAATTGTTATTGCATTATTAATAAAGTTTGATTTATATTTATTAAAAATAATATGTATACAATATTATAAATTATTTTCATAAGTGAGTCACAAATTAACCATAGAATATCGAACTAGTACCATTTAAACATTTCAGTGTATTTGTGTTTGTCAAATATAGTGTCAATCATCTGCAAGTTAATATTTTTTTCAAACCGTTTTAGGAATATTATGATTCTCGACATTAACACATATAATTGTCAATTAACTATTGTTCAAGAATTAATAACAAATACTAGTTTTCCCATCCTAATTCAATAATAAATCTTATTCATACAATAATTATTCTAGTCACACTATCACGTAGATTGAAATGTAAATTGGTAAGATAATATTAATGTTTAGCAATCAAATAAACAAACAACACTAAGTGGTCATCTAGCAACGTCTTTTCACTACTTAATTGTACTGACTTACGTTTTATTATCCTCCTTTGATATTTTCACACATTAGTATTGTGAGTATGTAACAGTCCATTAAAAAAAAAAAATGAAATATTGATATAAATTTAAGATTTTAAATCTTTAATTTTTATGAAGGATATGCTGTTATCATTAACATTATACAATATTAAATATTTAACACATTTTAAAAGGTTTTTGTTACCATATTTTAATGTATTCAAGGGCTGAAAGTAGTTTATGAATTTACTTTTCTCTTATAGAAAAAGGTAAATAAAACATATAGAGTCCGAGTTTATTGTAAAGTATTATGCTTGTTTTTAAAATACCATTAATTTTTTCATACTTCTTACAATATGTATATTTTACTAATACTTTTAAACTTGAAAACTAATGTTTGTTAGTTAGTATTTATCATCATTTAATTTTATGTAACATTTATTTTTATAACTTTTTTAAATTTTAAATTTCTTATATTTGTATATATATATATAAAAAAAAATAATAGGTAAGCATTAGTTTTTTAAAAAAAATAAGAAAATATGTGAAAAAACAATAGTCAAATACGCTAGGTAATCGTATTGGATAAATTTGTTATAATTCCTTAAAAATAATATTATTGTTTGTAGATATCAAATGAGCGTAAATATTAGTAAAAATTATATATTATATATTTTAGATATTTAAAGTAAATTGATGAATATTATAATACATGTTTGCAATTAAAAAAAAAAAAAATGAATTTATCAAATTTTCATTTTTGACAATAGTTTGAAAATACATTAATAATATATTATATATATATAATATATAAAAAATAAGGTCAACTTTATTTTTTCTTTAAAATAAAGTTTCTATTCTGTTGCGTGTTCCTTAGATATATAAGTTTTTAAGCTTTCCTCTGTATAAGAATATAAAGCTACGTATAATTTAATTTTGTCAACGAACGCACGCATGTGTCAATCGCAACCATTATATGTACGGATATACTGCTATTACTTATTGATACTGGCATTATTAATATATAATAATAAATTATTTTTGTTACTGAAATGTATATACCTATCAGAACAAAGCAAAGTAATAGTTATTGTTGATAAGAATAATAAACGTGATTGAATTAATTGTACCTTTTAAAAAAATTGAAAATCATGCTATAAACAAGTAATCAACATCCGTATGTAAATAATATAGATCTGATAATTTATATATATAATATAATATACATATCTAATTTTTATATTATGTAAATCACACAAATGTGATAGGTTATGCGTCATTTTATATATAAAAAAAGAATGTTTAAAAAAAAAAATTGATAGTTGGTGATTCCACATACCAACTTGTACCCTAAAATATTAATATATAAAATAAATTATTATTGCTTAAAAAATTTGGTTCACGTTTTTAAACTTTTACTTTAAACGTTAAAAAGCTAAGCGCAATAAATAAACTAAACCACTTTAATACCACGTTTTTGTGTACCCACCTAAAATATTTATCACAGAATAGGTAGATACTCGGAAAATTTATATATGAGTATACTTTGACTCGTTATTATCATAATATGTATACAATCAATATAATCTCCGAAAGTGTCTCTGCATTAAAAGATATGCCGTTAAGTGTACATATCTTATATAGCTATAAAAATTCTCTTATTTAAAATGTAGATTCAAACAATTTTTTTCCTTAAAAGTCTTCTGAAATGACTCACACATCATTGGTGCAGAAGTCTTGAACCTTAACATAGTTTATATACTTATAAATAAATTACAAGTTCAAATATGACGGCGCTGTATGGTTTCTACTTAATAACACTCAATAACACAAAATATAAATATCACCTTTATTTTTATATTTGCACATTACAGTATATTCCCATAAATTTTAAATCCTATTTCGTAATTTTATTATGAAGGATCACGAGAGGATTTCTAGTATCTTATAAACCTATTATTTAATCTAAAAAGATCTACATTATCTATTTTTCTTAAAATATATTAAAATATATATAATAATATACATATTGATTTATTTGATAAATTAATGTTTAAATTATTACTGGTGTTATAATTACAAATAATTATGTACAATGTATATACAATTTAACATTCATTATAATCGATTGGAAAAAATCTATAAACAAAACATAAATAATGATGCTTTATAATAAAGTTTATGAAATATAAACAAACTTTAAAAATCAATCTTTGACCCACAAAATATTTAATATGGAAAGCGAATTCAAAGTATTGAAAATATCGAGACTCTAACTTATAAATAAAATTTTACTTATTATAAATTAATGTGAATAAGATTTATTTAAAAAACGAATGGTTACACTTTAAAGAGCTGTAAAAATATTTTGATTTTTGAAAATGATAATGGCTTTTGAATTATGTTTTTGCAATTGCAATTAAATATTTTTATTTTATAAAATATTTATATTTATTACTTAAAAAAAATAAAATATAGTATTTACTTTTTATATTGTATTAAAATAAATCATTTTTAGTCGTATTTGACTTATTTACACAAGTTTGTGATGGTGTTACGATATTTGTTTAAAACTGAAAATAAGTCGACTATATGAATATGAATTATAACAATTTTATTTTGGGAACATTCTTAATGAATCAGTAAACATTAATTAGTAAAGATAATATTTCAACGCAGTGTAAATTTTAAGGCAAATCATCATGTTTTAAATGAAGAAACATACGAAGTTAATACACTCAGTTTACTTAAGTTGAAGTATCATTGTTTGTAAAAGATTTGGTAATTTTGATCCCTGTTTTCAACCTTATGAAGTTTATGAATAAAACAAATAAATTAAAAACACGTAAAAGCTTACAATTCAATAAGAAAAATAATTAAGTACAATAAATTAATACATCTATTTTAAACAATTTATAACTAAAACTTGTACACTAGTACGATTATTATCAATGTGTATCAATCTACTAGCCTGTAGTAGTATGTATATAATTTTATTCAGTGTAGCTGACTTTTACATTTAATGAAATCGATAATTATACTAAGTTATCACCCAGTTCATCTCTATTTTTAAGAGTATATTAAATCATCACGAAATTAACAATAATTCTTTTATAGATTTCTTCTGATTTCTTAATTAGTGTATTTAAATTAAAATATAAAATAACATAAAATTAATTATCT
This sequence comes from Aphis gossypii, assembly GCF_020184175.1. Classification (NCBI taxonomy): domain Eukaryota; kingdom Metazoa; phylum Arthropoda; class Insecta; order Hemiptera; family Aphididae; genus Aphis; species Aphis gossypii. The sequence continues at coordinate 59,182,373 of NC_065530.1, forward strand.
CAACGTATAATACAGCTTAAGATTACACAACTAAGGTAAGCGTATAATTTTCCTTTTCATTTAGCCAAGTCAAACAAATAGTTTTTGAGATTTCTCTCTCTTCTTTTTATAATAAATGTCGTAGCTTCAGGGAAAATTTAGTGTCTGGGTACAAGATTTATGTCACCCAAGGGTTCAGTCATCGCGACAAATGGGTTGATCCAATCCCTCTCTTTCTCTTTATCCTTAGAGAACTAAGTTCGTTCTTCAGTTTACGTTTAATAAACCGCCATGTGGCCGCCGGGACCGTGTCACGGAGCTAACAAAATTCTACACATTTCATTATTATTATTCTACTTATAACACAACAAGGGTCTATCGGGAAAATTGGATTTCACAAATTTTCCATCGAACCATTTATAGATTTGTTTCAGATAAGAGGAATATTATTAAAGGTACGAAGGTGATTTTCCACTGGCGATTAAATTATATTTAAATATTATCAGTTTATACAACATAAACGATATTATAATATTAAATGAATTAATATTCTAGTACATGAACAAAAATATGACTATGCTATTGATACTCAAGTAATTTATTTTTAAATGCTTGATTTTCTCAATTAATATTTTTGAATTATTAGTTTGGATAACACATAATTTAAATTAACTTGATACAATATTAGTTAATCTAAATGTTATGTAAAGATAATGGCCAAAATTTTTGAAGCTCAGTTAATAATAATGATATAAGGTAGATAATTCTGTAAATCATGTATTTTTATGTAGTTTTCATGTAAATGCATTTAAAAAAAAAATAAAAATAAATAGTATTTTTAGATTTAACTAAACTTAAAGCAAAATAAAAAAAGTTTATGAATGTTAACATTTTTAAGAATCAAATTATTAAATCATCAGAACGTGGTATCACTTTTAATGTTAAGACAGATGATTATATTCCTTGAATATGTGAACACGGTGAGACAGTGGAAATTTTGATGTGATAGGTACTAACTATGGTGTTGTTATGCATTATCATGTACCGAAATTGCATATTCAACGCGCCGTCTTACTTTTGAACTAATTTAATAATATTAATTTTAATTATAATATAAAATATGCTTATTACATTAAGTATACACTGTATAAGTACCTAACCTTTTATTTAACGAGTACATTTTTTTTTATTATTATGCTTATAAATATTGTTAATTATTAATAATTAAAATGTATAGTCATATTATTCTTATTATTAGCAACAATTTCTATAATTTGAATGCAAATTAATGAGAGATTATTATTGAATGTGGTATTGAAATTCAAGATGTAAGAGTACTTAGAGTTTGAAAGAAATATAAACGAGAATTATATGGGTATGGAAAATACTTCAAAAGACATATGATAAGAGAGTATCAAATAGTGAAATAACTTATGTTGTATATGCTGAATGTATAATAATAATAATATTTTAATATTATAATTTCACATTGTACATTAAATTTAAACATTTTTCTTGACATTAGAAACTATGAAATCTAAATGGATAAGGTATTATATTAAATTGTTGATATAAAAACGAATAATTGAGATTAATATTTCCTATTGCACTTTAATTATTTAAATTGTTTTATTTTTATTTTAATATACTAATTTAAACACAAGTCTTCTTATGCTATGTATATTGTTGATATAAGGTAAGTCATAACACACAATCAATGGTTGTACTAGCTGTTTTAAAATATAAACATATAATTGTTTGCTATCAGATACAAGTACAGTTGTGTTAATTTAAATTGTGTACTTTTTAAGAGTGGCTCAAAAAATAAAATGTTAAGCACAAAATTCAAATTAAAGGAGATACATGTCAAATTTAAATAAATGTTTAAGTTAAATTACTTATTATCACTGTCTTTATTGATAGAATATTGTTTTAACAATAGCGGTTTGATTATTAATGTTTAGTGCAATATAAAATAAGTTACATTTTATGACAAAATCGTAAACGTTATTTAGGAAAAAAATCGATTTACCTCTCCCATAAAACTTTTATATTACATTGTGGTTTATACTAACAGTCAACAACCTGGCATATTCTCTCATTTAATAATTTCTTTTATCCATTATAAATAAAAGTATTTATATTTTATTATTTACTTAAAATAATTATATCATAAGACATTTAAAACACACATACCTATCATATACTTAAACACTTGATGAAAAATGTGAAGCATCGCGTGCACTATTAACTTCAGTTACATTTAGTGTTTTATGAAAAACTATCAAAAAGTTTATCTAATTAAAGATACACAGATAGATTAAAATATCAAATGTATAACTTATGTTACGAGTACATAGAAGTATTGAAAGTCAAACCCGTAGCTACAATATTAATACATTTATCTTATACATTTTTTTTTATTTAATATTTTATATACGTCATGTTATTATATACTTACTATAAATTATATTTGGTATATTATTTTATTATGATTTATGTTCGATGGAGATAAACTAAAACTTTTTCTTTAATATTTTACAATATTTTTTATTTAAGTGATAATATATTTGTATTATTTTTAAGGAAGTCAATTTATTATAGCTTACTACAGATTAAAAAATATTTTGGATTGTGATATGGGTATTTTTATTTTCAAAGAATTACAAATAAACGAAAAACGGATTTTTTCCAACGTATTAGTATTTTATTTAAATAATAATATTGATGTATCATATATGTGTACGTCTATAATCTGCATGATACAATTATCACTTATAAATATAAATTGATTTTTATCAATATTTTATAAAACCCACAGAAATAATAATTATAGCAAGACAAACAATTAAACGATTCCTATGCAAGTCAAGAAATATCAAGTAAGAAAAAAAGTTAATTGTCAATATTTAAAACATATAACAAATATAGTATATGAATTTTCACTGAATAAGGGTTTGTAGTACTAAAATTAGTACTCAAAATTATTATTATAATACAATGGATGGATAGTTATGTCATTATTAAAGTTAACATATATGTGTTATATGTATATACTCATGATGTTAATAATATTTTTTTGCGTTCGTTGATATAAATTATTATGTGGTTGGTAAACTCAGACTTAGTATTTGACTGTTTTGCTGGCCTTGCGGAATATGGTTTTTTTTTGCTTTGTACTGGTATTTACCGTCAACGGAATCCCAGCTCACTGTTTGTACAGTAAAAACGATATTGCAAACTCAAATCATATAAAATATAATAATATATTATTAACGAGTGGACGTTTTGAATCTGTTTCAGAGGGTAAAGATCAAGAAATCTATTTATTTTATTGTTTATTTTTTAGTCAGCACAACTAAATAATGTAATTTTCTAACGGTGTATAAATTTGATTTGTTATTAAAAAATGTTGAAGATGAGTTAATACTCATATTAAAAAAAAAAATAACGATGATATTTCAGATTTAAAAGAGTCGAGAAACTTTTTAACTTAAAATAAACCTACATCACGTTAAACACATCAACGATTTAAATCAGATACATTGCCATGTGATCATATTGCATTTATTATTGTAGAGTAATATAGGTATGCTTGCCGCTCTCGTGTCGGGTTACTAACGAATGGACGTAAACGACAACGTCAATGAGTCAATCGAAAACTCAAATCAGGGGAGGACCACCAGACCTGATCCCGTTCATTCCCTTCGACCGTTCAACAATGGTCCGGAAACGTGAACAGTTCAGTGAATTTGGACTTTGGAGTATAAAAATATATATCTATATAGGTATTAAGGCTGAAATAATGAGTTTCAATTAAATTATTTAATGGCTAATTAACATTTAACGATCAGTAAGCACGTATATGTTTCGTAATTATACGCAGTATATGTGCCAAGTAGGAAATAATACGACGTGGCCTACAACCCCTACATATTAAAGTATATAGTATAATATATCTTAACCTGCTGGAAAATATAGGGATAATCTCATACATTATAGGCCAGTTGTTATAGTACATAATGTATGTTGGGTGCATAATAAATTAGATGTTATACCATCGGTTAAAATATTTTTGTCACTAATATAACAGCAATATTGTTTTATATTTGTAATTGCTTAAAATTATTTATATTAAGCTTGTTAAATTGTATCAAAAAAACTGACGGACGTTGTATTAAATCCTTTTTTTTTGTAATTTAGTAGTAATATGAACTCACTTACGTAAAAAGGACACGCACCAAACATCCATTCTTACTCACCCCTATATAATTTACTCGTGAATCCGTTTTCTTAGCCATTACGAATCACAGAGGCTCGTTTAATTATATCTATTAGTCTCCGAAAAATAATTCACCCTTTACTATCGCATCCATCGACCATCACCATAAAAATATATATTTCCAGTTATGTTGAGTTGTGTTCTATCATCAGTAATAATATATACTACATCGACAAAATTAAATGAAAAATCGATGGTTGTTATGAGTTTATCATAATAATAGAATTCAACTAAGCGTTATACTGATATTATGTACAAAAATATTTATTTAGTATAGATCAGTATATAAAAATCAGTAAATAATAAATACAACGATAAAATAATATATTATTTAAAACATAATTCTATATTTAGTTAAATATCTATTTCAAAGGTATATTTTTTAAAGTTTATTTCGTTAACGATAATGATAAAAAAGAAAACTTAGCTTTAGTTTTTAATGTTTAGTTTAATTTCAGCGTATTACGTACTTAAATACGAGTAATTACGATTAAAACCTTTTGAAACTTAAATCAAACTTTTTTTTATTTTTACTAACAATAGAAGAGAATAGTCGTGATCTTAAAATGTCCTAGATACTTATCAGAGGTATTTATTAACTAAATTAATTATATTAATGAATGGCTAAAATGGATAAAGAATTTAATATAATACCTATTTATGTTTGTTATAACAAAACTGTCGACTAACATTACTTAATTATGTAGTCACCTCTATTAATGTAATGTTAAACCGTTTTATAAGTATACATTAACTTTGCACCAATTAACGGATTTAAATATTTGCATAATGTTATTCTCAAAAACGAGAAATACTTCTTTACTATACTAAAATGGATGAATAAAGTGGTTAAAAAATAACAAGCGCAATTAAGAATTCAAATTCTCGTGATAAGTTTATAATGTCTTTAAATATTTCTGTAGATAATTTAAACATGCTTTTGTAGGTATTTGTATTATTTTAAGGTTTTTAATTCGTATTCGTTTATTTATTAATGAAATAATGTACCTAGCGTAATAATAATAATAATAACAGTAAAGACTAACATTTATTATTTCGCTGACATTGTTGTATAGTACATTATACTTATGACCATAAAATTTGAATGAAAATCCCAATTTTTACTAACTGATGTGTTATATTTTATATAATTTCATGATATCATGTCCGCGTTCGGTATTGTTTTATAATAAATTTTAAAGTTTAAAAAACAACGAGTTATGAGGAAAAGCGCGTGGGCATTTAAAATATTATTTATAGACTCGTATATGACATGCATTGTACATATATGTAATACACACGCAATAATTGTGCACCGGAGAATTTCGTAAACATTTATACATAGATAATGTTATGTACATATAAGAAAAACAAAAACTTTAAACTTTTTTTTTTTTTTTTTAAACAAATTTACAAAACTCACCCCAGACACAGAAAGAATCACGTACGTAACAGGTACGGTCGTCGGGCGCGAGAGTAGAGGGGTGGTCCGGCGGCGGTGGTGCAAGTGGTCGGCTGCGGCAATGGTGATCGTCGGACGCGATCAGACCCGTCACTACTACTACAACTGTTGTACTATACTACAACCACCGCCGCCGCCGCCGACCGCCGCTAAAAACCCCACCGCGTTTTTGGGGGGCAGAACGGTCGTCTGTCGTGTGACGGGTGTCGGCGCGTGCGCTTGCGCGCCAAAATCGCGTCGCGGGCCCTCCTGTTGCACTCCCGCGGGGACGGTTTTTGAATCGCCCGCGCGGGCCCTCGCAGGGCCACCGCCGACGCGTTGCGTTCGCGCGTCGATCGCCCTACGCGCGTTCGGCGCGTGCGCGGCCGCGTTCAATACATCGCGTGAGAGGGGCGGGGGAGGGGAACGCGAGAGTCGGAGGTGGACGGACCGCCGAGGACGAGGTGAGCGCAATGGTGCGTGGCGAGTGTGATGCGACATGTGTGTGTGTGTGTGTGCGTACGTGTGTGCGCTTCGGAAAATCGGTGGCACCGCACACACACCCCCCCGTGTGTGTGTGATGCACGCACGCCGGACGCGAGCGCATCAAGGCTCGCCGACCGGTTTTGGCGACGCGGTTGTTGCACCGACGAAACTTTCAGATCCCGCCGCTACTCCTCCGCTACCGACGCCCCACATCAGACGCCGAAATTCAAAATTTCGTTGATATTAATTGTTAACCACTAATTTCGCGGTCACATCGATTACTAAATCGACTTTAGATTTAAATAGTATTATTTTTTGTTCGTAAATCTGTGTGAACTTTTACCGCTTACTACTTTATACCTACCTACGAGTAAATTTCCGGAGCTAAGATTTTACGGTGTTTTAAATCGTAGACCCGTAAACAGAAAATGTTTCTTGGTTGATACTGTTTGTTTAATAATTTTTAAGTTAGTTTCTGAAAATGTTCATAGGATTTTTCACAATTTATTTATACATAAAATTTAAATATATATATAAAATGTCAGTCGCCGCGTTCAAGTCGCGGGTGATTGACACGAGACTTTCCGACCTCCGACGGTATGAATAACAGAGCAAAATATTTTTACAGCGCAATAATAATATGTTCAATAATATTATAATATCACAACTAAGACTACCTATCTATCTGATAATATAACGACCTTCACCGAAAAATATTTATTGGTAGTTTATTTAATGAATTTCATATTCGTATTTTATACACTCAAATACAAACTTCTTCATCCCGTTCACTTGAACTACTATATGACTATAGGCTGAGATAGACATAAAATGTGAATCTTATATAGATGCCATGAATATAAATCAAATGAGTATTCGACTTTTTAAAAAGTGATAAACCGTAAGCATATTTTAAGTATCGAAATCGCTGTTAAAGGCTCACATTATAATATAAGATATATCACGTCCATAAAGGTATTATAAACCTACTGTGTTTGTTGCCTATACTTGCATTTAAATTTCATACGGTGAGTTTTGACTTTTATAAGGCTTACGGAGTTCCTGGAAAGCAAAATAAATATTTCTCTAACATTTTTACACTTATGTTCTAGCCTGTCTGTTTACAGCGTTTACGCCCATTTATAAATCATGCACAAAACATCCCGATTTTACGCTGTGACTCACGAGTGTACATTTTTTACGCATATGCTGTCGAGTGATAAGTACATAAAAAATGGGATTTGATTGCTATCGTTATACGAATAAGAGTTTAATTGAATGAGTTACATTATTACTGTATAACTATACAGTATACATACAATATCCATGAATATAATTTATTTATACTATTTTTATTATACTTATACATAATCAGTGTGTTTAGTTAATAATTTTGAGAATTTTATATGTTGTTGGAATAAGTAGTAGTTGTTTTTTTAGTTACTCGTGTAATAATTACACTTTTGTAAAAGTATTTAATAGAAAATAAAATCATAACCACTTTTTTAATAATTTTAGCAACTTTTAAATTGAGCCAAAACAATAACTATAATTAAAATAGTTTTCATACTTATAATATAAGTTATAACGTCTCTTCTATTATTTAGTTAAGTATAGTATAAACATATTAACTGAATAAGATTTTTTAAATGAAAAAAATGCACGTGGTCTTAAAACTTTTATTACATTAAGTATAATAATTATACATGCTATTTTAACAAGCTATTCGTCATCTGTACTAATTAACACTTTTTAACAAAATTAAAAGTAAACACTTAATACCTTAATCACTTCGACCTTTGTTTAGAGCAATTTTTAATGATTAAAATTTAAAACTACAAAAAATTAAATTTTATTTATTACAAAATCAAAATATTTTAAAAGCTGCTAACTAGTATTTTAAATACGATAATATAAATTTAAATTAATCGCATCTACATAATATATAATAAAATTATACATAATATATTAAACAGTATATATTATATAATACAATGAATTATATTATTTCTTGTCAGTTGTCATATTCGTAATTAAGAGTAATATAACATAATACAATAAAACTAATTATTTAAAAAAACTATTAAAATTTGAATTTACTATAGAATTTTATATTTAATCTTTTTTTGTTATTTTTATTTGATACTAGTTAGAGCAATAATGATTTGTTTAATAGCTCATTTTTCAAACCAAAAAAAAAATATCATTACATGATATACAAAAAAAAGAAACCTATTATAAGTAAATAAAATTTTATAAAATTTTATTTCATATAAGTTTACACTAGTACACTACATGCAGATAAATTATTTTAGATAAAAAGATTAAATCTATTAGCAATGCAAATTTATATATTATATACATATGTACAATATATAGTTATAGGCCATGTCATTATATACTATAAACATTGAATTTCTTATATTTGATAATAGCCATAGCTCAAATTTTGTCAACATACTAAAACGGAAAATATCAATTAAAGTTTTGTTAAGAAACTGAATAATATATTTCAAGTGAATAATTAATTTTTTAATTAGTTCGTTGTTAACATTTATAACCAAAAGAAGAAAATTTAAATGTTTAAAAGATATATTTGATTGAATTATGATGAATAAAATATGGTAGGTACTTATTATAATAAGTAATAAAAAAAAAAAAAAAAAATGTTAAATAACAGAATTGTAAAGAATTTCTTAGAATATCGCTTCTTAATTTTATGTAAATATAGTGGTTTAATGCGTTGATCATTAATTTAATAATAATTTATATTTTAATTGTTTTTTAAAGAACATAAATACACTTTTTATATAACTTATTAACGTTTTTATTGTCATTTAATTTAGATTTCAGTACCTGTAATAATATATTTTATTCAAGTGTTAATTAAGATGTTGAAAAATTTATATTTTTGAAAGTTTGTAATCATTGTTGTAATGATGTTCTTTAATTATATTTTCTTTTAAATATTATAAATGAATGTTTTGGTTATTCGGAAAATATTAAACTACGCACAAACACACTATACCTAGCAGCTAAAGGAACTGGGAAGATCAACAAATTATATATGTATATATAATCCAATATCCATTTTTTTGTTTTATAGGTCAATGAGAATTCGTAAATATAATTAAAGAAATCAAATTAGAATAAACGAGAAAAAATTAATTTTATAACTGATCATTAATCAAACTGTTATACTTCCATATTTTATATTTTTATGACAACATTTTATTAATATCTTGTAGAGTTAAAAAATATAAAATTTTATTTTATTTATTGTTAGATTTTCCACCTATACAATTACTTGTTTAGAATTGACAAGGAATCTGCCATCATTTATTATTGCATATAATTTTAAAAATCAATGTTTATGTTAATATTTATATATAAGTTATTTCCCCGTTACCGACGCTCATCTTAATAAAACATAAAAAACAGTATACAGTCGTTTCACTTAAGAGCTAAAAATACATATTGTACTTAAGATGACTACTTAAGAAAAATTAACGGAAAACTGCAATTTTTGGTATGATTTAGTTAATTATAATCATGTAGATAAAGTAAATTTACATAATTTAATTTCTACAAAAGTATTTTTTATAAGTCTATTACTTCTGGAACTTAAAATCTCAATGTTAATGGACCTATTTTAGGTTTCAACTAACATCGAATATGTGTATAATCTAAAAAAAAAAATAATTTAAAGTTTATAAATTAGAATATTTTCATGACCAATCATATTGTTATTTATAATACAAGACAAGATCATTTGACTGAGTTTATCACATTGGTATTATGTTAAATATTTAGATAAAAAAAGATATATATTTTAGACTATAGGTATTATTTTATTTAACTTACACCGCATAGTTATATGATCTTAAAAAATAACCGAGGTATAACATTTTAGATTTATTATCACTATGAAATTTATTATTACTTTAAAATTTATGTTATGGCTTTATTAATGCGTTTTAAAAATAAAATGTTGATTTTAAGTGTTATGAAAAAATATTTATTATGGATCTGAGTAAATGTTGACGGACAAATAAATTCCATCCTAAACAAAATCTTTACATGGTTTACATAGTATGAATTCAAAATATTAAAAGACTGATTTTCAAAATAAGTGCTGGAAACCTATGCATATTTTTCTAAATAAAAAGGGGTGATAAGGAGTATTAGTATGTATATTATTTTTACATTAAATTAATAGAAAATCTCTTAATAAGTTTACTGTAGTGTTTAATAAAATACTATCATATGTATCATTAACTTCTTGGCACAATAAAGTTGACCAAAATTTCGTTACTGAACTTTTGAATGAATGTTAAATTATTTGAGAACTCTTTCAACGTTTCAAATGGAATGATGTTGTACTAGTAACTAAAATAAATCTCATGAGTATTTACTAAATAGTTTACTTACAGTCTGGTGTATTTGTGTGTGTATGTGTGTATGCGTGCGCATATGTGTGTATGTTTTTTTTTATCAAAATAGTAAATATTTTATAGTTGCTTTTTTATTTGCAGTTTCTATCATTCCTGAAGGACATATTGCATTTTAAATTCTAAATGAAATTAAATAAATAAAATTTCCTCTGCACATTTTATCTCATAAATATTTCTTAGGTCATAGGTAATTGTTAAATTTACATTAAATTTAAGAAATATTATTTTTGTTTAATATAATATAAACAACAACTTTTTTATAATTTTTCCATACATATTGAATTTTTTAATTATAAAAAAGTAAATACCTTTATTTTTTTTAATTAAATTATTATTGTAGTAATAAAGTATTAATATGTCATTTATTTTTTATGTTTATACAAATAGAGTATTAATCGTAGTTAATTTTATTATTTTAATTAATTTAATAAAAAAATGTAATTTTTATTGATATTTAAATTAATGTCCTTAAACCTAATGTCCTTTTTTGAAGACGATGTTTGTAGCTCAGACAAACATTGACAACCATCAAACCGTATAGAAATATTATTTTTCTTATCATACCTTAAAACGTTCACAGTAAAATGTAAAATAATTGATACATTTTTCAAGTGATATGTTAATTTTACTGTATTTCCTATTTTGCGTACAGGAGTTATCTGCCACGATTTTTCAATATTTTTTTGGCCTGTTGATGCTAGGTACTTTTTGTATTTTAAAGATTTGTACGCATCATTACCAGGCGATACCCTTTTCAACCCAAAACGTATCCTTCTCTTTTCGGCCGATTCACTTTTCGACCAAATTTAAAAAAAAAGGTTGATTCTCTTTTCGACCAAAACAAAAAGTTTTATACATACGTCATACTTTATGTTATACATATCGAAAATTATTAAAATCTTTGTATAACGTTTGTCATCAATTATTTTCTCGGTGGTTGTACAACATCTTGTTCAATTTATATTTTCAATAGTTTTTTATTTTATTTCAAATAATTATTGACAAAAATTATATTATTATTATTTGTTTATAATTATAGTGTACACGTTTTATAGACGGAGTTTATATTTTTAACTATTTTCTATATGTTGTACATAAAGACTTAAAGTAAGTATTATAATAAATGATATTGTTTGTATTATCAACTTTTTGTTTTGACCGAAAAGCGAAGGGTACGTTTATGGTCGAAAACGGTCATACCATCATTAGTATACTCGTTATAATTTTAGTTCACACGAAGTCCAGCTACATATTACTATTATGTATTACGTTTAATTATTAATACCAATAATACTATAGGTAATAGTTTTCCTGTATGGTGGACCGAATAACGTGTGTCGTCGATTTGGTATCGTTAATTCGAACGCGTGACGAGCACATTCGGGTCGAACTCATCATTTGATCACTTCGATCATCGTGAAAAAATAATTTCACTCGATGCATTCGCAATGTTTGTATCGTTTAATACTTCGTGGACTATGTGTCAAGCCATGAAATTATTACCTACTACAATATTATTATATTGTCACAAGTACCCACGTCAACAATCGAAGCACACACGGAGCACGCTCTTGACGTGACTTTTCCAGTGCTTCGTAATAACTGTGTGTCAATTTTATGCCGTTTCGTAATGTTGTTTATTATACATTGTTTATTTTTAAATGCATTTCAACCGTAAAATATCGAACAGTATTGCAATAAAAAATACTACAATATACGTCTCAGGAAACGTCCACGTTCCATTCAATATTATAGTAAGTTAAGAGTCGTAAATTCAGTCCCAAGTGTTGCGATATAGACATTTTTACAATTAGCTTACGATTTTTTTTTTTTTTATCTTTTTGGTCCTTACACTGTAAAGCTGACAGATATAATATAGAAAAATCGTATTGCAGTTCAAATGCGTTACTTATGTTTTTATAAATAGGGGTTGAATTTGTACAATAAATTAAAGCAATCATTGTAGAAAATTATTGTGTATTCCAATGCTATCATTTAAACAAGAATAATTTCTATAGGTACCTATGCATTTTATAATATTATTGACTTTACTTTTGAACATTCAAAATGCATCCGTGTGTTTTTTACCATTTTTTTCGAACAGTACCGGCTATACTGTTATTTACTCTAAGCGCATACAATAATTTATAATAGTCCACCGGGATACCGAGAGTCTCCCTCGATGGGCTTTACTTACATTACCTGCATAACACTCAGACTTTTTCCGTCAAGTTTCGTTGAACAATATCAATATAGGCTTTCATTTACTTTCCGTAATAAGAGATATCAATAATAAATGTGACCGTTCTGAAATAACAATTGTCCACACTCCATGGGTATCTATATACTTTTTATTGAAAAAAAACAAACATTCAACCAAAATGTCCACATGGAGTCTGAAATCAATAATTGAGAATGGACTACATGCTTATATCATTTTTAACAATGCCATAGAAGATGTACGTACAACATAATTCTAATTTTTTATTCATTTATCGATAGTATCATTACTTATTACACGAAAATGATTATACCGCTCAGATTTTACGAGTAAAAATAATGAATATACGAATTCATTCGACTGTTGTTTTCGTATTTTAATATGTTATTGATTATTTTTACAGACTCCGGTACTTAGTAACAATTACATACCAATATAGGACCATTAAAAATCTTAACTATTTAATAATGCGAGTAACCGTTTGTATTCATTCTTAGAAAAACATGATTTGGACTAAACTTTGGATAGATAAATTAAAAATATTAAGCATACTAATAAAGTAATTAAATATAATATATTATTTGTTTTGTAATGACATGTATTTAGATATTTAGGAAGAATATAAGTAATATATCTATACAATTCTGATTTATAAATAGCATGGGTTTCGTTTTTAAAATATTCGGCTTGGAAGTTCGGATGACAGATTGGATTTTAAAATTATTTTAATTAAAAAAATATACTCAATATATGATGTATTTAAATTAGGCAGTACTCAGTTAAAAACAAATAATAATACATTTAATAACATTAAAATTATTGCGATTTTTTTTTAAAAATGTGTTCTGTTAAAGTGTAATTTTTAATAGTCCATTGCACTCGTAATATATGTTTCCTTAGTCTTAAAAGTTATGATGTACAACATAAAACATTTGTATTCAGCTGAATCAAATTTCCAAATTTGTATTGCAAGCTTTAATAAGAGTGAAGTTTAAGAACTTATATAAAAATCAAACTAAATAATCAGAATATTATTTATTTTGTTATTATTATTTATATTCATGTAATTTTTAATTTTAAGGTAAGTTATGATTAATTATTTATTATTTGTATATAATTATGTAAAATATTTTAATTTTAAAACACTCATAAGTAGCATTCAAATTTAAATTCATTAAAAGCGTAATATTTTTACATTTAGATTTGATACTTGCCATTAAATCTATACTCAATATATTCTAATATTTAATCTAAAAATTTAAAAAACTTGGGTAGACGTTAATCATATTATAATAATGGTGAAACAAATGAAGAATTTATACATGATAAATTATTGACATCACGACAAATAGACGACGATAAACTGTCGTACAATAAATTTGATACCATGAATTGACAGGTTAGTTAGCGTTTGGTTAATTAGTACGCACTATACATAGTTTATACATTAGCGTTAACTATATTATTAATCAATTCATTCATTTATATTTAAAGTAACATCCGCATGGAAGAGAGTAAGAGATAAAATATACATACTATAGAATATAATAAAGAAATATAATTAAAAAATATGTAACACATTTTATAATTTATTCAAAGCCATAATTGAATTAAAAATTAAAATCAGATAAATATAATAATTATTATTGAAACATTACAGCATACATTTTTATTAATTCAGCCAATGTGGGATAGTTAAAATAAGATATTAAAAGATTGCTAAATGTGGTGAACATATTAGGTGATTTGGAGTCTACTGTCTAGTAAAACCAACATCAAGTTGATAGATCCATTAATATATGTAATAAATCACATTAAATATACGTTTATATAAACGTAATGAATCGATATGATTGATATTATATTTAATGAGGATATAATAACATGGTTCTTTCTTACTATCATAAATTAGTAAATCAGACATAATGTATTATTATAATATAACTATCTATAAAATAATTAATTATTTTATTTTATCGTATATGTATATCAGTATTGTATTGAATAGGTACCATAAAGTCATGTTAAATTCAAAATTGTTAAGTGATAAATACACTAAACCTATAAAATACCTTTACAATTAATTAATAAAATCTTATTTCTCCTGATAATTTCTTCAATTATATTATTATATGTTGGCTAAAGACATTTTTTTAATGGGTAGGTAATTGTATTAATAGAGAATAAAGGCCAAAGGGGTGATATATTGTCTTAGTACACTTGACAAAAAATGTTTAACTGGTTTATTACTGGATCTAGTTTGGATTCAATACAAATATAATATATAATATATATTATACACATTATCAATTACTTTAGAAGTGTAGGCATTTTCCAAGTATAGATTTTATAGTGTTTTTTTTCTGCGGTGAGACGAAATTAAATTTAATAAGCAGAATTATAATGAATAACCGAGGTTATAAATATTATGTATTCTTACGAACTGTAGACCGGAACTAAGGAAACTAAAAGAAAATTACATATTATGATATTATTTAATATTATATTACATAAAACATATTAAAAAAAAAAATTCTTACTTAGCCAAGATGCCAGCAGACTTAAATGATTTTATATACTGAAATTCACCAACAAGCTTTAAGCAATTGAAAATAATTTTTGTTCACAAAATATAACAATATGGGTGAACCTTTATGTATTTAAAATAATTTTTATATGCTGTGTTAACAAAAGTCCATACATTAAGCATGCTATAAACTTACGATAACGATTAATGATTTATCATTTTTTTTTAGCAAACAAACGCCAAAAATACTATATAACACCTGCCATTTAAAACACCAATTGATGACTTTTGGATTAACTGCAAGAAATTTGGTATTGATTTTCCGCGTATAATTATCTTAAATATTATTATTATATTGTATCCAATAGTGTATATTATAAATTATAGACTTCAACCTTAATATTTAAAAAAAATTAATAACATTTTATATGATAGGTACTCAATTTATTATTATTCAATTCTAATTTATTAATTTTAAAACTTGCGTGGCTTAAAATCAAAATAAATGAATCGGTCAAAAAATGTATCTATGTTTATATTTGAATTTTATTAGTTATTATTTTATAATAACGGTCAATTGAAATATTACTATTAAAAACTACAGAATTCTCAACGATAAAAATTGAATTGTTTAATTTACCATAAAGTTTTTTTTTTAATATAATATTGTTATAATTATTATGCTCTCGTTGGAAAAAATCTAACTTATATGTATTCGCTAACCAATTGGCCTAACCTAAATTGTACCAGTTATGTACAGTGTGATTCCTTTTAGACTGCACTCACTATAATGTGACACGATCCTTGGATTAATGTGTACCGTGGAAGGAACTAATTTTATATTGGGATTTAGAAAATTCCAAAACTGCCAATCACAGTGGTTTAAACTTTTTGAGTAATGTAGTCAACTAATACTGCTGGCTACATCGTTTGTGCTGTTGTAGCACTTTAATAAACATGATATTATTTATAGGTACTAATTTCCCATTTTTTTATTTTATTTATTAATTATTTTATATAATTTTTAAGGAGTAAATTCTCAGTTGATGTAGAAATCAAAAAATAATAATCTGGAGATAAAACTATTTTATTTAAAAATTAATTTCGTGGAAATCAAACTGAAATTTTGTGATAATCAGATAAAAAAAAATGATGAAGTCTTTACACTATAATACATGTGTTTCGGTTGGATAAAAATATTCATTTTTATAATATTTTGCTATAAAATAATATTTGTGAATACTAAGAATATTTGAAAAAGAAGTCTCTAGTGATTTTTGTGTCATATATTTATACACACTACTAAAAATATTATATTTTACACCTTCGTCTTACCCATCACCGTAAAAAATAAAATGAAAAGTACATGATTATATAATTCAGAAGAGGAAAAAACAAATTTCATAACTAAAAAACACAAACAAATAAATAATTATAATAATATACTGTGGGGTAATGAGTTCAGGTTTTATATAATTATTTTTAGATAGATCATGTGATTGATACATATTTTTAACATATTACGTATACATAAATAATGTAGACAACTTGATTGTCTTATATTATTATAATCAAGGTGACTAAAATATTATTGACAGACATTATACTAGGTAGCAATAGCAGCAAGCGTACGATAGTGAATAATATAATATAGCGGAGTTTTAGACGGTTCCAACCACCATTGATTATTTTATCACTCGTACTTTACATCGAAGATATCGTAGGTACAAGTGTAGAGCACTTCTACTTTTACATCGTTGTCATAATATTAAACTTTAAATAATAAATAATTATATAATAATATAATAATACAAAATATGATTAATATAATTAGTTAAAAGGTCCGATAGTGAAATATTTAATATAAATTGTTTGATACTTTATTTTTAAGTTTTGTGTCGTAATATTGTAAATATCATTAAATTGCATGACAATTACTAATACTTTTAATCATCATATCTCAAGATTATTGTCCAAAACAATATTTATTCTGTATTTTACAATTTAAAGGACATATTTAAGTATTTGGATGTATACATTTTACAGTATAAGTCATTTGTTTTGTACCAACTTTACTAGGTATACACTATACGTACATCAGATATTTATTGGAAACTATAACAAACACGTAAGAGCGTATTTATTTACTAACTATGGTTAATCTATGGTTTGTTTGTTTCCGAAAAAAAAAATATTAATTTATTAATTTTCAGCAGATTTTCATAAAATAAGTACTTTTAATTCTAATTATTACGATGTCCGGTGCGCATTGTATTATTCATCCATCACGTTAATTATTCATCGTTCCGCAAAAACGTAAACTAAAAATTCATTGTCAGGATATTGTGTTGTGATTTACGAAGATGGAACAGACTTGCGTAGAATAATGAATGTTGGTTTATTTCATTTAATTATTTATACTCATTAACACACTTATATTTTGTAGATAATATACATTTATATCGTATATAATATGTACATAAAAATTGTATGCATTAATATTTGCATAATATATTTAAATACTAACAATGTAATTTTAAGCTTATTACTTGATTGCAGTTTTATTGATTTATATTAAACTGGTCGTTACATTTTTATTGAAATATAAAAACAGTGTATTTTTGAATGGCCTATACTCAAAAAAAACACAAGCATATATTCTATAGGTGTATTATAGTGATATACATCCAGGTAAGTGGAAGTGCTATTGCAGCCGTGCTCGAATCGAAAATTGTTTTTTATTGGTTCATACATGATTGGCTGTACATTATTATACCTCTCATCCATCATGAATGAGGTATTTTACATATATTATTGGTTCATAATATATATATATATATATATATATATATATATATTATATATATATATATATAGGTATACGTCATATTGACTTATATAGTGTAATATCGTTATAGAGGTATTTTCAAAAATCCCAAAAGCTAATATGGCGTAAAATTCCTATTCAAACCTAGTACCTATATAGAATTATAGGGTTTAATGGTTAATTTAAAACTATATGGTTGCTGTTGTTTTTTTTATTTTATTAAGCAATCGAAAAGTTTGATGGATTATTTTATAATATTTTTCTTTCTTTGTTGTTAGAGTGGTTTAAATAAATTCTCAATAGCCGTTTGATAATATTATGTTATTATATATAATATAGCAATAGCATATATATTTTATATCATGGCTTCGTGCCAGTGGATTATAGCTCAAACTGACACTTATTACCTATTGGTTTGGTGGTTTCCTATTTTGTCTTCAAAGCATCTATTATCCATATTATATGTAGGTTTATTATATTTATTGATATATATATATATTCGATGTTATGATATAAATATTGATTGTTTTAAAATTTAAATATTTTAAATTTTTAAGTGGGTATTTATTTTTAAATAATTATGATTTTTATACATTTTACTCGGTATATTATATTATATACATTATAGTATTATACATAGTTGTAGTTTAAAGCTAGTAATTAATTATACATTTTTTCTGAGAATTTAATTCTTTATTTGCTTGTTTGTTATATTTTGAGTTTTTTAAAATCTGAAATGATCTAATTAGTACTTATTTATTTAAAGAACCAAAGAGGTGTTTTTTGAGCATGTGCACAACATCGCGTGTCTAGTTTGGATATATTTTTTTAGATTATATATTTTCTTTTAAACTCTAAGTAAAGCAAAAAATATCGATTTTCACTCATTAAAATTGAATGAATGGTCGTTGTAAATTTCTTGTCAAATGAATATTGTAGCTTTAACACTACAGTAACTTGCTTGTAATGTAATAGTATATATTCCAATAAAGTGTTTCTCAGAAAATTAAAGATTATTTTTATATCAGAAAAACGTCTAATCTTCTGAGTTCGAGTTCAACGGTACATTAAAGTTCAAATCGTATTGAAGTTTTTATTTATAAATAATAAACTGGCGATTCAAGAGCATACCTACGATTACGCAAAGTTTGTGTAGGTGTCTGTGAAGATGTTACAAGAGTCTAAAAGTATTATTATTAAATTGAAAATGTCACAATTATACGCATTTATATCCAATCAAAATATTTTTAATTGATGTGAATGACAGACCGTATTTACTTATCAGTAATAATATAAATTGTCATAATATTTACTTATAATTTTGTATATTTTTTAAAGCTTAATAAACTGTAAACGCTCAGAGATTTTGAAATTGTGAAGTTCCGAGCAATTTCTTTAGCATTCTGTTCTGACCAGCATTTTGTCGTCTTCTTTAATTAGTCCTTTTGATCTTCTTTTTTCTCAAGAAGTCAAGAGAATAAAAATGACGTACTTAAGAGTAGTAAATAGTCACACAGGTATTATATTCAATTCAGTAAGTAATGTTTTTTAAACAAACTTTATTAAAAACACTTTTTTACATGTCTACAACTAAACTATATTGTTATATTGGTTAGCACGTCTTATAATATTGTTATTATAATTATTTGAGAATACATTGTAGTTGGCAACAGTTTATTTATAAATAAAACTAGGATTTGTTTGTAAATATTTTAAATGAGAAGATACCCAAGTAAATATTATTCTTAAAAGTGTATAGTGATATCAATAAATATATTTGTGAGCATAAATTATTATAGTATGTTAATCGATTAATTTTAATATTTTGGCTTCAAAAGATAATTTGATTTCGGAGTTATGCGATATTTCCTATTTTTTCAATTTACGTGGGTTGTAATAAAAATGTAGATAAAAATAAAATGTGGACATTATAAAAATTATCTTTTAAAATTATACTGAAATTGTATTTATTGAAATAATACTTAAATACAAGCTATACATTTTAATGAGTTAAGTAATTTTCTTGATTAATTAATGTTCTTTGATAAATGATTAAAATATATTATCATTATTCGTTTTTTTATTAAAATTACAGTAGGAAAAAATCATAAAATATAATATTGAAAATGGTTGAAAACTCATCAAAATTCAATTTGTTATTTTACAATCAATATAAAAAATATTGAAAATATAAAATCCTATAAAAATGTAATTTATTATAAAACTAATATTATTCATCTTTTAAAATATTTTATAGTTTTCATAAATTTTGATGAAATATTTTTGGTTATTATAAATGCTTACAGACAAATACTTAAAATATTAATGTTGAATAAATAAGAGTGGATGAATATTATTATTCAGATAAAATTAAATTATTGACGATAACACATGTGAACCAAAAAAAAAAATGCATCTATAACGTTGTTTTTGTTAATTTTTATTTTTATTTGATATCTTAACTTAAAACTCATGCCTACGGAGCAAAGGATGATAAAATTATAAAGCAATGTCAACGGTTTTCTACCTAAACCTTTTATTGTAACAAATTTAATGAAAAAATGTATTCAATTTGAGATAATGTTATTGTCATATTTTTATTAATATTTAATTTTAAATCAGTTTTTATTATAAACAATATAAACACACGAAATGAAAGAGACATTTTGTTTAATTATTGTAATATATGTAGATGTTATCAATACCCATGAAACTACCAACCATGTGTATATATTATACATATATTCTCGATTAAATACATTATATTTATATATTTCAATATGAGTATTTAATTTTAATTTTATACAATATATATTTATTTTATGGGTAAGGTTCAAAAACGTGTAGTATACATCGTACCTACATATTACACGGGTAATGTAAACCTTATCCATATGAACAAGGTAATGTGTACAATATCCAATTTAAATATGTATACTTTATACATTATACAGCTAATTTATACGTTAACCAATGTATTTCAGTAGATAAAGTATTATCTAATAAATTATATTATATAGTATAATATTTAATTATATTATACTTTTATTTAATTTAGGTACTTAGATACTCTGTCAAATGTGAACATACTAAGGTACTTGTAATTGATTAACTTTATACATTGTTCAAAATGCTAAACACTTCAAATGGTTCAATTATACAGTCATTCAGAATATTAATTGTACATTTGAATTTTTACGATATTTCAATTTGTTTGTAAGTTATGAACTTGTAAATATGTATACTACCACAATTTAAAAATGTTCTTATCTCACTTTAATGTATAATGTACAAAGCTTGTATTGTAGATACAGGTAATTTTCTTAACTTAAAGTTTGATAATAAGTCAAGTCACTCTAAAATTAAAGCTAGCAACACAATGTTGGTACTGTTAAATACAAATTCGCTATGTTGCTGGTGGGTCAGAGAGTAAAAAAATAGTACACTAATATTCTCATATTCTTCAATTGTGCAAATCAAATCATTCACCAGAGAGGTTTTTTAGTTCTAAAAATGAATGTGATTTAAAATAACTAAATTTCCATGTATTTCGTTTCATTATTCTAGTGGTAAAAACTAAATCATACTTCTTAAATTATAGACCTGTTTATTTGGGTGTAGATCATTTGGGCGAATAGTTAATTATATTCCATTTAATTTAGGTGAGTGTTTATTCCACCAACAATTGGTTGAATAAGTGTGGATACAGGTTTATAGATAATTTAATTTACATTTATTGCCATGAAATTTTTATAATAAAATAAATTTGAAAACAATCACATACAATATTTATACATAAATACATAATTAATAGGTAATTGACTTTTAAATGATATTGGTTGTAGATTAATATTGTAGTATAAAAGTAAAATTAAATTATAGGCATATCATTGTCTATATCACTTACGTAAGTAAAAATTATTATTTCATTCATCTAAATGATATACATTTTAAACATCCGAACAACCCCCACCCCTTTATTTATTATACTTTCATTTTAATATTTGTCAAATTTAAAAATTGTGAATTGTTACTATTATAGTATATATCATGGACTATTTTAATGAAAATAAACCAATTTCTATTGGTTTTGGAGTTTTAGACTTTACCATTTAATTTTATGATTTTGGGTTTTGTAGTAATTGTTTTAAATTACGTGTATAATGTTTAGGCTATGCAAATTAAGTTACAATAATTTTATGGTAAAATTCATTTTGCCGTATTATAGCGTTATACTTAGTTTTAATAAGAACATTAAGATAAACGCGTTGACTTAACTTTTGACAATAATGTAATGTACTCACAAATGGTAAAGCCCTATACATGTTCGTTTTAATACATATTAGTTATATAGCTAAAACTTAAGGTGGTGTATTTTCAGATTGAAATATAGTGTACTTAAATTTAATTTATAAAATAAGTATACTTACAACGAATAAAATATTATTGTGGAAATTGAAATATTCACGTCTTTTATATATAATTTCATAAAGATTCATAATAAATTCGTTATAACGTGTAAACACATTTCGCTTGTTTTGTTTATTTAAAATCCACAATCAAAAATTCAAATACTATTTAGATATTATTATTATTCATTTTAACTAATTCAATTTTATTCTACCAAATGATAATAAACTATAATATAATAGTGTATTTATTAGTATAACAAATAAACCTTTGAAAAATTATAATTTATAAGCTAGATATTTTGAAAGAGTTTTATAATATAATAGCATAGTAGGATGTATCGTACATCTATATTATACATTTAATAGAACAATCGTGTCATTTTATTGTACTATACTAGTGTACCACCATTGTTTTAATAAGTACCTGCTGTGTGATTATGATACTTCTAAGTGAATTTCTGTCTACGATTTTTTAATTTTATGGCCTTCATTTTTGCTTTGAGTTTAAGTATTTCTGAATTCTCTGTTAACTTAGTTCTTTTATTATAAAATTCATGGTTTGTTTCATTCTATTCTTGATACTAATGTGGATACTTGGCACTTATATAAATATTCTGAGAAACTGTTAGTTATTTTATCTGGCCGACCTGTGAACATAGATGATTTATTATCTATTGTCTTCATCGTCTAGGGACAGACACCAGATTCTTAATAATAAGTTACAGTAATAATTATCTAGGCCAATGAGACAATAATTATAATAGACACGCGCCAGATTTATCATAATATAACGTTTTGATGATGCATATATTATATCTACTATAAACAATGTTTTAATTAACGAAATATGTAACGCAAAATTAATTATTATTTATTTCTTAGATATTCATATTTCTTAAGATTGACTATCAAACTAAATACCATTTATACCATTTATATATACCAACAAAATATTTTTATTAAAAATTGTATTTAAATAAAATATATCGCATTTACAAAGATTAAAATCAAGTCTCATAGTCTTATATGATTATTTGTCGTTGAAAAAAGCTTAATGTTAAATTAAAATATTTGTACGATAATACGTCAATGAGAGTACTCAATAGTGATAGTTTTTTTTTTTTTAATAAAAATGTATTTTGTTTTAAGAATTATTATTATAATATACTTAGTGACACTATTTCTGTTACTGTTACCTATTTATTTTTATTTTCATTTTCTTTTTTGTTGACTTAAATAATACTAATACAAAAAAAAGTCCTCTTTAATTTGTGTCAATACTACAAATATTGATTATACCTACGTTATATCAAGTTTTTTGATGATCATTGATTACATAAAGCTATAATATTCTATAGGTAAAGATATAAACTCACCGACCAGAATTTGTAATATAAGTGATTAATGAGATTTGATTCATCTTGCGATCGATCGTAGAAAAACTATATATTTCGATTTTATTTTGAGATAGAAACAATTTATAAACGTGAAATGAGTTTCACGGGGCCACACATATTTAATTAAATAGTTATGAGTCATAACTTATGACAAAATCGTGATATCGAAAAGCACTATAAAACATGAAATCTCAAATTGTGTTTGGTTTCATTTTAGTTCTTGCAACAGTGTTTTGAATAAATTTGAACTTTGAAACTTTTAAAATTTTTAATTTTGATTTATTGTCTGTTTGTTTTTACTTTTTAAAAGTGGGTAGAGGTTTAATTAGCATTTTTTTATATATATATATACCAAAATTAAATTATTAGAACTATTTTTATAATTAATTTTAACTATATGATAACAAAATATAAAAATATAATCACATTTAATCTTTGTTTTTATAAATCATAATATTATGTTATTTAGTAAATAATAATAATAATAACGAAACGAATATATTATATTATTGTCAAATTATGATTCAATGTTTATGTAAAGTAAAAATTTGTCGATATAATATTATCATTGTTATAAAAAAAAAAATTTATCCCGTTCCATGATACAAAGTGCATTAAATCGTATAGCGCGTGTAAGAAAATATGTTATCTGATTTTACATTCATATATATTATATTGGTACTGATGATGATATTCGATATTCCGTACGTTTTGTATGAACTATAATATCAAAAATACATCGTAAGACCTAATATTTTACAATACAATATATTTTCATCAAAAGCTTATACGTGAGTTGCAATTTTTTTGAAAGTTATAATAAAAATGTTTGATACTCTGGGAAACTTTTTAAATATTCTTATACTAACGCTTATGCTTATTATTACAAATACACAAAAAACTAGTAATATTTTATTCTAAAATTAAATTAAAGAACCTAATATTCACATTTTTGATTGTATAATAACTATTAATTATAGACAAAAATCTAAACTATTAATTTATAAGATGATCTTAAAATGGTAATTATATATATGAACATAAGAAATGAAATGAAACTATAGGAGTCGATGAAACACTTGAACTTAAATAAAATTTATGTATTACAAAACATTATACTCCAGAACATTACAAAAGCTTCATCGCATATAATTACTTTGGCATTAAACCCATTAAAATGAAGCTACACTTTTTATAAAACTATTTTTACTTCTAATAAAAAACCACCACAATTCACGCTCCTGAATGACCTACATACTATTTCATTAACTGGAAATTCTTATCACAAACTTAAAAAGAAAGTATTGCCGTGGCCTTTTGACTTATTTAATTTATAACCTTTTAATCCAAAGCTAAAAAGCTAGTGTCACTAATGGGTGGACTCTTTTTCATATTACTTCTATTTATATTTTCTTTGTATTTACCACAGTATATATTATGTACTATGCATATCATGCTTAAACTTCTACATAAACAGAATAAATTAGTAAATATATAATATATAATATATATAAATATAATAAATCTAAATATACATATAACAGTGGCTAGGCTGTTATTTTATATGTTTTATGAATAAAGACATAATCTAGCTACTTCAAGATATATTAAAAAAGTATTTTCAAAAATTTCATGAATTTTCTAAAATCTTTATACATTAATGTATACAATTTTTAATTAAATTTCAGTTCTTCAAAACAATATTTGTATTTTGTAAACCAAATAATGTTGATAAGAAGATGTACCGATTCAAATACTTCTAAAATTAAATAATAATTATAAGAAATATATATACGTATAAATTTATTATAGTTTTATTAATATTAGATAAACTAAAAAAAATCTCCTTAGTTTTGTAAAAAATAGTCTAAATAATTGCTCAAATAAATATAGTTGATTATAATAACGATATTTCGTTCACACACGGAAGTACATATTTGAGCGCTTTCATCTGAATCGTCTGTGAAAAACGTTCACACAAATGGATAAATTCTTAGATAGATTTCAAGAAAAAAAAAGTTTCAAGAGAATAAACCTACCTTTTGAAAACTCATGTGAAAACATCAATTTCCGCATGAGGATGCCGATAGTACGATTTTGAGAAAACTACCATCACTGTTATGTACTGTGGAAAAATAGTATATTTTATATAGATAGTTGGCCCTTTTGACTGGACCAATGTAGTAGACCACTAAGACTTAACGGCGCTTGGGAAGTCTTTTGATCTATAGTTAGTATTTGACATATGCATGGTATAAAAACCTCCAGTGTATATGCGTTTAAATAACCCTACTATTATTTTTTCACAGTACAAAAAGGTTTCGTTAAATGTTTTTCTTCGATCTATTGCCCTTAACAATGTTTTAAGTTTTACAGGTTATTTAACTGCGTGTTGTGAATATTAAATTTAACTACTTACGTTTTTTATGGATTAACATATTAAAACATCTATGAAAATTATCAAAAAGAACATTTGACTTATTTACATAGTCATATTTTTTTTTCACATTTATGACATCGATGACAAACCAATTAAACAATATAATAATAAAATGTATATTAGGTATTTAAGATTATATTTAATTATAGTTGATCGATTTTTTTTTTAAGGTGTTAGGATTTATTGTAGAGTTTCTGGAACTTGACGTATATATTTTAATTTGAAATACTGTTGGTATTTAAGATAAGTATATGTGTATGATTGAGATAAGTGTAGATACCTTATAGTTCACCAACAAATCATATGGATCTTCTTTAATTGTGAAAAGGTATCTGTGTGTGATTCGAGTGCGATATTTATACTCTAATCAGTGACGTATTTACGGGTGAAGATGAGGGAGATACATCTCCCCCTTGATCTCTATTCACAAATGAAATATTTGTTGTATATTTATTAATTGTTTAAATTTTGAATATTATTTTAATTTTAGTCCAGATGCTTATAAAACTTAACATTAATAACAACATAAGATTAGATGTTGAAGAAATACCTAGCTAAAAAACCTTGAAGGCTACAGTTTATTTTGTAAATGATAAATAAATAAATGATTCATTATTTAATATGTTATATTTTATAACTATAAGGTTTATGCATGCACCTACTATGAACATATTAAGGCTCGGATTTTAAAGCATATATTTCTTTTTGTATATTATATGAGATAGAGATCTAATTTTTATACATATAAGTTCATCTCACGTTATTCTGATTCCAAAAAAACCAAATTTTTTTGTTTTTTTTATTTAAATATGTACTTTTTTTAAATTATTCCAGCTGTGGATTTTTATATTCTTATTATGCTATTGTAATAAAAATAAATGAATTAATAAGAAATATAAAAATCCAGAATGCTGACTAAATGGTAATATTGGATTCTTATTGTTTTCTTTATCGGCTTGTTTAATAAATGTATTAAACGTATAGATTATCGATTTACATAGCCTGCAGTACCTTATTATGGTCAGTATGCCTATAACATCGATATCAATCGTTTCAAAATTTAAGAGTGTTAGTATTGTAATTTGAAACCTCTGGTATGAAGTATGCACCGATCACATCAATGGATATTGATAGTTCGTTTTCTATGTATAAAAATATTCTGTCGGACAATAGAGTCAATTTTACTACTTCAATTATAAGGAAATACATTGTAAATAATTCTTTTTTTAATTTAAATTAATTTTTCAAATTTTTGAAATTGTTTTATTCTTTTTTATAACTAGTTCATGTTAATTTTTGTTCATGCTTTTTTAAAAATTAAATATGCTTCTTTTTTGCATTTTTAAAACAATCGTTTGTTGCTTATTATGCTTTAAAATCTAAGTCTTATATTTATAATATATATTAGATATGAAGTTATAATAAATTGATAGTATCTTCATGTATTTGGAATAAAAAAACTATTCTAGTCATATTATCCCTCTCAAATATATCCTAATACGCCACTGATTTTAAGGCAATTTTATGACGATTAATTGTATTTAGGTATTTATATTTATTACGTAAATATATATGAAAAATGCATATGACAATTAATATAAAATGTAAAGTGCTGTACATGTATAAAAATATTAATAATAATATCAATTTTCAAAGAAAATTGAAAAATGTAGCTTTAAGTATATATAATGAAATCTATAAATAACTAAAAATACTTAAAATAAAAAATGAAAAACTAAAAAAAAAATCTTCCTATATTACAATAGATAATATAATAGGATTTTAAAAGTTTTTATTATATTTTTTGAAGTGAAAATCAACATTTTTCAATTGATAGGTATTTTTTTTTTTTTTTTTTTTAATTTTTACACAATGTAAAATAATAGTTTATATCGATTGTAAATATATTTTCAATTTGTTAAATTAAGTATGGTTTTAACATATATTAATAATATGTAACCAATAATTAGATCTAAGTTAGTCTAGCCAACAATGGAAATACTTATTTATTAAAATAAGCTCAGGCAATATATTTTAAATCCTAAAGGACCAACAATGAGTATTTACTCACAAATATAATAATAATTGATTAACATAATTATTAAAAGTAATCATATATTGCCTCACCGATCACCGTTAATGCAAAATAATATTTTATTTTACCATCTTTGTGCCAATAACTAGTGCGTAGGTATCTCAAAATTTGACAAAATTAGATTGTCAATACGAATAAGACAAGTGTTGCCGAATATATTTTATGACAATAATATTATTTTATATTTCATTTTATTTTTACAAGACATTGACAATTATTTGATTGAACAGCACAAAGTACTTATTTATAAAAAAAATAATGAAATTTACCAATTGTATTAACCAAAATCATTTTTAAATTTAGAGTATGTACCTAGTAGTTATATACATAAATATAAACATAAAGCACGATTCAATTAGTGTTATGATTAAATCTATAATTAGTTGTATTAGAGCATAATAGTTAATTGTTTTTCTAGTTTTTATACATTTTGAAAACAATTTATATTAAATCAAAATGCAATGTTTAGACTGTAAAACATTATGTTTTCTTATATCGAATGATATCAATTACGTTCGTCTTGGTCTTAAATATTGATGTAAATACTTTTGTTTCATTAAGTCTAAACTAAGCTAGATTAACTAACACCCGTTGGTCATTGCTCTGATGTAATTTAGCAGGGTGTGTCAGTATACGACTTTATTACAATGTATAATTACGTGAACTCTAAGCAGTATATTTTCAGACTAATCGATGGTCGATAGTTCTACAGGGCACACGCATTGATTTAAACGGTCAAGTCATATAATTCATTAGAATAATATTATTACAATACTTAAACGTTTATAATTGTATAACATTAGTCATATTATATTGTTATATTATAATACTTTATTAAATTTAAATTGATTCAAACGATTTACTATTCGTTTACATATTTAAATGATAACTATTAGTAATAAAATATTTTCTATTTATTTGTTATATTTAAGAGTACAGCTTAATCATAATAATAATTTTATTTAACATTATTATTTTTCAAATATTATTTTTTGATTCATAGCTATAAACAATACTAGCATTTAATAACTGTAATTTTATACACACAAGACGGAAACTGTTTAATTTTACAATTGTTTGCGTGTTTAGAATGTGAAAATTACGAAGTGCCAAGTAAGTAAACTGATTTTATAGTCTGTTGACATATTAATCTCTTTTCGTATCTACGAACTGTAAATAAATATGAGTTTATATGATTTTAAATGCCAACCGACCTTGGACAAAACTAACTAATGAGAAATATCAGTAATATAGGTACCTATCATCTAATACATAGCAACGCGTACAAAAGTTTTAAAGGAGAAACGTGTCTGAAACTTTTCATGCCCATTATCGACCTAAGGTTTATCGTGTGATAATCTCTCTGATCCTACAGAGCAAATAATGATATCATTTGGCTTAAATATTATAATACTTTTTAGTTTTAACTTGTTTGTTTTATAAGTACCTACATTTATTATTACGAAACCAGTAAGATAGTATTAATTATGACTTCATCTTTATGAAAAATATTAGTGGGGTGGACTACAATACACAATTAATTTTAGTTTTAATATGAGGTCCATGAAAATTAAAATAAATATTTAAATTGTATTATTTTAAATAAACAAAATTAAGTAAGTAAAAGTGTTTTAAACTATAATAATATTGTATTTACACGTAATGTTGATTATTGACTTATAACCCAACAATCCGTATTTTTATTTTACTAATTAGATCAAATTTAATGAAATTATTTTTGAGATAAGTTCAAAGTTGATTTCAATCTTTCAACTAATACGCAAATTTAATAACAACAAATAGTTTTACTTCCAAAACATTTTAGCCCATTCTTATATTTACCCCTATCAAAGAGTCTGGTCGGTTTTCGGATTAGGTACTATTAACGATTGAGATTTGTCAGTCGACATTCAGATATCTTTGAGATTGTTCAGGAAGTAATTTGGTTCATAGATTATTCATAGAAAATTCAATAGCTATAATTCAGTTTGGACACGTCTAACTGAATATATATTTTTAAATCTAGTCAGGGCTTAAAAATATTATGAAAAGGTTATATAGGTACTTGGGACAAAATGTATAAAATTGTTATCCTTAAGAAAAATGAAATAAAAATTAGCAATATTTATTCATTAATAAAATGTAACATTGAAAGAAATATTAAAACAATCATTAAATAAAATGGAACTTCAACCGAAAAAAATATTTTAAACTGTTTAATACGAAACTATAACAATTTAGATCAACACGTCAATTTCATTAAAATATCTAATTTTTAATATTAATCGTTTCCGGAAAAAGCATAGTAAAGTATTTCATCGTATAATACAAGCCCTCTCTATTTGCTAAATACTTGAAGCTTACTCAAACTTATTAGTTTGATATTACACCGCAAGATGGCTCAGATGTTATTATTATTATTTTCTAAACCTTATAGGATAATAATAAAATACTATAGCATATCATTTTATTAGTGTACGTATTTACATTTTAAATACTATTGTATTGTTAATAAATAATTTTAATAACTGAATTAAATATGTAATTTACTTAGACTTTAAATCAATTTTGGTAGTATGATAAGCCGATAAAACAAAATATGGTAGGCACCTATTAAAAATATTTTTACAATCTTTTTACGTTTTATTATAAATATATATCTTAGATGTAACCTATTTTGTGAACCAGTGAATGTTAATATTTTAATTATATTATTTCCTTATTAATATGTTATGATATGAAGTTTAATTTTGTTACTTTGTTTTGCTGTCGAACTCTACAAATATTTTTTGTTTTTACATATTTCATACTATTATAATTGTTGTGAAACATTGAAATATACAGACTAAGGTTTGCAGTACAAATCATGCTAACTTTACCTTATAATAAGTCATATAGATAAATAATATTTTTGTATTTCCCTTTTTATTAGTTATTGTAATGTGTACCTACTGACTACCATGCCGATGGCATCAGTTACCATGGCAAACCACGTACCGTTAAATTGACTGTTTCATTGATATAATATTCTTAATATAATTCTTAAAGTTTAAAAGCATTGCTCATTTTACAATAATTGTGGTTTAAAAATTTGTTTGTATCACACAATCATTATTATTACAAAAAGATTATAATGGCATATCGAACAAAAATTTGCAATCAAGGTGGAATCTTTAATGCATCTAGACCATCTGAATACAGCTCGGAAACTCGGAAATTTTTGAACGGTATGATGATATAAATTATAAATAAACAATAAACTACAATTAGTGAAATTGTGATCAATAGCTCAAGATTGTATATATTGTATAAAATAAATTTCATCTTAAAGTGGTATTTATGTAAGATAAATAAAAAAGTAGGTACCTATATTGTCTAGAACTGTAGAGAAATTTGTTAATTTAATCGAATTCTAATTTTGTTCATTATTATAAAAATATTAAAACATTTATATACAAGATAATTTTTTTATCAAATAACACTCATTTTTTCAAAAATCATAGATTTTTTTCCAATTTTTTTTTTCAAATATCTAGATACATGTTTTTATACAACTGTATACAATTTTAATTTTTTTCACTGTTATATTTAATACCTAGTTAAAAAACTATCAAATTTTTATTTTCGAATGGCAACCTATATTAATAATTTCATAAATTAATAAATCCATTTTTAACATTTTTAACTTTCGTTGATCCGTCGGCGAGTTATAGCTGCTCAAAGTTGGTTGGTTTTAGAGGGGTTTTAGATGTTATACATCAATACTAATTAGCACCATCATCTGGGATTTTTATTTGTAAAATCCAGTAACTATAATACCTAATGAACTCGATATCGTCGATCCCATGGTGTAGCAACGAGTGGTGATCATATTTGTACCTGTTACTACCTTCCACATAATATAGCTTATTATCAATTGTCATATAATTATAATTAATTGGACTTATATTGTTAATTATTACTAACTATCTACTAATGATTTTCATCACATTTAAACTCAATAAACACTTCCCAAAACTACCCAATTTTGAAAAGCTATAACTCATCAACGGATTAATGAAAAATGAAAATATGAAAATTTGAATGTGATAATTCATAAAAAAAAAATAACCATATTAATTTATGAAATTTTAAGTATAGGTTGTCACTTAAAAATCAAAAGTTGATAGTGGTTTAAGAGTGAAAATAGGGAAAAGTTCTACAACTCTGAAACAGAATGGATCTTAAATTTTGAAAAAAAAAATTTGATAAAAGTCAATACTTTTTGAAAAAATGAGTGTTGTTTGATTAAAAAAATCACCCTGTATACAAAAACGGATATATTTGCATGTGAAACTAAAAGAATCTTTCACTTACACATAATTATTAATTATATATTGTATTTTTGTTTTACATACCTTAGTGGTTTTGTTATAGTTACTTCTGGTGTATCGTCATTTGAAATTTTAAGTTTGAAAATTCAATTTATTATCATAAAAAAATATTATAGTGAGTTAAGAATAGAACAACTTATACTATTAAAAATTAATTATTAGCCAGTTATAGGTAGAAACCTTTCACTAAGATAATAGTTTATACCTACTATAATTTGTTTCAGTTGTGTATTTTTTTCACATTCTTAAATATATATATTTTTTTTATATTCAGCTATAATATACTCAAATAAAGCATTTAATCTTTGCAAAATTCCAAAGAACCATTGAACGTAGACTTTTTGAGTGACTCTAGTATGTAATTTAAAAGTATTGGGTAACATTTTCTTATTGATAAAAGTATTTTGGTTTAAAGAGGAAAAAAATATACATAGAGGTATAAAATCAACCTTTAACCTAAAATAGTTAATTCACTTTCGAAATATTTGTTTAGCCGTTTTGCGTGTATACCTAGCTACTGTATATATACTAACGAATAGAAGTTCACCAGACCAGAAAGAATCGTTCCTGTTAAAATCAGAATGTGTATTGTAGGGTACTTCCTATACTATTCCGGAAATAATCTTCTAATCAGACTTGCCGTGTTGCTCTATTTTTATATAATTAATAAAAATGTAAAGATTATTATATCACAGATTCATAATAATAATGATGATAATAATTTATTTAATTAATTAAAAAAGGTTTTAATTGAACTTATATGAAGATCGCCTTATTTTTTATCAATAGAAAAATGACGAATTTGATATACTATTAATCAATATTCAATATTATATATTTTATACAGGAATTTTGATTAGAATAGTGTAAAAATATGATTAAGATTTTCATCGCGTAGAAAGATTTAGTTCGAACGAAGATCTCAAAATAATAGATACAATTTATGTGTGATATCCATATTCAACAAAATTGAAAATTACATCTTATGTTTTTCACCTGTATACTTAGTTATGTAAAATAATAAAACATGTGATAAAAAGAACATAACTATAAAGTTTGTAACACATTAAAATATAAAATGTTTTAAGTGGGTAACAGTTATGCTGTATTTTAATTTCAAGGATAAATTATTGAATGCAATTTAAACGATTTTGAATTTAAACAGTATTTTTGGTAGGTTACTGAACAATTATTTTATTAATTATTAAATTATAAAAATTCGTTTGTTTTATTTTATACTTTATAAATTGTTTGGTAAGTGCATACTCTTGACCACTACTACCATATATATAAACTAGATCAACTTTGCTACCAGTAACTACCCATAAAGTTGAAAATCGAAGCATTTTTTGTACTATAAAAAGTGTTTTCTGCGCAGAAATTATTTAATTAAAAATACACATGTAAAATAATATTTTTAAAGAAAGAGAAATACATTTTTTTTATTAATCTCGCAATTACATATTATAGATAA
The DNA here is from genome assembly GCF_020184175.1 of Aphis gossypii. NCBI lineage: Eukaryota > Metazoa > Arthropoda > Insecta > Hemiptera > Aphididae > Aphis > Aphis gossypii. The sequence goes on from NC_065530.1 coordinate 59,216,781, forward strand.
TTAAATTTTAATTATTTCTGCTTTGACAACTGACAACTATGGCCATAAAAATTACACATGAAATACATTTAAAAATATATAACAGATTTATTTAAAAAATAATTTTTCAAATACAGGCATTATTCTATACATTTTATTTTAAAAGTAAATAATTTTAAGTACGCTTTTACGCTATGAACACATATTGAACTTTCAGCGACTATAACAATATGTTCTTCAATATATTCTTATTATTATTTGCATAAATGACTACCTAATGTCAAGTCATTGGTTTATAATATATTTTTTATAATGTGACTACGTTAATGATATCTATTATAGAATATAAACAATTTATCACTTTCATAATTGCTGAGCTACATAATATTAAGCTTTGATTTTGACAATTCTGGATGGGAATAATAATTTATCTTGAAATACAAAACACATTGATTCTCTTCTTATTTTTCCGGACCGATAACATCGGATTCCAAAACCACTCAGATTTTCGTTGCACAATAATTTGATTAAAATTTTTCCGTTAAATATTATTCGCAGAGTTGATCAAGGAGAGCCGCTTAACAACATTACAGAGGAAATCTCTCCAGGGTTGGCTAAAATCCGGTGGTGATACGCCGTCAACGATATCTAATCGTCCAGTGTCCGTAGTGTCTGCAGATCCCATCAAACGGTACCGGTCGACCAGACCACGAACGCTTAAGGACATCATCGAGTCTGGAGCGTATGAACCGGAATCCTACAGACCAAACACGAAACAAAGTAAACAAAATATCTATACAAAAAATACTACGTCGTCTGTGTTTGTACTACTACTTAGTAATCAAATTATGAGTTTAAGTTTTCATTATGAATAATTAAATGTAAACAATTGCTAGAAAATTACAACGGAGAAAAAGAAAAACTGCAGAGTATTATGGCTTACGGCAAAGTGACTAAATTAGATCCAGTAGCTGTAGTTAAAAATCCCAATATTCCAAAAACTACAAATGAATGTACCGATGAAGAACTCATTAACTCAGGTAAAATAGAATAATTTATAGCTAATTAAAGAAATACATATAGTATGTACCTAATTAAAATAAGATAATGAATTTAATATTATATCCATAGAACTACATTTATAATTTAGTATATTAAATATTTATTTATTTCAGGGCTTGAAACCGATCGAAATAATTTCGGTTTCGGTTTTGATTTTGTATACCGGTTTTGAAATTTTTCGGTTTCGGTTTCAATTTTGTATGCTGGTTTCTACCCTTTTAAAAACGAATTTCCAGACAAAGACTTAAATTTATAATTAAATAATAAATAATGAGCAGCAATGATGGTCGTATGATCACGCATACAATTTAAAACCCGTGCTATTTTTAGTTTTTCGGAAAACTTTTTCCTGGTATTGTACCTTTAGTATCTTTATTAATTATTGGCTCTAGCCGTAATATAAATATATGATTATATTTTATTAATGGATGGATTATACTATTTAATAATCGCGACGTTTTAAAAACGCGGACGCGCGCGTTCGAATCGCCTAGTGTGTAATCAGCTTAATAATACTTCAAATAACGAAATGGTTATTAAAATTTTAATCACGATCTCATGGGTGTATTATGGAATTTTCGCGTTTAAAAACACGTCCATAAAGAAAAAATACCGTTGTTTAAAATTTTAAAACTTAAAAAATTGAAATAATATAACAGTTTCAAATTTTTTCCAATTTAGATTTTGATTATAATACTGGTATCCAATTTTTTTCGATTTCGTTTTTGTTTATGGTTTCGGTTTCGATTTTAAAACGGTTTATACCGATTTTTGAAATCGGTTTTGAAACCGTTTTGAAACCCTGATTTATTTATCTCGGCATAATTAAAAAATAATACGATAATAATAATAAGAATAAGAAGTGTTATGTATACCAACTGAGATAGGTTAGTATCTGGTATTCCGAGTTCCTAAAGATAATTAATATAATAATAATATAAAAAATTCCTTATACAATAGAAAAGTTCACTTAATTTTCTAGAGATATATATAATAGTATTGATTTAATTATATTACCAATTTTAATATTTTATAATTATACATACCTATTGACTTTTTATAATTTGATTTATGAGTCAGATAAATATTCTTTTTTTTGTACTCTATGAAATTAGCTTATTTTCAGTACAAGAAAAAAATAGATAAATATATTGAACTTGATTACTGTTATCATATAATCGATTGTACTAGATTATACATGTAAATGGCTCCAGTAATTTTCAGATTTTTAACATTAATATACACAACACGTGTAGGCGTATCGTTATAAATTATAATAAAATAATAACTTTAAGTACAAAACGAAAAACAAATTAATATATTTTAAATTTTGATTATAATAAATGTAAATGTATGTTTATTTTTGCGTCTATAAAAGAAAATATCTCTTTTAATTGCATTATTGAAAATTATACATATAATTTTTTTTTTTTTAATTGTTTAATTTTAACTATCGTAAATTAACAAACTCATAAGACATCATAAACATTAATTAATAAGTATATATTGAACGTCAAATAAATTGTTAAGACATTCACTACCAAGTCGTACTTCCATTTTTACAGAAAAAAAAAATCCAAAACAACACGCACAAAATAAAAATTGTATTTATAGTCCCATTAAAGCTAAGCCTCTTTAGCAGTACGATTGAATATACCTTACTATATCGAAATATACATAACTAAAAAATACGGTATTTGAATTAGTTTATAAGTGAGTTTGCATGTTTACTCACTCTAAAAATACGAAAACTATCTGTTGTTTTTCAATATTACAAAGTTTTTATGTTTATTAATATTTATTGTTTTAATACCTAAAAAACAAAGTTCGAGTTAAAAATAAATAATAACGATCACAACTGAGGTATTGTTATGTTTCGTTTTTGAGATTAAAAAATACATGTTTAAAATCTGTTATATTGTTCTTGTAAATGTTTACATTGGTACTATCTAAATACTAAAATGCTTAAATGCATCACATAAATATTATATGCACAATAAATTGCCATATGCTACATTCGGGTACAATAAAACAAAAAAATATTTTTTTTATATACATATTTCTTTATTATAAAAATAATTGAAATATTATACATTTTTTTAAAGATATTCTTATCTCAACTATATTATTGACATTTTATTATTTTCAAAGAAAATTAGAAATAGTTATAAGTAATAATAATAGATATTTATTATTGATACGAGTAAAATTAAAATATTATACAATAGAAATAGAATAGGTATTAAAAACGAAATAAATTAAATTTTTTTATGAAAACCATTATTTATTTCATAAATAGAAATTATTATTTTTAAAACCTCTTTGCCACTTATTGCATTTGTTTATTTAATACATAATAATTATATTATAGTCCAGTAATTATTCATGTTAAACAAACGTACAGGACATTGAAATAATTTATGTTGATATAGAAATTTCAGCAAAATATTAGATTTTAAATTTGTTTTATTGCTTCAATGTTCTAATAAAAGTAGAATTGAAATAATAAGTATAAAAACAAAAATAAAATCTTTTTACACTATTATGGAGCTCTATTGAACTTCAATCGATAAGTTTTTTCTTTCTTGAGAATCATCGATTAAGTACTCTTGCTGTATTTTCCTAAGACTTACACTATACACCAATCCATTGTTATATCTTATGATACCTAAAAATAGGAGAATGAATTAACAGTCTTCTATTAATTTAAATATAATTATAAATACTTCCTCTACTACAAATGTAAAACAGTTAAATATAAAAATAGAAGGTATATAAATTTTAAAAATTAGGACTCAGTTCATTTATCAAATGTGTATAAATTATAGTGCTTAAAAAATTACGATGAGTACATATACCATTTATCGTAACCAAAAAACTTTATTTAAAATTTACGTTTTTATTAGTTGACATTTTCTAGCATTCATGATGTAATTGTGTACTTTTCTACCTTTCTAGACTTTTGTGGAAGGTTAGATTAAGTTTTACTTTCCAAAATAATATTTTATTTTCAACAATACGGGCTAAGCTCAACTACAAAGAAATATAATAATAACACAATAATATAACAAATACAAATAAACATTAGAAACATTCAAACTTTCAAAAATAAAAAAATGAATGTATTTAACATACGTTTATAACTGAAGAATAAGATAAAAATATTGTTCTCAAATGTACCTACTTTTATTTTACGTTTCTCTTGTTGTATACTAATATAATAATAATGTATAATAATATGTTGACGTCAATATTATCGTGCCACAAGTATAAATATAATTTTAAAATATAACTGCACGAACTATTATTACTATATTATATTATCATCACATAATGTTTTTCAAATAGTTATAGCACCTTTCTGTGCGTATTAAAAATACCATTATATACAAAGTATTATACATAATATTGTTTAACAATATGGGTTCCATCTATTTGTATCTAGGCTATAAAATGAGTTTTAAAACTTGGGTTAAACTAATAAATTAGGTTATGGTTTCGATTTTTGTAAATAGATTATTTTGTTTACCCAGTTAAACACAACAGTTTAACAGGCCAATTTTACAAACACTTTTCAAAACTCAAAGCATATGCATTCTTTTTAAATATTATTTATGTTATCGGCGATACATGTTTGTGTTTCGTAGATTATCTCAAATGAGTCAAACAAATGATTGAATCATAAAAAAAATAACAACGATTTTCAAATTCTACATAATTCCATTGTTACTTTTATAAAATACCTATGAGATAGGATTTCACACAAATACAAATAATTAATTTAATCGTAACTTTTAATTGGTATCAACAAATTGTACAAGAATATGTTTTTAGTGTTTTTACAAATGTTCAAAATACATTTTTTTATATCTGAGAATAAAATATTATTATTTTAAGTTTAAAACAATTTCTTAGAAATTAGTATGATTATAAAAAATGTTTGGGATTAAAGTGTTCTAGTGAATCACTAGAAGTATACTTTAATTTTAATTTGTAAAAATAAATAAATAAATAATATATATTACAAGGTAAATTATATTTTTTACATTAAAACATATAATACATAATATAATTTTATTATATTTTACTGAATACCGAATCTGGTATTCATGAAAAGAAAATTATACACGTGTTTACATAGGTACAAAAATAAATCGTGAGATGCAAAATGTAAATGCACACGTTGTTGCATCCCATATATTATTCGAGTGGAAACAAATCCTAAACAAATGTGACAACTATGTCAGTATGAAAATGTTATTTTTTTTTATTCGGAAAATCGTATTTAATGTACAGAAATATCCCAGATTTCCAGATATATCGTTGTAGGTAATGAACAAATGCGGTTTAATGCAGTTTACAGGTACTTAAATGTATAAAACAATTGATTTTCAAATTAAAATTACTGTTTAACACTTTTAGTTCTAGTTAATAAAAAATGAATATGATATAAATCTGGCTATATTATATTTAGTAAGATTATCGATTATTAAATCAATATTTTTAATACTTTATAGTTTATACTGATGTTAATACAATTAATACACAATAGTTATTGACGATAACCCTAAAGTTTGTTCAATAAATTATGAGAATTTGATTTCAAAAATTAAGTTAAAATGTGAGGAATGTTTGTTTTTAAATTGAACGTTAGATGTTCAAAGGCAACTAATTTACACGTTATCAATTATTTAACTCTACGATCACTTTTAGAGTTGCGTTTCTGGTATCGTAACAAAAAATAGATTCTACAATTCGTATGTGTACATATTATGTCAACATAAAAACATCCCGAATTATTCATTTTATTTGTTTTTTTAATTTTGTATGTGTAATTATTAAACAATTTTCGAAAAATAAATATTGTTTTATTCATCACACTTAGATAGTACGAGTTATTGTAAATATAAATTAAAAAATAATTTTAACTAAGAAATAAGAAAAACAAAGATAAAACAATTAAATATAAATTAGTTGCATTTTTAATATAACTCAGTTTAATTATAAGTTAATGTTAATTTAAGTTTATTAATGAGTTAATTAATGACTTCTGGAATCTAGCAGTTTAAGTTCGTTATCATACAATATTGAAGTATATTTTCAAGTTTTATACTTGGCAGTAGACAGTAGTAACAGTTTATGTACAGCAAATATTGTTATGGTAAATTTACATTTGCATATTTTTAAGATATATTATACTAATATTATGTACTTTAAGAGTATTCAAATTCGAATTACTTTTTTAATGTCAATAAAATTTAATTGTAAGATTTTAATTTTAAACGTGAATAATGAGTTTAATTTTTGTTTGTTTTGATATATTTGCGAGTATATTGCGTATTTCTAAAAAATTGCATATCAGTGTAAGATGTTTCCAAACTAATTTATCGAGCATTTAATCTTTTCACTTAAATTATGCATACTTTAAAGCGTATATTAAATTTGATTCAATAAGTTTTTTATTTATATTCTACTATCTCGTGGTAATAATATTATAGTATTGTAAATATTATTTACAAGATTTTATTTTTATAACAATAATAGATTCTCGCTAATTTATATAATAAACATAAATATGAATATATATTTATTGGATCATATATTATACTATTTTCATTGACTTTATTTACTTTGTTGACACTATACAATATGTGTCAATCAGTTTATTTGAAAATGGAAATTCACTTAAAAGTATTTACCTAATATTACCTTTTAGTACAAGAATATCGTCTGTAATTATATAAAAATTTTTTTATTATTTTTTATATACGAAACGTACTTAGAAGAAATCGTTTCAGATACAGTAGTACCCTTTGTTAATGACTGTGATAGGATCTATAAAATAATAACATAATAATATTATAATAATATCGTTTACTATGAAAAAGGTTAAAGTTCGTTTGCATAGTACGTACTATAATACTAAATACATTCACAATAACTAATAAACAGTAATCTGCTTAAAACATTGAATGAATATCGAGTATAAAATATAGTGTTTGATTTTAATAAAGTGCATAATAGATATATATTCTATTCAAAAAGCGCTCAGGTTTTACACACTTAATCAGTTTATTATTTATTTTTTTTTTTTGAACTTGAAAACGCGTTAATTTCTATCTACTATACGTATAAGTACAATAAACCCTCATCTTGTGATAATATTATAATATAGTACCTTTCTATGTAAATAGTACATTACGTATTATAACTTGATTGGGAATAATCATAATAATAATTCAAAATTAAAAAATAACGGTCAATTGACAATCTATGTATCACGATTGTATTGTCCATACTTCATTTGAGTTCTCAAATAATTGATAAATAGTCACATTCGAAAATTGTTAAACCTTTGGTTAAACAGTGTTGATTTTTAGACATTTGTTTTTGTTTCTACGTAGTGTTTATTTACGCCAAAAAATACTGTAACAATCGAAAAATGACCTTTTCAAAAGCACCAAATAGATATATTTCAATCGATAGTATTAAGTCTACTTGAAACTTTTTGAGTACTATTACAATTCAAAAGCTGAGTATTCAAAGAAAAAAGATTTTAAAAAAAAGAATCTCTGTAAGAGCAAGACCAATACAAATATAAAATATATTATACATATAATAAACTTTTTCTGGTTTTCTACGGATTTCGTTGAAAGGTTACGTTTGGTTATCGGCTGAACATTGAAGAATAATATACTCAGAGTGATTTTTTTAGACTTTTCATTTTTAATATTAATCCAAATTAGTGAGTGGAGTGGTATAATATGAATTTTTAACTTAAAATAATTCTCTGTTGTGGAAAATTTGTGTAAATGATATTTTGTGCATATAAATAAATATCGAATTTAGTTTATAATTTATAGTTTTAAGTTTATGCATCGTGTAGTGAAGTGGAAAAGGACCCCCAAAATACTGTTGCCTATCACTGAATATTATCTACCTATTAACTTTGAATGCGTATTTGTTATATCAACTTGTTCCTAATAAAATTCAATATATTTTATACACCAAATTTTCCAATTAAAACATTAATTTTACGTTACAGAGAGCGAGATTAAAAAGTATAATAAATTATTTCCATACAGTTATATATAATTTTTAAAATAACGCACAAAATTGATGCTTATGATAAAAATGATTAGAACAATTAAAATTAAAAAACAAGTGAAAAGATAAAAGTATGATACATAATATCTAAAATACTTGAGTTTCAAAATCAAATATAATATTCAAATCCTTCATAAACATTAAAAACTATATATAGCTAATTTCATGACACAATTGTGGAAATAATCTTTGGGCTACAATTTTTTTCATGGATTTAACACGAAAGCTATGATATAAATTAACTGTTGGCGATGATCTGCACCAAAATAATTGTTCCATTGATTAATTTATTCTTAAAAATTTTGATTTTTAGAATTTTTAGAACTATATTTCGTTTTTTTTAATTTTTATACCATCCAAGAAATTTTGACAATACACACTTTTTATTCGAATAAGAACTGAGAAATATTTTTTTTTACCGTGAAACTTATCTATTTGATGAATTTTAGAAAATATTTATGTATCCAAATCGAAATTCATATTGATTGTTTTTGTGTTTTTTAAAAATACGTAGAAATCATAATAGGTACACAATAAGAATTTTTTAAAATTGAAGGATATAGAGCTCTGTTAATTTGAATACTTTAGTAGCTAATATTAATCAATCTTTATTTTATAACTTTTAAAAATTGTTCTAGTATTAAATTACAACATATTCTTGGTAAAATAATTTTTAAAGATTATAATATTATCTTTATATTATATAAAGTTCAATAACTCGGAGTATGCTTGTTCAAATTTTGATTTAGATACATCAATATTTTTAAAAAACATTATCTACTTGACAATTTATGGTAAATAAAGTTGGTTCTCATTTTAAAAATAGATGTATCGGCATAAGACATACAAATCTAAATAATTTAAAATTAGATTAAGTTCATTATTAAAGCCTAAAGGTAATAAACACAGAGATAAGCATATTCGATGTTTGGCATAATACGGAGTTAAAAACAATAAATTTATTGATTTGACAATGTATGTTTTTTTTTATCTGTCATCACATTTTATTGCAATAAAAATGCTTTAATTTTCAATTTGGGCAAGTTTTTTGGCACTAAATTTATATGTTTTAATACTTTAAAAGGGAGAAGGGGTGTAAAAGTAAATAAATAAATATAATAATTATGAAAAACAAGAATTTTTACTCTGAACTAGTATTTATTTTGTTAAAATTGATTTTTATTTTTTGTCAAAATTCTAAAATAAATAACAGTAGAAACTTGAAATATTTACCAAATATTTGATTTTATAATTTTAAATATTCTGATTCATTTTAAGCTATTTATGTAGATAATTTTTAATTTAATTTTTTTTTAAATGCAAATAAAAATGTTTCACTGTAAAAAAAGCTTGAAAATACAATACTGGGTTCTTTCTTATTTTTAATAAAAAAAAAAAAAATTGAATGTAAATTCACAATGTTTTTATAAATAACTACAGGTTTACAGGTTTACAATGATATAGTAATATAATATATATTATTATTGTACAATTATTTTATTGATTTATGTTTGTTGTTTATTGACTTATAGTAAACAATGTGTATTAAGATTGTGAATGAAGTAAAATGACATTATTGTTGAAGTTTGGAAATATATTGTTATCGCTTAGCCATTTATCAATGAGATTTAGTCATCCTTCGTATTTCTAAATATTTCATTCCAAGAACGACCAATCAAAATTAAAACAGTATCATCAGTGTAACATATATGTCTTTTTAAGTAATTTGATATCGTTTTATTTTATAATGAAAAACACCATATATAGAATTGTACCTTGTAGAACACTGTATTTAATTATTTGTTCACAAGAATCATTTATTTTGATCATTTGTTTCTTATTTTATAAATAAGATTCGAAAAGAGAAAGAGTTGATCCAGATATGTCTATGTACTGCATTTTATTAAAAATATATTGTAATCCTCATTGGACACTATCGAATGCCTTAGCTAGATCTAAATAAAATGCTGTATACTTTTTTTTCTTCACCTAAAGCAGTGTAGATCAGTTTTATCACGTTAACTATGTCTTGGTTAATGGTTTTATTAGGTCTAAATTCAAAATGATTTTTAAAAGTAAACTGTTTGATTATAAAAAATATTGAAACAAACGAAATTGATAAAACTGCATATAATTCATTATGGCAATGCGAACTACTACAGTTGTATGATAACAAGTAATATTTATTTCGGGAACCAATTCATCTACTCTTTATTTGAAACTTAAACCGATTTCGTATTAGCTAAAATGGAATCGGAACGTTATTATAATAATTTGAGACGATGTTATTCGGATGGAATAGTTATGCAATTCGATCGTAACGTCGTATATGAATTATGTGAACTTGAATGATGGTGAGAGATCGATGTTTAGATTTACCCTACATTTTATCTAATTGGTAGATAACAGTCGACTAGTCACTAAATGTATCGTGATCCGTTGTATAATACAACGATCAAGTTAGAGGAGATTGAAACAATCTTGACGTATAATACGTACGCTCTTCGAGGAAGACATAAATCAAATTTGTTTTGTCCTTCTACTGTATGACTGTATTAACTTAAGTGTTCGTCAATATAAGCATATATAATAATTTATCTAATATAGGTACCAATAATATGCATATGATATTTATTCGTGTCACATCGTTTCGTTCAACAGATTTTGTGAAAATACAATAATTCTTAAGCATTTTAAAAATACAACTAGCGAGTAAAGTGTCGAAAACACTGTAACACGAACTCGTTTGTACATAATATATTATGTCTGTTATTTAATGTAATAGTGTATTGTACTTTACGCGTATCACAATACTCGAGAACGCGAATGTAACTTATTATTAGGTATGGGTCGTGGGTAAATAGTATACTATTGCAGCATAATATATAGGTAACCGTTGTCCCAAAATAATATAATACACGCCTGATTCAGTTGTCGTTTTCGACTGCAGACGCGGTGTACCGTTCGTTTTCGATTTAAAACTATTGTCGGGTTTTCAATTTTTCTCGCTTTCAAACTAGGTGTATAATATTACATGTATACGTGTGTGCATACACGCACGTTCACGTGTTCAGTGTGTATAGATCATTAGTAAATATATTATTCCGAATTCAATTCCGGTGTAGTAATGGATTTCAAATGATTTTTGGACGTGTTACGATTACGGTTTTCCAATATCAGGTAGTATAGCTAATTAAACGCATCGAAGACGTTTAAACGAATTTGTTCTTCTAACATATTGTTGTCTTACCACTCGTTTAACCACAAATAATGGGGTAAAAAAAAACCATTAACAATTATCTATAGTATTATAGTGTTATAGTAGGTACTCAACATCATCGAAATGCATACACGAATGCAAAGGTAATGCAAAATATTACTTTACCTTCTCTGATCTAACTATCGGTCATTAAAATATAATAATAATGTAAGCTTAGAAAAGTGAAATAAAAAACTATCGGTCAATTTATGTAAAATTTGAAAAAAAAATTATTTAGATTTAATATACATTTCTTAATTTTCTTAAAAAAAGTAAAACATTTATCATATTCAAAATTTTTTTTAAATCATTTGTTAAATGTCTTACATGTTATGTACGTATGAATATTTTTTCTCATTTTCATAGTCTATCTATATTCTATCCCTTAATTTTTTTTGTATAAGACCTTTAATAATCGACTACAAACTTTTTTATATAGGTAATAATAAAACTCCTTTCTAAATGTCAAGTTACTTATGTATAAATCGCTAATAAAATCTATATGGCTCACTGCAGGTAAACTTAAAAAAAAAAAATTAATTTTGAATAAATCCAAACCTTCCAAAATAGACATCATTGCTCTAAGGAATCTATAACGAATTCCCACCTTAATTATTATCAAATTACACATTTCATATAGATTTAAATCTAAAAACGTAAAATGGAGAAGCCAAGCATTATTATAAAAGACTTCACGAGCGACTAAAGCGTAGGTAGAGTTGACATCTATTTCGCAATCAACATACGTATTTAAAAGAGTTGAAAGTGTTAACGCCTTATGACTTTTTTCATCAAAATTCATGTTTTTTACTCATATTCTGAATTTTTATTGTCACTTTATATAAATTGTACATCACTTTAAAATAAAAAACCTTCAATACATTTTTAAATGTGTGTTAGTGGTATAGTCTAAGTACATTGGTAGTACAAAATTGAAAATATCAATGTATTAAATGATAGTAGAAAAATTTAGAATAAAGGTTTCAAACTTTCAACAGTGGTAAAAAAAATTACCTGTTAATAAATAAATATCTGTAGATTTAACTTTCACCCTTTTAATATTATATACCGAGTAAATGCTGCACGGTCTGACTACTCGGACTATACAATATTCAGCTGTATATATGCTTTGAAAATCTAAAATCTAATTAGCTCCATAATGCCTCACAGAATCGAGTTTCTACTGTTTCTAGTACATATTTAATCAGATAAAGGAAAATCGCGTCGAGATACGATACAATTCGTTGGTTCAGTTTTATTTCACATTTTTTGAAAATTTTGTTGTGTACTACATTGCTTTTTGCTATGAAAAAAACAAATAAATGCAATATAAAGCGTGTATTTAAGCATAAATTTATTGCCATTCACCACAACCGTTTCAGGAAATTCTACGTACAATTTTGTTTTATTTTTTAAAATTCTTTCTAATTAATAAAATCTGTTGGTCATATTATACACGTATTTTAGCAACACGATTAAGTATAAAATTAAAAATACAAGTAGATATTATATGATATTATTTATCATAAAGTTGTTTGATATTTATTAAATGTGTAATAATAATATATATTATAATATAAATACAATTTAAAAACTTTATAATTTTGCAGTGATATTAGAAATTGAAGATCGTGAAAAATTTCTAACCGACATGGAGGATTTGGGACAAGGATCCAAGTACAGTGCCACTATAATTCATGAGATTTGTGACCGAATAAAAAAACTGGAAGTGTTTGTCAATAAAAATGCCTGTAGTTATAGGCAGGCAGACGTGCGTGCCATTGCAAATAAATATCGAATACCGTTGGGATCACCAAAAACACTACCAGGATCATTATCTATCATTTGAATGATATATTTAATTCTCCAAAAAAAAAAATTTTAATTGAATTACATCATTTAATTCAATTGATTTTCCAGCATCAGGCTAGAAACTAGGTAACTATATAATACAGCGTTGTCCGACTATTATGTTTCTGTAAAAATTTAAAATTTAAATATAAATTGAAAAAGTGCACAAAAATGTAAATCTATTTTGTTACATTCATTTTAACATATATGTAAATTTTGACCTATAATAAACATATTATACTTGTATATATATATATATATAAGTCTTTATAACTACTCTCTAATCAACATATCGTACATTATATCTCTAAGACAAATTAATAACTTTTAATATACTTTTTAAATTATCAAATGGTAAAATATTTCATTTTAATTAACTATCGATTTAACTTAATTAAAGCACTGAATAAATAGTATAATTACTTTGGATGCAAATAATATTAAGTAGGTAAATTTAATGTTATTTTATATTCTCAAAGTACCTATGATTTTTATTCAAAATCTTTATTTTTTCGAATTGTAAAAACTACCCCAGTTTAAATGCATCGACAAAAACAAAACCAAATATAGATAAAACATTCAATTTTTACAAAAAAAAAACAAACTACAGTAAGTTATTTTTATGTACCTATCTTAAAAAAATTAATTGTATAGCAATTTTAAAAATGATTAAATTATTAAAAAAAAAAAAATAAATAAATAAAAAAATACTATTTATTTTGTGTGTAGGTTTTATAAAATATAATATTTAAGTAGGTATTTAAAAATAATCACTTTTTATAAATTATTTTTTATAGCTTTAGTTATGAACCGTATTAAAGTCACTAATATAACATTAAAAACCTTATGTAAATGTAAAACTGCTATAAAGTGATCTCATTCTATATATAAATAAGTATCTAAATACAACAATATTGTTTATTGAAAATAATTTATACTTTTATATATTATATAATCGTTTTTAATAATTTAAAAATACATTAATTAAATATTGAACCTAAGTAGTCTGTAGTTTTAACGAAATTAATACACCTTTTATAAAGAAACTGTGTAAATAATATTGTATAATAATAACAAGTAATAACGATATTATCTCCAGTTATATAATAATACGTGTCTCAAGATCATAATATAATGGTAAATATTTAAAAAAACGTTCAAAGAATTTGTATTAACAAGCAACTGTGCCCTTTTTAATTTTTCAGAAAACCTAATATAATTATACTTTATGCTTAAAAAACAACTTAAATATGTATACAATTCACCACTTTACGGTTTTTAATAATTACTTCACTTAAAATACAAACAACTTTTTTATATACCTATTTTCATATACTATTATTAAAACTATAACTGAAAAATATTCCAAGTTCATGCTATAATGTAATACGTTTTTATGAGCTTTAAAATAATATTGAAACTATTATAATATAAAAGTATTTTTCCAAAACAGTTGAATATGTTGTGTGATATTTATTGTAATAAATAATAATGATATGTGTATAATATTATATTATGTTAAACTAGGTATAGCATAATTATGAAAAAAAAAATTATTATTTTTAATATACACTCTATTCATAGGTACTAAGTTATTGTATGCACGCTAACATATAGTTCACTGATGATTGAAGTATGCATATTTTAGCATTTTATTAATTTCTAATGTCGTTTGTTATATAATCCTGTACACTATATAGGTGATCATAATAATAATAATAATGGATCTTACTCTAGAGTCGTTTGACGGGTATTTTTTTTCTTGTAATATTAAAAAGACAAACACAATGAAATTACGTTTTTGTTTTTTATTAACAAAATACAATTTCACTTTATGTAAATAATTTTCTATGTAACGTCGTTCATATAATCATATCCGCGGGGATGATTATAGGTACTACATTTTTCGCAACAGTCTAATCATTTCTTCTATACCTCTCTCCCACCCAGTCATCAAACAGTAGCGACTATATAATTTTTTTTCTACTTTTTTCATTCCTTATAACTGCTGGATAATACCGTCTCAAGTCTTAACGGTCACAATAATAACTAGACAGCAGCAATATAATACTTGAATAACTATAACAACGACGACGAAGATGATAATACAATAGCAATAATAATAATAACTTTTATAATAAATAATATTATACCGTTGATTAATGCGTGTGTCTTACATCTGGCGGGAGCATATTTTATATATATATAAACAGTGACGGTGTATCAACAAAAGGGTTTGCGGCTGCGGCGTGGTGGCGGCGGTCACGCCCAAGCCCGTTCATTCATAATCGCGGTCGGGTCGTCGGATAGGTGTGCAGCGGTGATCCAATTCCCGCCAGCCCCACCGGCGGTCAGGAAAAGCGGAGGAAAAGGATTATACTACCGTTGTGAATACAGACGTTATATATATATATATATATGCACAAAAGGACGACAAGAATATATACGACAGCGATGGCGATGTTAATGACGAGGACGAACCTGCAGTGACGCAACGTAATTATTGCGAGCGCGCGCGGTTTAATTGGTCAGTGAGCCAGCGGCTGTATAGGTCAGGTAGGTGCTTACATATATAATGTTAGCCGAGTATATAGGATAGGTCGCGTTTAATGGTCTATCGTGTAATATAAAGTGTAGCTGCGGGTATATAGGAGTTTGTTGCCGGACTAGCAATACGGTCCGCTATGCAAGTACAGGGTGTTATAAAGGTGTTTCATAAAGAATATTCTGGTTTAAAGACGATAAATTTAATAAAATATTATACTTAAACAATAATATTGAAGAAGGTACCAATCGTCAAAACTGAAGATCATTGAGTATCTCCCCCCCCAACCACGCGTCGGCTACATAACGATCACAACGATTAACCACACTCATCCCAAATCCTGAATAACGTGCGTCTGCAGTTGGCCATTTTAATTATTTTTTAAGTATTTTTTTAAGTGTTTTCAAGAGTCGTTGGCTATTGGCATAGGAAAACTATAAAAACTCACTTGCAGATTTATTTTACAGCCAATAGATCACGTTATGAACAAGAACCCCGATGTGATGATTTTTATAAACCGAACTTAATTTATGGTCTTATGGAACACTCTGTATAATATATACGATGCGATTTAATATGTCTGAGGGGCAGGAGCGAAGACGAAGGCAAAAGTGACCGCGCCGCGCTCTTGACAGAAACCGCACCTATGCCGTTACTCGCGATAATACGAGTGGACACATTAAGCGGGAGGCCGTTTGTCAAAACTGTTGTACACGTGCGCCAGCTAATTTGCAACGTCGTATACTACGTTGTGTAAGTCCTTTGGAAATCCTCTCGGAGCAAAAACGTCGACCCGGACCACCGCTCGGTACATATTATACATTTTAATATATAGTAGTAAAGGGGTACCTATAATAAGACTCGTTAGGCTTCGTTACTGATTTGGCCGTTTTTCTTCAAGAAACCACCAGATATTTCCATTCCGGTAGAACGATTTGATCATTCCCAAACGTACTTCAATCTCGATCCACAAAGAAGAGGTCTACATCAATATAAATTCCACTGGGAAAGCGTAGGTATAATATAATATTACTACTTATATAGCTAGGTAGGTGTATAATAAGATTATCGACATTTTCATCCGTTTGTAATATTATATTACATATTGCATGTATCTGTTTTTTAAACTATGAAATATATTTTCAAAACAATATTAGTGTAATAATTGATGGATTAATCAATTGAGATGTAGATAGGTGCCTATTATCTATAGGTTAAAAATATTCTGGTATCGTATCAAAATATTAAGACACAAATTACTGGTTTTGGATCGATGAAATAACCGTTTAATAGTTCATTATAACTATACAATATATATATATATATATAATACCTGGTCTGATATGGTTTTTAAATTGTATTATCTAGAGTGACTAATGTTATTAATTACCTATTATAATGACTTATAAACATTTTTTTAAATTGGGTAAACTAATTTTCAAGAAATAATTGATCTCTATTTAATAAAATAATTCTTGTTACATTTATATCGTGATATTATGTTTATGTTACATTTTGTTGATTCGACGTTACTCAAATGTTGAACTTCAATATTAAACTGAAATTACGGTTATAGCCCGTTTAGTTACTGTTTTTCTCAAACAGTTCCATTTTTTAAAACACAAGTTCCTTCACATTTCATAGAAATAGATTAGGAATATTTCAAAAGGGATATGGTTAAAAATGTATTGTTGTTTTTTAAATTGTATATGCAAACATTAGTATAAAAATTGACATTTTATAAATAATTATTGATATTAAAGATGAAGGCGACAATATTGTGGTTAACAGTTCCCATCCCTTCCTTGTTTTTTGAACGGAAAAAAGTTATTATATACCATACATTGAAAATGTATTGGTGGTTTTTTTAATTTAATATATTTTTTTATATCAATTCAATTTTCGATTTAGTATTTTTGCTATATAATACCAAAGCCGTTTGACAACTAGCAAATAATGGATAGAAGCTGCTTGTGTTACCGGAAAAAACAACCATAAGCATCATAAATTCATAAGTATAATATGAGATATGATTTTATATGTTGAACGTATTACTGAAATGCTCAAGCGAAGATAGTGTTTCTTTCACAGACTAGGTTCGTGAGTTTTTTCAGGGACAAAGTCCCTACCTACTTTAATAATGTAATATAATAATTAATAGATTACCCAGTTTATTTTTCATATAATGATAAATATATAGGTATGTAATGGCTAGAATTTTAGATCTACTTCTTAAAATAATTTTAATTTTTAATGCGCTTTCATTATCTGTAGTGAACAGATATTTAAAGTAAACAAATAAAAATGTTCGAGTAGATAAAAATGTCCTAAATGATCAATATACTCGCCTTTGAGTGACATTTTGATCCATTAATGACATTTTGATACATCGGTGAAAATGTAATACCCTGATCAAAATGTACTGAATCGTACCTATATGAGTACTAAATACTTGCTTTTGACAATACAGTAATATTATAAGCTCTTTGTATTATACAGGGTGTAGAATTCATAAGACATACATGAATACAAGTGATCGTTAAAATAATCTTTTGTTACATCATAAGACGTTCGTAATACTTTGATTTTAATTACCACCTAAAATAGTAGAAATATGTGTCAAAAGCATTTGAGGTAGGAACTTTGGGTCATCTAAGAGCATTTTATTATACACCGGTCAATTATATTAAGAAAGAACGGCACTCAAGTACAAAATCCAAATACACTTACTTGAGTATTATTTTTAGTTTTTTTAGCTAATTTGATAGGTTCAATAAATTGAATAAGAAAAATGTACATATTTAAAATTTAAATATAATTTCGATGGTGTTATTTTAAGATAAAAAACATAATGATAATAATAATAAATTATAATCAAGCAACTTTTTCTCTATATCTATGATAGGTACATAAGGTTTTTTAGATTATTTCCAGTGTTTTATTTTATTCGTTTTAAACAAAATAAATAAACATTTTATAACAATAATTATATAGGTAGGTAGTAATTATTTGAAAATTTTGTAATCGATTCTCGTTTGTTTTGAATGTCATATTTCATTTGGAATGTTGTCAAAGTTATTTGAAAAAGATAATGTAGATACAGCTAATAAATTTCTAGGTGCTTATCAGTCTAATGTAAAATTTATAATCTGTCAAATTCTAACTATTAGAATGGTCTTTTCGTACTGTAAAAGTTGTCGAATCATGATGAATTTTAAATAGGTAGATATATGATCGCAATATTATAACTAAAGTTCGATTCACTTTACTATAATATAGGGCTTAGAATAAAGCATAATTAATTATCTCAAGTTTTCAACTTTATTTTTTTAATCTGACAAATTCTCAGTTGTCAAGTAGAATTTTTTTTCATTACTTAAAATATACAATACTATGTACAGATAAATAAAATAAGTATTATAAGATGACATACAACGTTTAATGAAATTAAATTAAATAGGGACAACCATATCGATCTCATAATTAATTTGTGTATTTGATTATATAATTATTTTTATTTAATTTAAATTAATTTTTAAACATTATATTTTTATAATTTCTTATGCGTTACACACTGATTTTTTTTTTTTTATTTTAGATTCTAATTAGAGCAATGAAGTATTAAGTATTGTTTTTACAATCATAAGTTTATTTTTTTTAGAAAATCTTTTGGGTTAGTAAAAATAAAAATAATTAAATCTTTACCTTTAAGTATGGTTTCTAGTTAATATCGTCTGATACCCTTTGGAGATGAATATATTTTTCTAGTATTTACGGATCTAATTATGAAAAATAAAAATAATAACAATACCTATAAAATTATTATAATAAATGATTAAACATGTGATACATGATCATATAGTAGGTACTGCAAGAATTTAAACGATTATGTGTAACGAGTTTAAGACGTAATTTAAAGTAGGTAGTTTACACAATTTTATTCATATTATTAAAGTATTTAATTTTCATTATAAAATTATTTTTAATTGAAAATATGAAATAATTGTGTAAAATATAATCTGAATTCGCACCAAGGCGCATACATATTATATTATTCAAACACTTTAAGAGAGTAAAAATATTTGTTTGTTAAAGTTTTGGAAATACAAATCGATGTTAATATTATGTGTACCACATATTGCGCATTATTATTATATTTGTGTGTTAAACGAACTGTTTTTTTTTTTGTATTAGTCCTTGTGTGTGTTTACAAAAATAATACAACAAAATGCATAATAGTCAATAAAATCTATAACACTCTACAAATAGGCATGATCGAATTTTGGATTAGGCTATACCTATGAAATACTCCACTGGTCATTATCAGAATTTTTAGAATAAAAATTATAATATTAATAACATATTTAAAATTTTAATATACCATATAATCGCGTGTGTATAAAATAAATAAATAAATAAATAATAGTAATTAATAAGTAGTTATTAGTCAATCGTTGAATAAATTTATTACACAGTTGGCTTAGATAATTTCTATACTTTTTTAAATTGACTATTCACTACCTATCGTATTAATGAAATATTATAAAAGTTTTTAAATTCCATTAGAATATTGGTTGTCAACAAAACAATATTATAAATATCTATTGAGTATTGGCACTATATTGAAAAACTATTACAATATTATACAAATATCACATAATATATAACACAACTTTAAAGTATACATTGTAATGATTTAACTAAAACTTTTGATGCTTGATAGCAATTCGTCTGTTTAAACTTTAAAATGTACTTGTTTAAAATATTTTCAACAGCAGCCGTGATCTGTTGACAGTTGTGATTTTTATTTCATACAATAAACTAATTATTTAAGATTTATAAAGAGTTTTTATGTTATGTTAATAAATTCACAATGTATACTACATATTTTAACTGGAGCATATAAATTATAGAAGAAAATTTAAATTAACGTATTGAAATAAATAGAAATTAAACAAGTTATTAACTTTGAAGAAATAATTATACATGTATTTTCTACAGTAGATTTCTCATGGATAAAAGAGCCACTAGTTTATTTGACCTAACCTAACCTTCTTGTTCTTATTGTATTGTATTTTTTTTTATCATTTTTATCAGATAATTAATTGTTTTTTTTTTGCATATTTAATTACGATTTTAGTTAAGGCGTTAAGCTGATTATAATATAATATATTTAGCGAGAGGGGCCGTAAATTGTATAAATTGTATTAATATTTTATTACCATACAAATAACTACAAATTATAAATAAAATAATACATTATAACTATCTTCAATTGCGTCTCAATATTAATGGGTAAAAGATTATTATTGACTTATGAAAATAAAAATTTACCTTGAATAATTTCATAATTAAAATCTAGAGAAAGCATCACAATCTATTTTCATCTGATTAAATATTTTTCCCGATTTAAATTCAATCTCGTAATTATACATTTTATATTGGCAAATTAAACCATTATAAATTTATAATTACTAAGAATTGATTAAAATGTTATAATTTCATAATTCGTGTTTAAATATAGAAGACTTTTTTTCGATATAGTAATATCAAAAATTAAACGCGTAATATTTCAAAATGTCAAATAAAGAATAATCCTTATTATTTGTTTTGTTTATAATAAAAAATAATTCTTAATGTTATACTTTCTTATAAATTATATTTAATATTAGATTAGTTGAGTATTAATATTAATACATAGCACATTATTTTAGTCTTAATTTGAGTTTAAATTATATTTTAGAGAGATAGTTTATCAATCAGTATTTTTTTTCTTATAACTTTTTTTATTTAATGTTTAATATTTCTTGTTTTAAATTAAGTAATTTTTTATTATTATTATTATTAATCATAATATAATATACTAGTAACTATTTAAATCCAATCTACAATATTAAATAGTAATAATTTAAATAGAACTGTTTATAATAACAAATTTTAACAGATAAACCTTAATAAAATATTGAAATAATCTGTTAAAAATTAAAATTATGGAAAGTAAACTAATCAATTGCAAAATATATTTCATTAAAAAAATAAAAAACCGTTGACTTTTAATAACACTAAACTTACATTTGAAAACTAAATTGTGTAAAATATATATTTCTATAAATGTTTTAATTTAGTACGGATTTATAAAATTAACTGAATTAATTTTTAATATAAGAATGCCAAAATAAATTTCAAAATATTAACAAAGTTCGATGGCTTTTATGAATATTTTATGTAATTCATCAAAAAAAAAAAAAAAATGACAGGCTATAAAAAATTGAGTAAAAATCGTCTTTTTTATAAAAACTAAATATCATATGAAACATTTATTATTATTTGTATATGTTTTTTTTTTTTTTTTAGAAAATAACGATTGCAATATTAACATATTGAATTAGTTTAAGAAATAATATTACAAAAACAAAACTTTATGCTTGTATTATTGAACACATAATAATTATTAATACAATCTACTAAATATGTGTAAACAATATTCAACGTCTAGTAGAAAACAAATCACAAGAACCAACGTTTTGAATTAGGTACCTCGTACCTATATTGTTTTCAAAATGTTCAAAGAAAATATAAATTAAATATTATCACGCATGGATGGTGAGTTTCACCTTCGCGTTCGTATAGATTTTTTCAGAATCGTCAAACTACTTAGAAATAATTCAGGTTTGCCTTTAGCTTATGCATGTTATTAAGTCTGCAAAATAACTTTTAAATTGAATAATCCACTTACAGTATTCGCAAAAGAGTCACAATGAAATTGCAATATTGTTAGATCTTTTTATGTTTTAGCAGGTTTACACCCTTATTATTATCATCATCATCGTCGTCGTTGTAGTCTGCGTAGTGGTGAGACGTTTGATGTAGTGGGTGGCCCTCAACTACCACTTCAAAACTGACAACCAGTTTAAAAAGAAACAAAAGAAACAAACAAAACAAAAAAAAAATCGATACATATTACTTGTATTTTGTTGTATACCAATTTAATTGTGTTTGGAAATTTGCTGTAGATTAAAAAAAAAATCTTGAATACTCATAAAACATAATATAACTACACGTCAAAACCGTCTTACCGGAGTTAGAGTGTTCCGCTCTCAAGTATTATATTTTATCATTATCATCTTCTCGACGAGAAGTTTTACAGGATGTATTGGAATCGACGGTGTGAATGAGAGGGATGTTTTTACTATAAGTCGATACGACAGGTAGGTACGTGAATTTGTGCTCCAAATTTCAAATCTGTTTTTTAGTTTTAGTAGTAGTTTTAAGCGTAGTAGTGGTGTAAACTATTAGTTGTTTTATTATTTATTTGTTTTTGTTTGCTTATTTTTTTTTTTAATATTATTAAAACGAAGAAAATCTATATTTGTACAATGTACATTGTATGAAATTAAATTAGAAAATATGTAACATTTAATATTTATAGTGATAGACGACGAGGCTGAAGAAAATTGTAATTATTTTCATATGTAATTATATTGCAGTATGATTATATTATATTATCATCGTATCAGCTTTAATTTTTACTTATGAAAAAATAATAGTAAAATTCAGATTGCGTAGGTGAGTAAGTCTTTAGTAATGCATAAAATTATGAACAAACAATTATATAAAAAATATTCAAATAGCCTTTAAAGGCTATTCATTATCGACAAATGCATGGACAATAGGTAAAAACGCCGTAAGTATTGTTGGAGATAAAGCATTTTATCTTAGTACATCGTACTGATTATGATTGGCAGCATTTTGGGTTAGTAACCCGGACTGGTTTTACTTACCATTGAGCAAGTTGACTTTCAGAATAATTAATAATATATACCTATACAATATATATATAATAAATTGATATAAAAATAATAATTCATGTTAATTATACTTAACAATAATAATAATAGTAAATGTAAATAGAAAATAAACTGATCAAATAAAATTAAAACTAATAAAGTATTAAATCTTGAAATGTATTATATAGATACATAGATATATTTTAAAATATACTTTTATTAATTATATAGTTAGTATATAATTAGTAATTATGTAGTGTGTAACTATTTATTTTATATCAATGTATTAATTTCAGTGATTATAATAGTAGACTTATTTTTTAAACATATAAAGGCATTAAAAGAAACATTTGTTTTAAAAATATTTCAACTAAATCTCTAGAAGAGTATTTCATAAATAACAACAATTTTAGATTTTACAAAACACATTAATTTAACATAATAACATATTAGGTACATTTTGTGGGGTTTAATAATAAATTATTTACATAACTTTTATGACCTATGAAAACTTTATTACGTATAATATGTTTTACGGACATTTATTTTATTCATAATGTATAATATAGTTCTCATATATTTTGATTCTTTTGATTTTACAGCCTCGCAAGTTACAGAAACTAAAAGCTATCACTATACTCACGTACCTAACCTAACCTAACAGTTAATATTTTTGAAATAAAATATTTTCCACAATGGAATCAGGTTGTCGTTGTTGTTATTTTAGGTAATTTGTTGATTTAGTTTCTATCTCATAGATAAATAGTCGAGCGTACTTGAACTTTGTAATAATGTCCCATAAAGTTATGGGTCAGTTAATTAGTTTTAGCAACAAAAAAAAAATGACCTTTAGTTCAATCGTGCAACTGCAGTTTATTTTACACACACCGTTCTCAAAATAATAATAAACATAATTATTATTATTTAGATTTACCTAATACTAAAAATAGAATAATTTCATATCACTGAAATCTTAAACCTAGAAAAAACTTTGTATGTATACCATTGTTAGGTAGGTATTTTCTAAAGTTTAGAAAATCAGAAGAGGTTTATGACACAACGTTAATATTTTATTACATTACATTATTACAATATTGTTTCGTAAATCGTAGTCATCGTTAGTAGAATTTTCGTGGATACGACATATCCCATACGAATTTTTATTTACACCCAGTCGTTATGTGGTGAACTTAATGTAAAATGTATGACTTTGACAAGCCTGCGGTATAAAACAATATATCGATATTTTGTAATCATCAACGTCACAGAACAATACATTACACATATACCTAGTATATTAGTATTATGGATGAACGTTAAATGAATACGTAACAAGGCCATTTCACAGCAGCTATATAACACGCAGATAATAATAAAATATAATAAATCACGTGTAAAATGGTCCGGTTAAATACGCGCGTTCGTTTGATAAATTAAACTCGAAATCCGTTTCGTTATATTATTATTATTCGATCGAACCGTATAGTGGAATATTCTCGGCTTATCGGACGTAATATTGTAACGAGATCCGAAAGCACGAAACGAAACCTTATATTATCGTATTATATTGTGTACAGTAGATGGATAGAATAATATAATAAAGACAGGTATAATAATGTTTGAAAAGAAAGAGCTGAAGTCTCGTAATAGAAAACAATAATGATAGACTCGTATAATATGCATCAGAGATTTTGCGCTTCCCAACATTGACGATCGGATTGGGTATGCAAGATTCACGTTGCGACGTACATAGCTGGTCACAGTAAATTAAATCTATAACTTGGTGGATGTTACATTTTGTATTTACACGTACAAGTCGTACCAGATTCATATAGTTGGTATGTATATCACATAAACTTTTTAGAATTCGTCTCAAAAATCCTGTGAACGCCGCTCGACCTTGTAAGTCATATTCTCTCATTCGATTTTTGACGAAAGTCACTTTTCAGCCAAGAAAAACTAGCGAGATAAAATGCAACTACTTACAAGAGTACTTCAATATATAATATTTTAATTTGTCTACATATATTGATTATATTCTATCGTAGGCGCGTCTAGTATAGACGAGTGTCACTAAAAATGTAAATACGATTTTTTTTCTTTCAATCGAACATATTATATTCAGAACAACAAATCTCATCTCGTTCAGGATTTTTTTCAATTTAAAACAGTAAATTGAAACGCATAATAATTAATTACACATGGTTGGCTTTAAATCTATAAAACGCGTTTATATAATATGTACCTACTACACTAATACATAATATATTATAATATTGTATAAGTAGAAGTGGTAAATTGAAAGTAGTGATAATCGTTTTTAGATCGAATTATCATTTTTTCAAAATAATCTCATACAAAATTAAATTTACACATATTAAATGCAGTATATAATTTTATATTATGTTTAGTTTTTTTTAAAAAATTCGATAGTTTTTCTTTTTCAAGGTAACTACGTTCCATGTTGAATGGTGTAAGTTCAAATAATTTATAATAAAATAATAAAAGTACCTATACACATACAACGTATGATTTCCCAATGGATAACTATTTCATATACATGTTATATATATATTATAGGCTTAATATAACATTTGAAGGACACAAAATCAAATAATATTTCTCTTGAGTTGAGTTCAAGTAGAGGTGAATAGAAATATCATTATATAAAATATAAAATCATATCACAGTAAATGCCGAATATTATAAATTCTTTATTTTAGAATAAAATTTATTTTAATATCTTTGTAATATAAATCTATGTATACACTTCGTCATGTATCAAAAAAAAAAAACACGTAAAAATTATTTTATAGAATTAATTGTGGTTTGAATATACATTTTCTGTTATACACACGTGTCTCTCTACGAATAGTAAAAGAAATGTGCATTAAAACGATTGTTGTACATCATAGATTATAATATTTAAGCATATAAATATTATTATTATTTACTAAATGCAGTACATTTTGGAGTAACAAAAAATATTAACGATTATGACTTATGAACATTTCATATTCGAAACCGAAATACGTAAGCTAATAAATAAAGATATTGCAGTATTGAATGTTATTTTGTTATAAAAAAAAATTATTTATCTTTATTTAAAGGCCAAATAAAATGTATATAGTGTGTAGGTACCTATTGTTTTGTAAAAACTACAGTAATATATAGTATGGCTTATACTACAGAATACTGGGCACGTTAATTGCTATTGGTGGAGGTCGATGTTGATAGTAAATTTGGCAACTTTCTGTTACAAGTTCAGAGCTGTTAAAGTTTTGTATTGGAGTTCTCAACTAAACAATTCGTCAAAAAACTAATATATTTTACACTAGCTATAATATAATTAAATTAGGTACCGATTTCGTTCGACGATCAATGATTTTTAAAAATTATTTTTTCATCGATACTGTTTCATAATTTATTATTTATAATTACTATGTATTATAACTTCATAATACACAGAATTATAAATTAATTAAAACATAATAATTTTATTGAAAAAAAAAATGATTTAAATTTAATCAAGATAAAATCATAGTCATAACCACAAATCAGAATAAATAATTAAAATATAATTATATTTTTACAACATTTCATATTTTATTATTCGAATTAGTTGTTAATATAGATATTATTAGTTAGAATTATAGTTTGGTATTTAAAACGATACTTAAAATTTTAAAATATCTATAGGAAAAATGATTAATGATATGATGCCTGATGACATAATAAATCTTTAAAAACTGTAGATTTCAAATTGATAGCATTTTATTTAAATTATTTAGTATTTTTTTTCGTTAAAATAACCTAGGTGTTAGAGTATATGAATGTTTTAACAATTTTTTTTTTAGCTAAGTAGTTGTTCAATACTACTGATTGTATAAGTAGGTATAAATAACAAAATTAACAAACCGTCAATAAAATCTTTATTTTCATAGAAAAAAAATATAGACAGATTAAATCTAATTGTTAATTTCTAAAACTATTTTTACTATTAACTTATGAAGTTAAATACTATATACTTATTGTTATTCGCGTATATCAATTTGTTCAAAAACATTAAGATTACTCTATAACATATGAGATGATTCATCAATAGATAAATCGCCCATTGAAATACGTTTGGTAATGATACTATAATACTTAAATAATTGATATTAATCTATCCACGTTTTACAATTTCTTGGGTTGACATGTCAATGTCTGACTGTAATAAATATTAGATCTAATGTTTTATTGGTTTAATATAGGTATTTGAAAACATTTTTCAGGACTACTCTCTTTAGAGTTTTTATATATAATATAATAATTATATACACATACTAATAACTCAGAAACTGCTTGTTCAAATTTTGATTTAAATACATAAAAGTCATCTGATTAATAATTTACTGTAAAAAAGATTGAATGTCACTTTAAAAAAATAAGTTTTTATTAAAAAAAAAAAATAGGAATGAGTATTATGTATGCACATTGCACACTCAGTGTATTCAATAAAATAACTAATTTTTTGCCTAGGTGTTTACATACAAATAATTT
This sequence comes from Aphis gossypii, assembly GCF_020184175.1. Lineage (NCBI taxonomy): Eukaryota > Metazoa > Arthropoda > Insecta > Hemiptera > Aphididae > Aphis > Aphis gossypii. The sequence goes on from NC_065530.1 coordinate 59,244,916, forward strand.
TTATTTGTTATTTATAATATATATTATTATTTAAAAGCACTTAAAATGTGTTTAACGAAAACGCCGTAGTTAGCCCGTGTAACTACGAGTGAGTTTTGAATTAGATTATTAATTATCATTCTTATGATTATAATATAATATTATTAATTTTCGTTACATAATGTGCCTTACATGATTTTGCGTAAAACAATATGTAGAAAAACCACTGAAATGTACAAAATTTTAATTTATTAACGTTTTTGCTAACATAAATTATAAGACTTGGTCAAAAAATGACCCATTCTTTACACTTTGTTCCTAACCTATATTAGGTACATTTTAAATCGTGTATTGGGAGTAGTATAAAATATAGATACAACATAATAAAATCATTATTTGTGATAGAATAAGCAACTATAGAATGACATGTGACCGTTTCAGATGATGTACATCATAGACGATGGATCATAATGAACTAAAATAGACTGATGGATATTAATGTTAGATGAATGGATATCATAATATTTTCAAGTTAACACTTTACGGTTATTATTATTTAGTAAATATCGTACATAGTTAACTTTAGACAGTTGTAACCATTCTTCACACTATACGTTTACTTACGGTAGAAAATTGAAACCCGAGGATATCGATGTTTTGAAATGTTTTATTTAATTTAAAATATATTATTTAAAAAAATATATAATAATGTTTACTTATTTGTAAACATTAATTATTATCCTAAATGCAAACATAAAAAAAGTGAGAAATTAGGTACTCTGATATACATATACACTAGTTGTTGAGTTATTCACTGTGGGTGTTGTGTTAGAATTGAATTCAATGACTTATCACTATTTAAGAAAAACAAAGCTAAACGGAGAAGTTCTATCAGTCTATATAACACAAAATATATTAAATATTATATTTTTTGATATTACCTACTATAAATATTATTTATTTTATTTATAGTAATACAGTAGATTGAATTAATTTTTAACGAAAACATTGCAATTAAAAATTTCATGGTGTGTATAAAATATATATTTATTTACTTATTTATTTTTAATATAGCTTACATAATACCTTATAAGTTAATTAACTTAAGTTTATAATATAATTTAATAATATTAATAAAGGTAAAGTTTTTAATAAAAAAAGACAAGTATTCATTAAATAAGATAATAAATATAAAGAATATAGTTAAATGCCATTAATTATATTTCAAAACCATTATAGTTGTCGAAGTGTAGATTCATAATTATAATTGATTTAGGTTGTTACAGGAATAAAGTATACGGATTTTAGGTTTATAATTGAGCGTGGAATTACTCATAAAAAGTGGCTCTTGAGCTGGTGTGAAAAATTGATATAATCCAGCTTATTTTTATGTATTAGGTATATAAATATATTATATAATTATTATAATATATTTTTTAATAAATATAATTACGCAAAAAAGTCAAAATATTTTGAAAATTTTATCCTGTATAGAAAATGATCAAGTAAATATTTGACAAAAATGTAATGTATCTATCATTATTTGCTTTTGACATATTTATTAACGTATTAAGGAGAAATAGTTATTTTACTTCTAAATATCTAATATCCTAAAAATAGGAAACCTTAAACACATTTCAAGTCATACCATAAATTGATGTGAATTTTCACTAAACCGTCTAAACCTTATTATTATAATGTATAGACAATTTATGAGAAATCTTGTATTATGTTTTCAAAAATTAGATATAAAAATGATTTTTTTTATAATTTTTAACTACAATTAATAAATAAATTTCAAATTTTACAAATCCGTTAAATTGAATTTAAAGGCTTAAAAATAATATTGTAATTATGTTTTTTTGATATTTTTAAATTAATAAATGAAAAACTTAAGCCATGTTAAATTAGAATTTTCACGCTGCATAAAATTGCTAATCAATATTTTTTTAAACTATACTTATCAGTATAAAATCAATTCATTCATCACTTCACTTAAAATCTAAAACATGAATGTTTAATGTATATTTATAAATTGGGATTAAGTTTAATTTTATCAAAATTATCTTGATTCTTATAATGTTTGTACGCGTAATTAAAATATAATGATTCAAATTGGAGCTTATTGGAAATGTTACTGTTGTCGGTATGCAATACAATTTACTACAACGAAATAGCGACTATAATTAATTTGGAGAATTTGGGGCGGTCGGCGAAGTCAAAATTCGGTGCCAAAAACGTGTACTAATGGAAATACAATTTTGGTATAATTTTAGAATCAAGGAATAAATTATTCGAAAGCAGTGGGGGAGGTCTGATACAGCATTAAATTAGTAGTAGTGCAAACTATTAGAATTGAAATCAATCGATTAGAGGCGTCGAATACAAATTAATAGTTTATTAGTTTATTACTATAATCGTGTACAAACGGTAAGACAATATTTTGTATAATTTATTTCAATAATCTTAAATTGCAGAACCTTTGTAACACACCTTATAGTGAAAATGTGCAATTGAACGTACTTTGTCGGCTTAATCTGATTGAAAGTTCAATATAGCTTTTAATGGGTATCAAAACTAAACTCAATTTTATTTACTTTTCTTAATAATCAGTAAAAAAACGGACATTCATCAAGTGTTAATATTATTATTTTCTATGAATAGAACAACTTTTAATAAATGTTGACTCTTTTTGAGTTATTTATAAACAGTATTAATTTTCTATTTTTTTTTTTCTATAAATGTTGATAAAATAATTCTCTCAGTCAAAATTCTTGAAAATTTATTACAAGATCCCAAATAAGTTATTTTTACAACTGCATATTATACTTATTTAAAAAATCTAATCTTATTGACTATTGACACACACACATTTATCTTGTATACATATTTTGATGTTCAATTTTTACAAAATCACAAGTATCTTGTAGTAAAAAATTAGTAAAATGTTTAATTTTTAATTTTTTATAGTTAAGTGTAGATTTAAAAGTTTTATTCGTATAATTAATTTTCCTGTACGCAATAACATTTTCAAAATACCTATTTATGGAAATATTATTGGTTTATACTATGGACCTATTCACTGTTTACTGTATTTATAGTAAGGTACTATTAACTTATAAGTTAAAATAAAAATAATATAGTATAATATAAATATATAATTATAAAATAAATTAAATGTTTTCAGTAAAAGTTAAATCAACTTACTGTAATACTTAATGTAAAATAAATTACTTTCATAGCTTTATCAAAAACCTATTATGTAATTTGATATTCTTAGTGATATAGGCAACCAGACTATTTCTGTTCAGAATTGTGTTTTTTTTTACACAATGATAAATCATTTAATTCAAATTTAACATACCCACTCAACACCTAATGAATAGTAAAGCGGTACCCACCTGTCTACCTTTTTTCTTTTGAATACACAATATTTTGTGATTTTTGTAGAAAAAACTACAATTTGTCGTTATAACAATATTCCACGTATTATCTACTCTGTTGTGTAATTGAAAATTAAAATTATTCCTGTTATTATATAGTAATATAATACAACATAGGACATATTATATTATTGATCATATACTTACGTTAAATAACAGGAAACTGTAGTGGAAGTTATTTTGAAGTAGCTATTTATTTTCAATCAAATTTTGTTTTATCTGCATGTGTACATAATGCTATAATAACACACAGGTCACTTACCATTAAAAACATTTCGATTTTCAAATGTATACCCATTTATATATAATACTTCAATATGATTGAATACTTCAGATAATAATCAATTGTACTTATACAACGAAAAAATATATCTTTGGCAAAAATATGTCTTGAAAACAATAGATGCTGTGTTATTTTATTATTATATTTATAAAAACTTAATTTCTAAACTAAATACTTTATTAACTCACCATCAATCAGAATAAAATATGGGTTTTATAATTTTCTAATAAGAAAACATGAATGTAATATATAAATTAATCATTTATTAACATGTTACAATAATTCAATAATTACAATTATCAGTCTCAAATAGTCAAATATGTGTAATTTACAAGATATTGACAATATTTTATGTAAAAGGAAAAAAACAAATTACTACATTATTAATTTACGCAAAATATTCTAAATAAAACGAAAAAAAAATAACACTTATTTATATAATAACTTATAATGTTTTACAAATGAGTTTAGCTTTTTTTTTTGTATACAAATAAATCTATCGTTATATAATTTGAAATTATAATATCACAACACATTATTTTTTTATATTTTTTTAAAAGTTATTTTCAAAGTTTAGAAACTGCAGAGTGCTAAAACTCATAATGTATGAACTATGTTCAATAATGCAGTATATTAGTTTTGCGAGAATTTATGTTTTGGACGACTCGGAGAAAATCCCCAACTATATTATAGTAGGTATAAAATGCCCTGCAAGTTTTGTTATCCGAAATATTAATATAAACTATTATAATATAGACTATATTATATTTATTTGTTTTTTTTGCAGCACATTGATATCTATACAATGACCCACTTCCATTTTGTATAAACAATATGAAATAAAATATAGAAACGTGTGTGATCGTTATTCGTTTTGGTAAAGTATGATAATGTAGCAAAAACTCTAAAAACTGTACAGGTATAATGCTACTACATTCACGCATATAATAACATACTATATTAAATCAGAGTTTCATAAAGTAATGTGACATTTTTTAAACGGGTCGGCCAGGGATTTAAAAAAGTACCTACATCATGATTTTTTTTTTTTAGTATAAGTTAAGATTATAATATAATAATACGAGAACAAGTAAAGCGGTCTTCAATAATGAATCTTATCGGCAAACAGTCAACAAAAACCGTTTTGAGTCGTCATTAACTTTTAAGGTAAAACAAATATTGAATATTATTGTTCGCGCAGACGTAAATAATTTAAATGTACAACACGACGAAGTGTAAACGCGTCAAAAGTATTTTACACAAGAAAAAAATAAATAATAATAATGATGTCTCACCGGTGTTTTGTTCGAAAAATAATTCGAATTTAGCTATTAAAAATGATTATAATATACCGTGAAATCAAAATAATATTGATTAGGTAAAATACATTTTGGGAAAATCGACAATAGTGAGTACCGAGAGTGCTTTTTAAGTCAAACTAAAAATAAAAAATAAATAAATAAAAATAAGGAGCTTCAGCGCTTGCAGGTTTTTTCGTCGAGATTACGCCAATATATAGTGGCCCGTAACGTACCGTCGTCGTCTACTGTTGTTGCGATGGCCACAGCGGCGGCACGCCACTGCAGTGAGCGTAATACGCGGGCGTATCCAACGCCGCGGACGGCTTCGTCGCTGAAGGCGGCTTCGTAGCGATCGGACTGCCACTGGCCATCGAGGGCGTTCCTCCCAGCTGTTCGTGTAGGGCCACGATGTACGTCAGGGCCATCTGTAGCGTTTCGTATTTGGACAGCTTTCGCTCGTCGTCGGCCGCCGGAACGACGCCCCTGAGCCGGTCGAACGCTTTGTTCAAGCCGTCCATGCGACGCCTCTCGCGAGCGTTTGCCGCTAACCGACGGCGCTTCCTGCTACCCGCCGCGTCGGCCTTTGCACCGCCGCCACTGAAACTGTTATCGCTACCGCCGCTGGCCGACGCCGTCGACCGACAGTCGGCCGACCGTTCCTCCGTCGCGACGTAACCGTAACCGCTGTCATCGTACCACTGCAGACTCGCGTCGATTCCGCCGAAAGGGTCGTCGAACACGTCGCAATAGGGTTGCAACTGATGCGCGATGTCTGCGGTCCTCAACATGGCGTAAGATCGAATCGCACTGTTTTCACGCCGACACGACAATAATAGACAACAAAAATAACAAAAATAATACCGTCGATAATATCGCGATGCGTACACTCCGACCTACAAGAACCGTATACCCGAAACCCGTTGCACCGTCTCCGTTATATATAGGTAACCGCGCGTTAATGACGATAATCGTCGTTCACCCTGACGCGGAGGGGAGGGGGCGGATCCCGCGATGCCCCGATAGGAGCAACCGGATCGTGAGGCTACTATACGGATATTGCTATATTATTATGGTTAAAATAATAATAATAATATACAGGGTGATTCGCCAATCACAATCATCCCCCATGATGTTTCATTAGGTACCTATACGTGAAAATCAATTCGTTCAAATTTTGATTTTTGGAATACTACGCTTAGACGCTTAAATATTTTTAAATAATTGAGATTTGATATTAAATTGTACAACTATAGATGAATGATGTCTTGTGTCGATACAAACGATCTTATAGCTTATCTACTGTAAATTGTTTAGAGGATAAGTTTTTTGAAGATTTTGATGTAACCAATTCGAACGAGTAGTTCTCAGTTATTTAAACGTTTTACACTATAATTTTTTCACTATATATATAGTGTTTGTATTAAGAATAATAGATATTAAAAATGATTAAATTAAAACATAAAATAGTCATAAAGTCGGATTTAGTATTTTCATTATACCGTTTTTGTAAAATATAAGTATTGATAAATTAAATTAATTGGTACTAAAATATTCAAATAATCATATATCCCTACCAAGTCTTATCGATCCTAATGATTGACCCATGATTATTAGTATAAACATTTAAATAACTACTCGTTTTTAATTTCGATTTTGATTATGTGGTATATTTATATTGATACGTCAAAATGTTTATAAAAACTATTCGCTATATAATTTACGGAGTAGATTTGTCATCATTCAAAAAAATTAAAAAACTAAAATACTTGAAAACATGGTCTCTAAGTATATTTAAAAATTATAAAAATCAGAGAAATATTTTGAATAAATGCATTATTGAAAAATATAATATTGATGAGCAATGAGCATGGTTGTTGTGGTTGTTGAATCATTCTGTATAATAAGTACGCGGTGAGCGCGAGCGCACGCGCGTCCGATAGTTACAGTTATTTTTTCGCGAGGGATGGTGATGCGTTGGGTAGTGGCGGTGGTGGTGGTGGTGGGAGGTACTGATTTGGGTAAAAGGTATTGTTGGTGAAGGTAGTACCTATTTTGCAACGACGCTCAGCGTACTCTCAATATATATACTTGTTGTACCCATACTGCCTACCTGTACATTATTATGATATATATCAATCTATAGACTATATGTATCCGCCCGCCACTGCCCCCCGACATATATAATAGTAATTATAATTATATATATTATTATTATTCACATGATATAAGTGTGAGATAAACAATAAATCGTTTAATTTTGATTCGCTTCGCCAGGCCGATTTGCGTCTTCTTTATTACACCCGCTTTACCTAACTATTTCGAAATATTAAATATTTTACAACTATAGGCCATCATAGAGTACAATTAACTGCTTTCACAAGTGCATAATATTATTATATTATAACAATAATATGTACGTGGGATTTGTGAAACAGACGACTACCAGTTACTAGCATAATTGATCGAATTTGGCTACTATGCGTTTATTTTGCATCGACTCTTACGAGGTTAATTTATTTTCGGTTTAATTCGTGTAATGCACATACATTTTCAACCATTATTGTCACTATAGACGCGTAATACGTGCAATCAGAAATGAGGTTACCCTATAGCATATTTATTAGCACAAATCACGTTATTACAATAGTATTATAGAATAGAATGATTTTAGTGAATTAGTCAGTAATTTTATGATACCTAATGTTATTTTAACTGTGACAACAATTTAGTACCAAACAACATACCATGGTAAATAGATATCCAAAATTAATAATAATAATAAAAAAAATGTATTTATTATATTGTGGTTTATTTAAGTGTGTAATTCAGTATTCAGAAAGTTAACATGAAAATTGAATTTATTCACGTTTAAGTGAAGTTAACGCGATGACAATACATTCTTGAAAATTTAATACAAGATATAGTTCATTAATACTGAAATCATAACAATTTTATTTTATATACATTTTAAGTTCAAATTTAGATGAATAAACTTATTTAAACTATTAACATAAATGCTAAATATTTTTTATTTAATTCAAAACTTTCACGTGTATTATATTAGTATGAGTTTTACTATACGCTAGGGGTCGGCAACTAGCGGACTGCGAAAGTCAATACTCTGGATCCTGTCAACACATATAGTACTTGATTATGTTATTTACTTTAATGTATATTGTATGTATGCATATACTACAAGCAGTGACATTTTTGATTTTTTTTTTTTTATATATTTTTATCTATTTATACTATGATTTCATTTTTACTATCTAACTGTATTTACAGATAGATGTTATTAAATTTTGAATTATACAAGTTGATAAAATGCGGTTTAAATACATATTATTTTAATAGTTGAATACCAATAATGTAATGAATGCAGAATTTTAAGAAAAAGTTGTATCAACTTATTTTAATACCAAAAGTAAAATAAATGACTTTAATAGCTATGGGTATCAAAAATACATATCATGAATTATAGGGACTTAGTGCTAACACACCGTCTCCGCTTGAAATGTTTTTCATCTACAACAATAATATATCATTGAGTTCTAATTTAATATTACCCATTACAGTGATCCATTCGACACTCATGAACAGAAGAGTGGTACCTACTACCTTACCTCTTCACAAGTATATGATTCTATTTTAGTAAATAAAATTATTTTACTTATATATATATAATATAATTTCAAAAGTGGTGTACGACATTTATTGAAACCAAAATCAACTCATAAATTTACAACTAGAAATGACTAACAGATGGTTAAATATATTATTAAAATTATCGTTTTCATAAGGTCGATTGTGACGAGGTAAATATTGTGTAGTATTATTTTGTCGAAACGGGTACCCAAAATTAATCTAAATAGATTATTTTTTTTAAATTTATCTAAAAGATCCTGCAGAATATAATATTTTATTTTTTTAATGATATAATAACAACATGCAACTATGCAATTATGATACTATTATGATAGTTATTTAAGGCATAAGCTGCATATTATTATTCGACGATTACGTTTACCAATTATATTTTAATTTAACTACTAAGAATATAAAAAATAAAATAAAATTCCAACAAAAATAATAAAACAAATGTTTTACGTATTGTAAGTAATATATTTTGAAATATGTGGCATATTTATATTTTATTTCATTCTTGACATATGTTTTAAGTTTCATTGTAATTTTACAGACATTTTGTTACATGTACATTGTACATCTTTATATCCCCAGAGAATTAAGTATCATTTTTGGTGCTCTGAAAGCAACATTAATAGTGTATTATCAGTTATTAATACTGACATAGAAGATCAACGATGACCTACTGACCTCGAAACCTAGCGATCTGTTCAAAAGTTTAGTAGTTTGCTCTAATAAATGCATTTGATCATTATTATATAAAAAACCTAAATCAATATGAAAAATATTCAGTCACATTATATATTTGGAATAGTTAATTATGTAAAAATACTATATCTCGGACACACGTCTAACAGATCAATATTCAATTATATCTAAATATTCATGAAAAGTAAAATTTTTCAAGAAAAAAAGCATTGAATAGATGCATATTACACGTCTTTAAACATTATGAATATTGTTATAACTATCTTTGATCTAACACTAAGCCATTTGGAGTGTTACACATGTATTTTTAATTATTTAGTTTAGTATCAAGTCATAGTATTAACAACCAACTTTAAATTGACGTGTCAGTTTCATAATTATTAAAAATTTAAGGAACGGTATCCTTTACTAAACTCAGTCCGAATAGTTTAGGAAAAACGTATCATCGTATGTATACGCCTTTATAATATTTTTAGTGAGAAAATTTTTTTACACACAAACTTAATTTTTGTTTAACGTCCATTAACCTTTTCTATAATATTTCACCAAGATTTTAAAGACTTGTTGAAAACAATAAAAGAAAAAACACTCACCCAATAAAAAGTTTTACAGATTTTTTATAATATACTTTCTAGACATTTTTAAAAAGAAGAAATAAACAAAAGTCACAAGGTGAAATAATTTAGAAGAGCGATACACATATAAACAACAATAACACGATGTATAATATACAAGTTTGTTTATTTTAAAAGTAGATGTTAATGTAATGATGTTAAAACTATTTGAAATATACGGATACTTGTATTTTTTATTGATTAATAAAAATACTCTAACTTAAAAATATTAATAATAATATACAATATTATTATTGGTGTATAAAACTTTTGAAGAATTCAAAACAAATAAGACAGTTTCTAAAATATTATTTATATATTTTTATAATTTAAATGGTATTTGGTAAAATAAAGGGTTGTCATATCTGAAAGTTATCCTGTCTTAGTCTATAATCATCGATACAATTGTACTCCGCTTAACTAATAGGCAACGTACAAGTACTATTTATTTTATACTTAATTAATTTTCATTGGGACGAAGACCTTTAATTATAATGTTTAATATTTTACTCAGGATCAAAAGGTATCATTGAGGTCAACGTAATAGAAATTTGCTTAGATCCGTATGCATATAGTTGGATAATTGTATACAATTTTCGTAGTTATAACAATTGTCATGGATTATATTCTATATTATATCGTATATTATTATTATGCTATTTGAGTATACTCGAGGTGAATAGGCATCGAGATTTGTTGTACTTGTCTAACTCCCACACGTAAAATATAGTTAAAACTACTCATTTTGTACCTAGTATGATTGATTTGATAAAACGATATGTATAATAAACACTGATTTAAACTTAGCTTGAAGTGTGCATGAGATTTATTATGCATTAATGCTATATTTTTCAATTTAATTCAATGTATTTTTTATATTATAAATATAATTTACATAAGAAAATACAAAAAAGTGGCCTGGTTTGTACCGTAGAACGAAGTGTGTATTTCCATATTGAATTAAAATCGGTTTGAATAATATTTATATTTATATTTACTATATTGATCGTTCTGATCGATTCAATATGGCTAGTTTTTACTATATTAAAGTATGAAAGACGGAAACATAAAATATGAATACTCAAATCTCTTAAAGGAATTTTGTAAATTGTTGAATATTTGTGTTGTGCGATCACTAAGCACTAGTTATCAACGTTCATCGTGAAACAGTTTTGAATGGTAATTTTTTATGACAAGAATAAGAGATTTTATTTTTGAAAATGTCGATATGTCATATCTCATCATATACATAAATATAAATCAAATTCAAAAAGTAATGACTTAGAATCCTCCACCTAACAGAGGAAAAAAAATCCTATAACCCTATGTATTTTCACGTTATTTATATTGTATATATGTTTCATCATGTAAGTAAATAATATATAAAAATATTTATTTTTAACATTTTAAGAAAGTGCAACTATGTATAGCTAGGTTAGTATTATATATTATCGTCAACATATTATGCTGGTATTATATTATTTTAATTGTGTTTTGTTTGGTTTGGTTTTATTTTTTTTTCATTTCCCGTTGAATAGGTACTACGCGTATGCTTATATATATAGTGTATCAATAAAATTGAAACAATTTTTTACTTTTACTATTATGAACATTCATTATCAGTATAAAAACATTTTAGTATTGAATCAATATATTATTTGGAATATGGAATGGTTTATTTTATTAATAATATTAACTATACAATTAAACATATTATGACGCATCTGCTATTATTTTTTTTTTTTACTTTTTGATTAAATAATATTGAAAATCTAAATTTACAAAAAAAACAATTAGTAGAAGGATTGTGACCTTTAATAAACTAAACTACATTTGCATACTTTATATTCCACGCAATTATTTCACCGTAAATTTAATTCTATGATACATACATGTTCATAAATTATAGAAATATTTTAATATAAACATACGGTTAGTTTAATGGCAGAGGTTCCCTACCGCGGTGTCGCGAACTTGAGTTGTGGGTACAGCGAAATTATGTCAAATAATGTAGAACAATATTATACATTTTTTCACAATTTAAAAAAAAAATTGATTTTATGAAAAATAATATATTCTATTTGTTCTAGATGGTTTATAATATTACTAAAATTGTCAATCTATTATCATTATTATTATCTATCGTCATATCTACATTTAATATTTAAAATTATTTATTCGTTATTAACTTGATGCAGGCTATTAAAAAATTATCACGCAAAAGTGATAAAATAAGTAGTTAAATAAGAACCACATACAATAGGTGAATCCTTAATTCTTCTGCCCTATTTAGAAATAGTTTGCATTATGTTTGGTAATGAAGACTGAAGTTGATACAAAATACAAAAAGATCCCTTATCAAAAAATACTATTTATAAACACGTACAAGATATGTCAGAAAATACAGAAAAAAATGCCGAAAAAAATTAAAGGTTCAGATAACTTTTCTCTTTAAATTGATGAGCCCACTGACACAAGTGATAAATGTTATTTAATAGGGTTTATTATTTTTATCGAGTTATAGAACATTTTTTTTGCTGCAAAGAAATAAAAGAAACAATAACGAGTCTTGAAGTGATTAATATTATTATTTAATTTATATTTAGTCTAAGTTACTTTTTTTTTTAATAATATACAATAAATATTAAAAGTATTTAATTTTTATTAATATTTAATTAATATTAAAAAATAAATATTCTTAATTTTTTGAGAAATATAATAATTAATAATATATGTGTATAAAAAGATTCGTTATACTTAGTTAAAGAAAATTGAATTCATAAAGTATAAGTTATGATATACATATTACTATAGGATGCCTCCGGAATTTAGAAAATATCTTAGGGTGACGGGAGTCAACAAAAGTTTGAAACCTCTGGATTAAAATGTTTTACTAATTTTATCAGTTACAAAGAATATTAATTTTCAGACAAAATATCTAAATATGTAATCATTGAAAAATTGTCAACATACTCAACGATTTAGTGAAAAAAAAATGGAACACATGAGTTTTGTTGTAGGTGAATTTGCAATAAATTAGTTCCAGCATAATATATGAAATTAAATATAGAATGTTTTTGAAAATAAATTGCACGTAGTTTATGTAGTTTAATAAAGAATAAAAAATGTAGATACATTTTTAAATCTATTTATTAGTGAAATAAATAATATGATATGTTATATTATTTTTTTTGCAAAACATAATATTTTACCTACCCAGTCAAATTGTAATAATCACAGTGTCTATTAAGAAAAAACTACATTTAAACAATATAATATTTTAATATTCTTCTATTGTTAATAATTTTAATTAATGTTATTATTTTTTTTTTTTTTTTCATATTAAATTAATGTCAATAATAATTCTAAATAGTTATTGAAAAATATATAATACATTTAAATTATATTTTTAATGAAGGCCGATAAGATTCTTAAATAATAGTACAATCGATAAATAACTTACACGCAAATTGAAAACCTTATAGCTTTTGAAATAAGTTAATAAACTTTAAAATAGTCTGAACAAAACAAGTAAATGCCATCTATTATTGTTTCAACAGTTAGTTTTAGATTTTTTTTTTAAAATACACATGAACGCATTTTATTATGTTTTTTTGTATATATATATTGGGTACTCGCATTTATTGGTATAATATATATTATTTTGTTGTGTATATTACTACCCAAAATTCGTTCCATATCGGAAAATAACAAAGAGTTGAGGCTAATGTTTATAAAACAAGTGTTGTTTGTATACCTACACATAAAATCGCTTTTCCTCTGAAGTGTTTGACGTATCTGGAGAATATAATACCCCAATATATATTTTATAGACGATGTACTCTGGGCCGTCTTAAAATGGTTTGCTACGTTTGATATAGTATTTTCGAAGATCCGTAATAACACAAATTGAATTTTTGTTATTATGTAAACAGCAATTTTCACGCTTCCCTTGCCTACCTGTGTGAGATATTACATCGGTTTGTATAAAACCTACCAACGTCTGAGCTTCAAACCATTAACCGCTAATCGTCTCGCATCGTCGTCTATAACATGTACCAATATATTATAATGTATTATTATGTACTACTAATAACGTAAAATAAAATATTAATTATTTTATGGTTTATTACAGGTATTTAAGTATATATACCTAATAATCTTTATAGTATTATAATTTATAACTTATTAGTTATAAATAGTTTTATTTATAATTAATTTGCATGGAGATTTCTCGTTGAACCTGATTACGAAAAACGATCGTATTGTATTAAAACACTTTAACGAGTACCAAACAATGAAGTAAATGAATAAATATTTTAAATATTTATGTGAGATTTCGTTGTAGTAATAAAATCAAAATATTGTTATTTGATCAGCAATTATTAGTGTTTTTATGCATACATATATTGAATAAATACTCTTACTATTACAACGGATCAATAACACACAACCAACCAGAAACTATCAATTTGGCAACTTAATTTGATAGTTTGATCTTGAGTTGAATTTTAATTATTTTAATTGATTTACAAATGGTCTTAAGATTACAAGGATATTAAATAGTACAATTAATGATATTATAGTAATAAATAATATTGTTATAATTTCGAATTAGTTATTGTTTTAAGCATACATTTTCGTTTATATAAAATCAGGCATGCAAGATTATTAGCGTGGTTCGTAATAATATCTGAAACCCGACCACAAAGCTCGTGCCTCTATATTATCAATAATAAACGAAAACTATTAAAAACATTTTGATTTTCGGGGTAATTATTATCGTCCGTCGCATCCCTCTTTTCTAAAACTATTATAAACGTGAATAACGACGCAAAACAGTCCAGAAAAGGCAAACCGCTAATGGATTTTTGTCTTTCGATATTTTACCGTTTTTTTTTTTTTTTAATATTATCGTTATTTTTTTTTCTTTTCTCCCGCTCGCAATGTTTAAATAAATGGATATATTTATGAACCCGCAATTTAGGTGTGTGTATAATACGTCTGCGTCGAGGAATTTATGACTTTGTCGGGTTCATAAACCACCGGAGCACAAGTGGTCACCACCTATTCGCGCACACCCCACGGACGGCTGCACCGGTGGCGGTCGTCCCTTAAACGGTTATACTATATATATTATTTAAAAACAAAACAACTGCAATCGTCGATCTGTACACGTCGGATGAGGCCTTTAATTATTATCGACAGACCGCGTGCGCACGAGCGAGCCGGTATGCAGGCACCGAGGCACCTCTAATGTAATAATAATCGGTGGCACACGATCGAGACTTTAGGTACCGATCGACGCGATCTCCCATACACCACCTAACCAACAGTCGGCTATAAATAACGCCTTCGTTCGGCCCTTTACTCACACTCTCTCTAATGGACCCTCTGCTGATGTGGTATTGTATATAATATGATACAACAACGTTATATTAGTAATAATAATAATAACATAATACGATGACGGTCGATGACTGCGTCGGCGGTCTGGCCAAAAATTGGCTCGTGTTTACGACCACCCCCGCCGACACAAACCCGGGTGATCGGTTGACTGGTGGGCGGACGTGCGCGGTGCATCGTAAAAAACACTTGGTTTAGGAAAACACACCAAAACGCCATTATAGTAATAGTATTATCATTATTGCGTTGGACTCGGCGAGTCACCTGCAGGATCGAATTTATAACTGCCCACGTGACCTTCAGTAATATAATATATTATAATATACCTATTATACCAATATAATAATAATATAATAATTATTATTTTATGGTCAATATTATAATCCGAACAAATTCCCTAGCATAATTTCAACATTTCCATTAGAGGTAAAATTTTCAGTGAATATTATATTTAATAGGTCATGTTAGATCGAAAGTTTTTTTTTTGAATCTTTTACTGCTTATTCTACAAGTATTTTAGTTATTTCAATAAATAACCAATTGGTTTTCTTTTTTTTTACACCGATTTCGTACTTTTCATTTCTCCGTCGATGTATTTTTAAACTAATAATTTACCTACTAAAATGCAGTATAATATAATACAAACTAAAATATGGAATATTCTGAAATTTTTTAGTTATGAAATAATCAAGATTTTATGAATAATTTTATAAGTATGGCATAATATGAATGTACGCTTTTTCAAATATTCCTCAAAATCAAGTTTTAATTCCTAGAACATTACTACCTATAACAATATGATGTAACTTAAATATACAAAGAATTCAATGTCATAATTTTTTTTTTTTTTTTTTAATGAACTATAAAATAAAAAATAAATTGTAAATTGCAAAATGCTTACAATAGATAAAATTATAGAGTTCAGATGAAACTGTATGATTAAGGTAATAATTTTTACGAGTGACGATTATGTGATACAGTCCAACAGATTTTATGAAGAAACTTAACTGTTTGTTTTTCTTGATCTTATCTTGCCGAGTTCTACTTCTATTAACTGTACCAAACTTAAAACTTTGAAATTTGAATAGCCGTTTTATAGAGGCACGTTGTAATAAAACATAGTTAAGTCTACAATAATTATAAAAGGTGAACTTCTAGGAAGGTAATTTAAAAAATAACAGAGTGGTCTGGGCCCCGTCAAATAAATAAACTAAATATAACGTAGTCAAGGCGTTTCTTAAAATTATTAAATGACTTATTTAAGTAATTTAAAAGTCAGGCAAAGGAAATAATATGGCTAAGCAGTAAATATTAATATTCTTAGTTAATATTTTACTGATCATATGGATATAATATTGATTTGTTAAATTTTATATTTATAGTATAATGTATTAATATATTATAATAACTATTACAACACATTGAAAAAAAATGAAGTAAAACATGTCGAATCTATAGTAAAATTATGATTGAAAAAGGATTAAATGTTATGCACCATTTAAACATTTAAATTTTAAATAAAAAAAAACAATCTAATTGTATAATTAATGAAGTACTATATTATAACTGTTTTAATCATATATAGTTTAAAAGTTAATAATCTAACATTTTAATTTAAATAAATGCATATTAAGATTTTTGTGTAAACATCATATTATTGTATTATTCTATACAAAAGTAATAAAGAAAACAGACGGTACTAATGGCATGCATCTGGGTTGTCACTCATAAAAGAATAATATTATATTATTTTTTATTTACTTTTCAACGATGAAAAATATGTAAAAAATACGAATTTGGTGACCATAGAAAATATATTTTACTATACATTTGATTAAGTGTAATCAATATAATTTATAAATTGTTTTTTTTTTTTGTCATCTTTAAAGTTAATTTGTAGTTTATAGTTTAATGATAAAATACAATTACCAATTTCATGATATGTTTTTTTAGAGCAAAATTCTACTATTTTGGTCTCAACTTTAAAATAATATTTTAAAAAATAATATAATATTACTTATTAAAAAGTATTTTATAAAAGCTAGGTAAATAATATTAATTATTAAAAAAATAGTTATTATATGCATTAAATATGTATGTGTAAAAAATATATATTAATTAATTTTCTGAGAAAATAATACTGGTATTTAACATATATTATACACATACATTTTATGCTAAGGAATTCATTATAGAATAACTGTTACCTAGTGTATTTTAGAATATACTAGACTAAAAAATGGATTTTGGAACCTAACTAGTCAAAGTTGCAAGCACCGGATGAAACGCTTCACTCATTTTATGAGGATTATACTCCGGGCTACCGTTATGATAAAACGTATCACATCAGTCACCTATTATATAATTTATGGGTTCCTTGAAGGATAGATCGCAGTTCCATAGGTTAAGATACTAATAATGTCTCTATGGCCGTAATTATTAAAAATAATTTATTGTATCTACTAATATTACATATTATTGTTATATTATATTATACTATAAAATAATTTTTACTTAGTATAAAACATAATATTATTATAAATAAGACGTATTACCGTATAGATTCATAAAATCAAAATAATTAAGGCTTAGGAGATAAGTTAAAATTTGTTTTTATAATAATTAATATTCTATAAATGACACAGTTTTTATACATTTAAAAATTTAATTTAAATTTAATATATTTTGTTATAATGGGATGTACTTTTCACTAACCACTGATTATACACTATGATTTTATTCATTTATTTTTTTTTATATCGGATAATAATTTTTCCAATAGAGAAAGTAGGTATAATATGCAATTGTGCATTCATTAATTATTGAAATTATAACATTTTCATGAAGCGTATATTATAATATACAGTATTCTAGTAATCAGTATACATAATGAACGCCAGGTGTAAAATATACCTAACTATATATTAAATCAATAAATTCACTTCCGTTAAAAGTTCTTTGTTAATAATAATCCCAATTACTATGTAGGTAATTTTATACTGTGAACCATTATAGATCTAGTTTTTATTTTAATATAGTAAAAAATATTATAATCATGTTACAATTGTGTTTATTTCTTAATTATTTGTTTTAAACAATTTTATCCAACGTGGATTGTTTTTTTATGGCTATGAAAAAAATTTCAGTAATTTATTTACCATTTACTACGTAAATAAAATAATATTCACCTTATTTCGTTACACAATGACTATCCCAGGGGTCCTGTTCGTACTAAGGTGAAGTACATTATCGATCTAAATATTCTGTTTCAAAGCAATCAACAAGGAAAACATCTTTTTACATCAACAGCACAATACAAATATTAGATAAGTCTTAATACACCAACAATTAAATTACTTTTATATACGATTAATAATATTTGAACTTATATACTATATACATATTATATTATGTAACTACATATTATAAGCTACTATGCTGTATGCATCATATGTAACGTTTTTATTTTTTAATTTTAGTATGAAGTATCCACTATCATAATACGAATGTGAAGTCGAAGTGTACCAAAATATTCTTTTATTAAATCATTTAAATTTTTAGGTATGGTATACGTATAATAACTAGAATAAAACCATAAAATTATTAATATTTAAGTAAAGTGTTTAATATTTATTGAACGTTGTAAGTTAGTAACTATAATATCTATACTATATAATATATGCATATATCAACTCTGTAATACAATTATGAAATAATTGTTTAAAGACTTTTGATCTTTATGGTTTTATTAAAGAAATATCTTATGAGTTTTATTTTAATATCATAACAACTTTAATCAAAAAAAAAAAAAAAAAATTGAAAAAACACACAAAAAAATGTGTGAAATTTAATAAGGTTTTTTTAAATATTCAAGCAGTTAAAAATATTGTTTGTTACATGGTATGAAATATTATACTACAATTCACTTAAAAATCAGCATTCAATGTAGGTACATGTTATTTGATAAATATTAAAAATATTTATATGTAAATTCTAAAACGTAAGTAGGTTAAAAAAAATTAATATTGAACAATTATAATTTAAATAATAGGTACGAATTACCTATTTATAATTGTCAGAAATTTTTATTAGTAAAAACTAAAACTATGGCCTCTACAATATTTAATGAGAAAATATATTTTCATCATAAATTATTAATATACGATTTTTAGATAATTTATTTATTTTCTTAAACATAATACATTAAAAAGATACAATACACTTTATATTATATGTCTTTATACATATTATATGAATCCAATACTAGAAATATTTTTTATTGAATTATTATTTATATTATTGGTTTATATTAATTTAGTTTAATTATAGCAGTTAGTAATCTTTATACTTTTATTGTAGCTATTATTAAATAGTCCATTAAAATTAGTCATATTCTAAAAAGTTTATTGAATTCAATAAATAATATTTAAAAAATATCTTGAGATCGAAGGTCAGACATCAAAAATGCATAAATGAAGAATGTACGTTTTATATTTTAAGAAAAATATATTTCTATATAAAATGCATGATAGTCGAGAAAGATATTTATTTGAATAAGGAACGTGACTGCTTAAATTTTATAATACTACACATATAATAAAAAACAAAACTGACCTAACAATATAATATTTAAGTGTTGTAGAGTGTAAAATTTAATATTTTTAATTCGTTTTTCATTACTCATTAGTCATATGTATTAATTTTTCCCCTAAAATATATACCAAATGTTAAAATGTTAAAATTTAAATTATTTTAAACTATCAATAGTATAAATTTATAGTAATAAGAACTTCATTTTTATTTTATTTTTAAAGTATTAATTATTAATCTAAGATAATTAGATAATGAGATAATTAATAAAATAATTAAAGGATTTGTATGGAAAAAAAAATATCAAAAAGTTTTTCACTACTCCCAAAGCATATGTAACATATTTTATAGATGTTTAGCTGAGAGATGAATTTATTGAATGATTAAATGATCTGTGTGTGTGTTTTTTTGAATGTAAGTTCTTTTTGAACAGTAAGAATGCTTTGATTTTTTTTCACATAGATGAAATGCTTGAAAATTGTATAGAAAGATTCTATAAGTTGTTATTTTCTTGATTAAAAAATATCGAAAATCTATAATCATGAAAGTTTTTTTACAAACGTTTAAAGTAAGAATCTTTTTAAAATTCATATAAATCTCAAAAATTATTTTGTAGTTAGAAATTTATTCAAGGTTTGAAAATGTAATATATTTTTTTTTATAAGTTTTTCAAACTTTATACTCAAAAAATTATTGAATAAAAATATTAAATCAACTTATTATAAACATTTTAAATTAAAATTTTTACGACATTGAATATTCACAAGTAAAATAATTATTTTTCCTCAAACAAATTTTTATACTTTGTTGTATTCCAAAAAAAAGTAATAAAATATTAAAAATAAATAACAGTTAATACTTGAAACTCACTAAATGATAATTTTTTTTATTTTAATTAAATGATAACATTTTAATAATATTGTAATTCTTTTTGAGCTGATTTTTTTTTCTATAGCTCTTTATAAAAATTACTTTTTGGGTAAAAATTCTTGAATAATAAAAACAAAATTACACTTAAGTTTTATTTTTATATTTGTATAATAATATTTAAACTATATTACAAGGTACAATATTTGTTTATATTCATTTGAAGTTTTAACTTTGACAAAATTCGGAAAAATTGGAAAGAATTGCATACCTATTATTATTAAAAACTTTTATTTTGAATTTAAATTTAGAAAATTGTATACACTATTTTTCATAATTAGTTAGTACTTAATCATAGTGTATGAGTATGATAAATATAGTATAGTCAATTATTTTTTATAGACATTTTAAATTTACAGGAAATTACTTATTTGAACAATAGTTCATAATTACAGTGATAATTATTTTGATATAATTTAAAAACATTATTTGTTGAAACTTTCAAGTATACAACTAGTTTATTTCTATGAATTTTACTATATTCAACGACATTTTAAATTTTTTTATAAATTATATATTATTATCTATTTGTATTATCTTGCTGTTCTTACAAACAGATGTAATTACGTTTTAAGTTATATGTTGATATACTACGGTATAAATATATACTATTATTAACATAATTAAATACTAATAATATTTTCAGAAAACCCTACTGTAATACCTACTTAAAGTAAAATAAATGACTTAAATAAATATATCGAAAAATATATCACGAAATATACTTAGTGATATAGGATGATACAAACCGTCTTCGCTCAGGATCGTATTTCGAATAGAATGATATATCATTATTTAAATTTAACACTCCCGTAAACCCATAATAGTTACCCATATAATGTATAGCAGTTATACTTACTTGTCTACCTTTTTTAAAATAATTTACAATAAGAATTCGTGATAATATTATAAATACTCATATGTATATATTATGCATTATATATTCATTTAGTTCACAAGGATAAATAACTTGAAGAGAACCCTCCATAGGATAAAATATAAGTCCAAAGAACATATTATATACAATTATTTATTATTTGTTTCCGAATACATGTCGGCTATACAGATTTGTAAAAAATGGAGTATAATACAAATAAATTACAACAGTGATATTTAAAAAAATGTTCTTTTCTAAATTCAATTGTATTTGTATTTTGTTTATCCCCTATAACTGAAAAACTAGAATAATAGGGAAGTAAAAATGTAATCATTTGTTTAAAATAGTATATAATATTATGTACCAATGTACTATATACCTACCTAGGAAATAGGAATTGTTATAATACTTTTATTATCATAAAAAAACCATTGCAGAATGATGTATAGTAGTTTCTTGAAAATAAATACAAAAGTGTGATGACTGCATTTACTTAATATTATATAATTACACAATAAAACTATACATAATCTAGACAAATATAATAATGTTTATTTTATTTTAATGGTTTGGTTATATAATTAAGCCGCATAGTTTATCTTTATCACTTAACGTAAATGTAATCTCTCACTCGATGCATGTACTTTAAAGAATAAACATGATCAAATACTAAAATAAAACGTTTATAATAGAGACACACATTCGAATAAATAATATGTTTTATGTCACACAGATCAAAAACAATCATTTGTTGTATAAATATAAAACTTAATATTACGAAATATAAGTTTGGCAGGCACATATAAAGTAACATTTTTGGTGTTTTATATTACTGTTAAAAATTTTTAATTGTTTTATTAAAAGTAAAAATTAAATTATACTATTTGAATTTATAATAAATCATAAGATGTATGTATCTACACAATTTTCATTAATTTTATATGGTCACGGCGAAACATAAAAAATTGATGCCTACCACGTTTATACCTGTATTTACCTAACTTGAGTTGACACCAATCCATTAATATAAGTATTATCATTAATTATATTCAATATTACTGCAAACATACAAACCTATTTACTTTGGTGAGTGACTACTATTATATTATAATTTATAATCAATGATATTTTAAATATAAGAGTGGTTGTAAGATAGAGCGAAGAATCGAAATTCAAAACACTTAACAAAATATTATGTTATATACTATTAATTACCGGAAGGTCCGGAAGTATATTAATATTAGTATATTAATACCGAACGTATATAATATACTTTATTTTCATACCTTTATAAGTTTTTTCAGTATAATTATGATAATAATATAAATATATTTCAAAATTCAACTTGGGTACTCCAATAAAGATTTAAAATTATACCTATTATAATTTATCGATAATTTTAATGAAAATTATTTTAATTGGTAATAATAATTTTGGTTCCTTTTTATATCGATTAATAGATAATGTTATACAAAATGTAAGCATTTTTGGCTGAAATTGTAATTTCTCCAACAACTGCAACTAAAACAGTTATGTCAAGAAAAGATAAAATAATTTTAAATCCGAGCGTGCATTTTTTTTTTCAAAGGCCATTTCTTTTATACTAAAAAATGCACGACGTAAAGACTATGTGTAGAAAAACACTTCCATACGGATTTATTATTTATTTTGTTTTTTTTTTAAAACCATATTTTTTTGTTAAACGATAGGACACATATAACTATTTTTGAATTATTTAGGGTTTTAAATTAATTTTAATAATAAATCAAGTTTTAAAAAAAATATATATTACAGTATCAACTATACAAGGTATTTAGTATTTACGTGTTATTTTATGGATAGTTTATTTGGTTATACCTAATAGTTGGCGATATGAGATGGGAAAATTATTTTTTATAATTCTTAAAATTGAGAGAATCTTTTATTTAAAAGTTTATCTTAGCGTTATGACTTTTATTAAGGCACTAATGTACTATTTGATTCCTAAGACTATATTACTTTATACATTTTCACATTTTAATAAAGATTTCTTATGAATGGTTTCAGAAATACGTAAATAGTATAAAATGGGAAAAAACATTCATATTATATAGCATGAATACATTTAAGTTTTTAGTTAGGATTTTAAAAATTTTAAAAATAAAATTACATCTTCATAATTTCCGATTTACAGAATATTACTAAAAAATGATCAGCGATAAAATCACCAAACTAATAGTTTGCATACATATTGGTGTTGACTTATAAATTAATAACGTCAAATAATAATATATGAATATATTTATAATATTATAATTTGTGTTATACATTATTATGATTTATTTTTGAAAAAAAATACTCAAGTTTTAATCAATCGTTTTTCTGATAGAAAAATTAATAATTAATATCAATATTAATATTAAAGGTATAATAAAACATTTTTAAAAATAAATATAGGCTAATAAATCGTCTCCATTCAGAATAGTTGTTGACTATGGTCTATCGTTGAATTGAAATCGAACAGATCTATTTTAAGTGACCTACTGAAAGAGAAGTTACACTCGAAATGTATATTATACAGCGGGGCAACTACTCTGGTTTTTATATTTTTATTTATTATCCATCAACGATAAACATTCTTTGTAATGAATGTTTGTTATGTTTAGTTACTGGCTATACATTTAATACAATTATATACTATAATGCAATTGTGAATACAATCCATTAGCGCATTCGAATTACCTATTCACGACTTAATGAATACAATACATTTAAGTACTTAAAACTAATACTTTTCTATACAAGCAGTGTATTTGTTTAGAAGTAAATTAAAGTACACTGTATTGTACACTATTTGTGTAGAATTAAGCGAGTTGCCACTAAAATGACTCACTTAAGTCTATTTATAATTTGTTAATTTTAAAAATGTATTTTTAAATAGATATCGTTAGGTATTAAGTATTCTTAAAATATTTGAGTGAAGGCACACTTATTCAATGTATAGAACGTAACATAATAAACTTCAGAAATAATAAAATTCAATGAAATAGTTATAACTAAATATTTTATACTATAAAGTTGCTAGGTTTTTCTTCTTATTTAATTTCTTTTTTTTTTTAATAAAATTATGTGTCATTCATTTTATTGTAATATGCATTTACACGTTCCCTCGTTTGTATTTCAAAAAAATTAAACGAGTTATTAAAATTGTTGTTTGTAAAATTGTAGTTTGCATACTTGAATACTAACAAGAAGTACAACAATAATTTATAAACATGATAGGTATATCAAAACTACAGTTTCATACTAGTACACATCTACATGTCCTACGTGGCTAAATTATAATATTATGATTGTTATGAAAATCGTTTATACACCTAAATTCTATAGTATAAGCGTCATATTATTTATTTTGTGTATTACATATAATACATCTTCCAAATATGTACTAATCTCATATATTTCAGTGCTCTGTATAATAGCAACTTAACCTAACCTGGATGATTGTCCTAAATAATTTAAATTTCAAGATGATACATGATCATATGATTTTCTGAGTACCTACAACAATTTAGTATTTAATTAGATGTGTCCTACGTAGATGGATGGTAATAGTAAATTATACGTTCATTCAAAATTAAATTTAAGTTGACAAATGTAATGTAAGGTAAATTTCAATTTTAATTACTTATTACCTCGTTTTATGTACTAAGTATATTAAAAGTCAAGCAGTTTGGTATGACTTTACTATTAATAATAATCTATGAGAACGTTTCTCTAGTATTTATGAAAATTATGGTTAGGTTAATTATTATAGTGCATGTTCAATGCAGTTCATTTGCCGCTGTTCTTCATCAGTCAATCATATCTTAGTATATTAATTAATATAATTGATACCTTTTTTTAGTTTTCTTGTGGTTTCTGTTGAAATATTCTTAAAATAAAAGAGATACTGTTGATTAAATCTACTATTCGTTCATTTATTTTTTTTCATCGCCTATCGTAAAAACAATCTAAAACTACGACATACAACATGCTATACTACTATGATATTTGTTATATAAATAATTTTTTTAATTTATTAGTTATAATTTGTTTTTTTTTTAAAGATTTGAAAAAATAACTTTCTAAATACAATAGTATCGTAGTTAATACAGAATTTTAAAAAATTTTTAGTTAGGTAACTAACTATCATATCATATAACACAAATATTAAATTTAAATGAAAAATACCGATTTTTCTTGATCAAATTTGTTTTTTTCTTTCAATATGTTTAGAACATTAATAAGGCTGTACTTAGTGTTTTTTTTTAAATTTATGCAACTTCAAGAAATAATGAAACTAGTTATCTTCTTTTAAACATCTGATATAATTTACGAAATTATACTCAATTCCAAAAACTGGTCAAATAAAATATAAATATTTATTATGACAAATCCATTTTTGCAATATAATACCTACAATTTAAAGGCCGTGGTTAGTTTTCTCCAAAATTAATCCAAAATATTTATAATATATTATTATATAATATTTGCAAAAAGATATGTAGTTTAAATTATTTAATGTGTAATTAAAATATGAATTATAATTTGAATCAAAAAATTAAATCAATCATTTTTTTAACAGTCAATCTATTGAGATATTTTAAAAAATTAATATTCATAATTTTCTATTTTAAATTCTGAGCGTTTATTTCTTTAACCTATTTACATCGTTCTATGGTACAAGAATATTTACTTAAATGCTACATAGCTAATATCTATAAGACATGGAAAACAACTATGAATAATAAATAATGATAATTGCATTATATTTTTTAACAATTAATATATGTACGTACCTAATACTGAGTAAAAACGTGATTATGATGGATTCAACGTCAAACTTTGTAATGATTAGTGCTTATTATATAAGACAGCTGACGGACTGATAGTAAGAAATTCCAAAAAGTTATTATTGTTATTCGAGTTCATCAAATCTCAATGTCAAAAAAATAATTGATTACATAAATATTCATTTAAGTGCAAATTATAAACATATTTTTCAACTACCTGTGGTGGAATATATAACAAATCTTTATTCTGAAGAAAATTACAAACTTTCGATTCTAAATATTATATCAAATAAGTTAATACTGTGTGCTATTAAGAAAAATAAACAAAAGTTTTTACTTTTATTTTATTTTACATTTAATATCTACAGAAATCATCATTCCTATTCACACCACTGGATCAATTCCCTTTAATCTTGAAACTCTGCAACAAATGGAACGAGTTGATTTATATACTTTTTGAAGTAGAAACTTTTAGCCAGTGTTGCACATTGCACTGATTTCTTGAGTTGACTCTTCTACAACTCTAACTCTTCCGTAAATTATTGTATACAAGATCAAATAATTTATCTTATCTACTCGTACAAATTACAATTATTATTACAGAAACAACTTTATCAGCATACAAACAAAGTTTACAAATGAAATCTTCTCATTAATCTCACTAGACTGTTATTACTTTTAAAACATATTTGATTATAACTAAAATTCATGCATATGAATGTCATAAAACCTAAATTCAATAATAAATGGCTAAGTTCGTTTAAGACAAATTAATCTGCTCGTGAGCTGGTTCTTTGTGAATATTTACTTACTATGTTTTCGGGCTTCAAATAACCTACATTTTACAAAAATGCCTTACACTTATACCAATGTTTTTTGAAATTGATTTTTTTACGACTATGTACATTTATCGACGATGAGTACCAACGTGGACATTTGTTGTTTTAGTGAGTGAATGTGAGTAGATTATTGAAATGAATGGTGTTATTTTTTATTACTATAGTTGGGAAAAAATGTGTCGAGTGTTGAATAGAACCGTCGATGGTTTTTACGACGGCCACACGACGTGGCATGATCGTAATATTGATAAACCCTATTAATTATCAATAGTGTTCTGGGTCTACAGGTGTGTATATGTGTGTATTTGTGTATATGATATAATATAATATATATATATACATCATGACAGAGAGAATAGGGGGTGTTAAGCTAACATAACCCGGTTATAAATTACACAATAAACCTGTTAACAAGTATTTGTTTGTTTTATTGTATTGTATAAAAAAAGGATTCATTGATTCTTGCACATCGTTGTCGGCAGCGGCTGCAACGGTGACAGCATCATACCCCTGGAGCGCAGATAATCGGTAAAAGTGCTTAATCATGCGGTTCAACGAAGCCGCTACCAAGCGCCATGCAACCCATTGAATAGACCTATATTAATATCGACCTATAATCAATTTCCTTATGATTAAAGGTTAATCATAATCAATTGTAAATGCGCACTTCTTCACACAGTTACAATCAAATTATTACGTATTGTACCCGATAGAAGTATAATAACCTGGTTTAGGTAAACACTAAGTATACACTCACACACAAAAAATATAAAATATTAGTGGATACATTATATTTTTTCAGACATTCGGTTGTTTATTTTATAGACTTACATTAATAATTCAGTGGTTTCCATGTACATATAATGAATTTAAAAAAGATTTCGGAAAGAATCTGAATAATGTGTTTCGGCTATACCGAAGAATATGCCAATGGAATTCTATGAATTGGTATCATATATATATTAAAAATATTCTTCTTGTAAATTAAAGAAATAATGTGTAAAAATACATTTATTGAAAAGTCCAAGAGGAAATCAAAACAATACATATATGAGTTATCTGGGAATTTGCCAATAAGTCTCTTTGTAAACTAATGTTTTATTCATATCGATGAATAAAACTTTATAAACACTTTTTTAATACTCTAAATGTATTCGTGGGCATTCGAAAAACCACTATATAGCCTTTAAGTCCAGAAAATTTACAATGTGCAAAGTGTGTAGTATCGGCTAAAATGTTCAATTTATTTTTTGTTTGTTTCTATCAAATAATTATAATTATAATAGATATGGTTTTAAAAAATATATTATTGTGAAAAGAACATAATGAAATTTATAACACTGTTATAACTTAATGTTTTTAAATAATCTACTAACTAAAATAAAATAATGGAATGAGGAGTTAAAAAAAAAAAATTGTTATTTCTAACACAATATTTTACTTTTTTTTTATTATAGAAAATAAGTTTTATGATATATGTATAATATATAGTATTATATACTTTAAATTAACAGTAAAAAGATTAAATAGGCAATTTTCGTAATAATAACAAAGCAATTCTGACATAAAAAACAATATAATTATATAAACAAGTTTCTATATTTTTAATGCCATTATAGCTTAATTCTATATTATTTCTTTTAATAAGAATTAATTTTAAAAGTTTATAAAAATATTACATTTTATTTTTTTTATAGATCCTGAATTCATTGGTTTTTAGTTACCTTAGTTATAAATTATTTCTTTAATTATGAAAATACATTTTCAGTTTATGATAATTTCTGTTGATTAAAAATAGTAACTTTCAACTTTTAACCTAGGTACTTATATTATTTTTTTCGAGAAAAGAGCATTCAGTTTATTAAATATTATAATTTTAATACAATATTAATTTATCTTTATTAACCAGTTAAAATAATATAGCAGTTTATGAAGTGTTATGTATTTTATATAAAATTTTATCCTTTTAAATTAAATAATCTATTAACCCAACACAAATACTTTTTATTAATTATATAGAATAAAGAATACTTATGAATAAAATACACCTAAGTCTGCATTATTTTATTATTAGATTATGTTTAAATTTAAATTTAAATTAATAAAATGATACAATAATAATATACCATATTAATCAAATAGTTAATAATTTAAATTATTTGTTTATAAAATATAATTATATTAAAAAGGTTAGCAAGTGAGTACCGCTTTACTGTTCATTCAATGTTGAGTGGGTTACTATTATAGGTCTGTTAAATTTTAATTCAATGACATATCATTCTACACGAAAAATGATTCTGAGCGGAAACGTTCTATTAGCCTGTATCACCAAATGACAATGTTTTTTTTTTAATATAGCTATTAAAGTCATTTATTTTACCTTTAGTATTTTAATAGGTTGGTATGATTTTTCCAAAAATATTGCTTTTATTATATTATTAGTTATTTATTTTAATAATATATATTTTTAATTTTACACCATATAATTATATTAACTCAAAATGTAATAACATATTTCCGTAAATACTGTACAATAGTAAAAATAAATTTATATTACCTATCTATAAATAGATAATATTTAAAAACATATTATAGTGAATAGTAAAATTCATAAAAGTAAAATACATAAAAGTTTATGTTCCCATGAATAATATTTTCAAATTATAATAAAATATTTAACATATCATTATTTATTGTTTAAATGTCCAAATTGGAACTCAATATATATATATATATGATTTTCTTTATACATATTTTTAAATTTTATGGTTTCAGTATAAACTTTTGAAGTATCTTGTATTAAATTTTTAGATCCAACGTACAAAAATAAAAGTGTTTACGGACCTTCAACTATAAAAATGTTTGCAATATCTTGAAATTTTTATGAATTTCATCATAATTTTAACTTAAAATTCATATAAAAAGAAAAATTGGGAAAATTTATTTTGATACGTGTATACAGATAGATACAAATATTAAATTATATTATACACATTTTTCAAATTTTTCTACTTTGTGAATAATTTTCAATCAACATTAATATAAAAACAATTTAAAACTTCTTACACGTCTAAATAACTAAAAGAGTTAAAAAATGTTATAGTATAAATAAAAATAATTTAAACATTTAATGAAAAGTGTCTATTGTAATTTTTTTTTTTAAATATAATTAAGTATTGAAAACTGTTTGAGAAAATAATTATTTTACTGATGAATATCAAATGTTGTAAATATTTTAATTTGAAATAATCATAAAAAATAAATTTAGTTTTCAAGTAGAATTTTTTTTCAATTTAACTATAACAAAAAACCTTACATAAAGTTTTTAAATTTTATTAAAAAAAAAAAATTGTATGAATTTCGAACTAAAAATAATTAACTATTATTTTCGATTTTTATAAAATTTGTTAAAATTATAGCTTTAAACGCTTATTAAAAAATATTATGACTATATATTTTTGATATTTTTTGATTGAAAAATTAATAATTTTTTAGATTTTCTCCACTCAGAATCTTAATTACGAATAAATAACTATCTGAAAATTATTCATTAGGTAAATAACACATGCAATAATCTGTCATAAAATCAGAAATTTAAATATTTTACTTATTTATAATATGAAATTTAATAAGATTGATTTGGGTATTTTCTGAAATTGGCTTACATTAATAGTAAATGAAAAAAAGATTCAATAAAGAAACACTTGTATTATATTATAACTTTGTATGTTAGTATGTTAGTAATTTTGTATTTTTGTTGATTTATAATTATAAAAAAATTATATAACATCGATTATGATGCTTTACTGTAGGCATAGAAAAAAATTAAGTATGTTACTATTAGTGACATACTGACGTGAAATATTTCCATGAAAACTTAACATTTAGAAAACAATTTACAGACCATAAACAACTGTGAGCTCAACACGAAATCCTTTTTATCAAATGCAATGATTTATCATTTCTTTCAAGATATTATAAGACCACATAATTACACACTACCACAAACTCGTGTCTGTGACCTGTTCAAAATAATGTCTACTCAAAACTGTATCCCGCCACGATTAATGAGCAAATATGTTGCTATGAATTCAGTATATCTATAATATTGTTGACATCGT
Organism: Aphis gossypii; assembly: GCF_020184175.1. Classification (NCBI taxonomy): domain Eukaryota; kingdom Metazoa; phylum Arthropoda; class Insecta; order Hemiptera; family Aphididae; genus Aphis; species Aphis gossypii. The sequence goes on from NC_065530.1 coordinate 59,276,463, forward strand.
TTGAGATAACGTTAAATTGACAATATGCACTCTGCAGTGATACTGAAAACTTAAAAAAAAAGTGTTTCCTAATATACTTTGTTAGTGTATTATATACGATTCATCAACTATGATAATATTATATACATTGGTTCAAATAATTTTCTTCCACTCCCCGATTCGAATACCAGATCGATATTTCCTCGGCGCTACATTCAGCCTTAGCATAATACCAAATCAGAGATCAAAATCCTCTATCACTGTTCATAAAATACTGTAGTCGTATAAGGATGACGATATTCATACAGAAGCAGAGGATTGATAGAGGAATTAGGAAAATCGTAATAATTATTAATGACGCGTAAGCCTCCCCTTTGAATAAATGTATCCCCTAAACGGAACATAGTAATGTCTTATTATGTCTACCTACATTAAATAAGTAGTAGAAGAGAAACAACTAGGCTTTTTATTTTATATTTAATTTAACTCGATATTGTATAGTATTAATTAATCATAAAAACATAACATTGTATAAATTGTTGTGAAACAATAATTACATTTTACCGAAATTTGATTATTAAAAAAAAAAAAAAAAAATGCATATATTATAAAATATATAGATAAAATAGAAATATATATATATGTATTATAGTTTTGAGACTTGGAAACTATAAAAATGAAATACAACATTTTTATTTTTTATTTGATATGTAATTTATTAATTTACCCTTAAAAATATAGTTAGAGTGTATTTTGGTATAATTGAAATTTAATTTAACTGATATAACTATACTACTATTTATAAAAATAAAAATACTAGATTATTTTCTCATTTTACTTAATGCAAAATTATTTTAATAATAAATGATATTGTTATCAGTAGTATATATGTACCATTCCTGGCGCAGTTTCTATTTTATCAATAAAAGATCACAAAGAAAACAATGTGCAAAAAGATCAGAAATTGAAATGCAATAATAATTAAAATATTTTTCATAATACTATTGATATAATAATTAAAATTAAAATTAAAATATTTTTTCACAAAACTTATATTATTAATAATTAAAAATTGAAATGCAATATTTCCCAAAAAAATATTTTAATATTTTATGATATTAAAATGTAACATACAATTAAAAAATATTTTTCATAATAACGCGTTAATAATTAAAATCTAAAAATCTCTGGAAATGGTTTTAGACTATTAGACTATTCAGGGACTTAAAGAGAATTAAAATTAAAAATGTTTAATCAAAACATGAACATTCAATCTTTTTTGTTTTGATTTCTAATAAGTGTATTGAGATGGTTTACAAAATCATTTCTATCTATATTTGTTTTATAATGTCCCCAAGCTAATGTATCAATTCCATTGTTCAAAATAAATCTTTTATCATCATAAACACTTAAAGCTTTTTTATTTTGTTCTACAGTAAAAATATCATGTTTCTTAGTTCTAAATAAATTTTGTATAACATATTTTGGTTTTTTTGTTAATAAACAATTTTTAAAATCATCAAAACATATTTTATTTTCCACTACATTTTTCTTAACACCTTTAGATTTTTTAATTTCCTTTTCACTATCTAAGATTCGATGTGAATATAATTTAGATCTTAATCCTATAAATTCTGTCATAATTTTTCCATTCAATTCATCTTTAAACTTACCTAAAACTTTTTTGTTAACTAAAGGTAAATCATAAATATTATCTTTTGGATAATCAGATGTATCAAAATGGTCTAAATTAATTTTTATATCTTGGTAGAAATCATCAGTTTTTATTTCTAATATAAGCGAGTCTGTATCAGTGTATAGCAATCTAACTCTATTTCCATATTTTTTCTTTATTGTATTATAATAAAAATCATACATCAACGATTTAGATAAATCTAAAATACACATGCCTATATATATTGGTTGTTTGAAAAATATTTCTGTTCTTTTCATATGGATTGCAACTAAATTTTCTGTAAAAATTGTCCTTCTATCAAAATTTGGTTTTACAATTAATTTTTCTAGTTTTGCCTCATTAGAACATAATTTTATATCAACATGATTTCTTACATTCATCATAGTACGCCCATAAACACTATTGTTCATTAATTTGAAATAATCTTTTTCAAACTCATTCTTAGCTTTTGATCTAAGATCAGTATTGAAATCAATATAAACTTTTAACCAAGGAGATTGGCTAAATTCTAACACTCTATGAATTTTCGTTATCTTTAAACCTAATTTAATATATAATTTTAGCGTTTCATAATGGATTATATATTTTTTCTTATCGTACAAACTTGTTAATAATTTTGGAAGTTGTTCATCATCAAAATGTTTTTCTGGCGCTAAAGGGAAATCTGAATGTAGATCATGAAGTTCTTTAGAATATGATAAATCGACTTCTAAAATATAACCTTTAGGTGATTCATCAGAAATACCCATTACATCAAAATTATTCAGATTATTAACCCATTTGAAATCTCCAGTAGGTAAATATTTACTCATTGCCCACCCATAAAGATTATTTGCATCCAAGTATTGTAAAAATATTGATTCCTCCTTTTTTTTAAATTTATCTCCCATATATTTATTATTTGCTTTAGAATATCTTTGACTACATTGAGATAAACCTCCTCTTATTCCAGATTCAAACATCAATATTTGATCGATATCTGTTAATAAATCTAACTTTACTTTTGTCATTCTTAACATACTATCCCAGGCAAATCCTGGTGTTGTGTAATACCACAGAGGATCTAATTTATATTTTTTTAAAGAAATGTCTCTAAAATTTTCCATTATATCTGTTAATAATAAAACATCGATCTTATTATATAAACTGGTGAATTCACGAAGATTTTGTATTTTAAATACTTCCCAAATTTTTTGTGAATTTTCATATTCCTCTATCGTTATATTTTTACCAGTGAGAGAACTATAAAATTTTTCTCTAGGGGGTAAGCATGTTTCATTAAATTTTTCTTCACAATCCATATACTCATAAGGGTAAGCTAACTTTCTAGTAACTAAATTTAAATGTTCTTCAGGAAAATATTTACTAAGGTCTTTAAATTGATGTTTTTCAAGATTATTCGTTAATTATCTAAAGAACTAGATAAAAATTTAAATGAATCAATAAATCTTAATTCAGTTTTTAATTTTATTTCTTCACCTTTGATATATTTTGTACGTTCTATAATTTTTGAAAAAGAAATATATTTTTCTTCATTATTTGGAATTAACTTTATATCAGATAGGTAAGAAAAAAGTCGAGCCATACTTTCAACTACCTAGTTTCGACTACCTTAAACAATATTATTATACACAATTTTGCTTAAGGATTTTAAAAGTTATACAATTTTTAAAACATTACTTATACACAATTTTGCTTAAGGATTTTAATAGTTATACAATTTTAAAACATTACTTATACACAATTTTAGTTATACAGTTTTTAAAATATTCCATAGAGATTTTGTTTCTGTTGAGATTTCGATTCCTATTGAGTTGTTGAACTAATACCATCGATTTTAGAGGTTGAGTTGTTGAGCTGTTGGAAGTATTTGAGTTGCAGAAAAAATTCCATAATTGTTGCCAGTTGACTTTAACATCTCCGAAATCAGGATTGTTGGAAAACTTGAAAGCTATAGTTTAGTAAATTTGTAAGAATAGATGAGAAATTATAATATTAATTAATTAATTAGTTTATTTCTGAAAAATATTACACTATTATAAATCGTTATAAATATTCTATAAAAAAGAAATTGAGTTTGTTTTAATAAAGTAGTTAAAAATTAAAATGTCAACTACCAATATACACTCTATTACAGAAATACTTGGAAAAAATGTTAAGCCAACAATGGAGAAAATATTACTTAAGATTTTAACAGAGAATACAAAAAATAATAATTTAGTTACTAATGTTGGGGATATTAATTATACAGATGGAGAACAATTATTGCAAGATTTTAACGAAATAACAGATCCATTTTGCGATAATATTATGGTAGCAAAAATAGTAGATTTTAGTTATTGCGAAGGAGAACCAAAAAATGGAAAATTTTTAGTTGATAAAGAAGCTTGCGGTGGTTATAATAAATTGTTGAGATCAAAATTTCGTGAATTTAAATTAGCAGGGCATGGTGTAAAAGCAAAAAGACCATATTTGCTAGATTCCAACATTTCAACAGCTTCGGGTGTTAAACAGGTTATTGGTAACTGGAAAAAATATAAAGATGAATATGAAAATCCAGTTTTTATACCTTTTAAAGTTGAATTAGCCGATGTAAAAGTAGAAACACTATTACAAAAACTTCCAGGAATATTAAAAAAATTAAAAGAGGAACATATTTATTTATTAGATTTGGATATTACACAAGATTTTGCAGGAATTTTTAACAAAGAGGAAATGAAAAAATATTTGACTTCTAATTTTTCTTTTTCTCTATCCGATTCTAAAAAAGATAATAGAATTGTGGATAATGACAAAACAGTGGGAAAAGATTGTTTGACTTGGTTGAATGAGAATTGTAGAGCGAAAATTTACAATAAATTCCAATGTCAAATGACAAGTCCTGGCATAATTAAACAACTTGGAAATCATGTGATAGATTATTTAGATTGTCCAGACGAGAGATTGAGGGAAACTTTTCGAAACGAGTTAGCGCAAAAAAAGGGGATTACAAGATTGGAAGTAACCATTTATAATTATATTAACGAGTATTTTACTGCAAAAGAAAAGTATGATCCAATAGAACATTGTATGAAAATTTTGGAAAAAAATAAATCATATTTTCCTAAAGCTCCTTTTTATTCTGTTCCAATATCCATAATGTGGAAAAAACTGACAAACACTTTGGAAAATAGCTGTTGTATTATAGATAACAAAACAAAACGATTAAATTATGTTTATTGGGCAAATAAGAACACCAATAAATTAACTGGAATTAATATTAAGCTCCCTGAAGAATTTAGTAAACGAGAAAAAGTTATAAAATATGTTCTGTCCGCCTTTAGTTTTCCAATGCTGCCTATAAATTATATAGAAATAACTGAAGTTGATGATGAAAAAATATCTGTAATCCAAAAATGTTTTTTAAAAAGAGAAGGGAAAACTTATTTTACAAAAAACACAACCTTGTATTCTAGTATTAAAAAAACAATAGATATTGAGAGGTCTGGATTAATTGCAACTAAAAATGTAACACCAGAAGTTTTAAGGAAAAGGACAAATATAACAAATGCGTTGTCTCCATATGTAATTGAGGAAGTATATAACTATAATAAAGTATACTTAGAAGCCAGTAAAAAACGAGAACTAGAACTCGAAAATATTAGTGAGGAAGAAAGAAGATTGCATTTTTTAAATGAAACAAAAACAAAAAATATTAAAATGTTGGATGACAAGGCTAAGAGAGAAGCATTTGAAAACAAGATTTTGGAATATTTTAGAACAAAATGGATACAGTTGGGCGACAAGAATAAATATAAATTATATGCGTTTATGGTAGATAACAGACATAAATATCCTTATGTAGTTGTTTTAGTTGAGGAAAACAACTCATTTTCTGTAAGGTATATTAAGGGACTACATAAAAACTTTTTTATTAATAAATATAAAAATAAACAATATTTAAAGGAAAAAGGATTTTGCTTCCTTTCTTTTAATAGACAAGAAATTGTTTATTTGCCTAAAAACGAACATTTTATGATTTTAGAGACTGATGGATACACTAGCTATAACGGAAATCGTTTTCCTTCTATTTGTGATTTACATGTTGATAAAGAAATTGGGGAGATAAAGGTAAAGCTCTTGAATACAACCAAGATACAATAGAAAATTTAGATTCAAACAAGATGGAAGATTTTATTGGTAAAACACCTTTGGTAAAAGATTGCATACGTTTAGAGACAATTGGGGAAAATACACAATTAACAATAAGAGCCATTGCTATGACAAAATATCGCGGAAAAAATAGGTATATATTTGCTATTGAAAATACGGAACATCTTTACATATCTAATTATTGGATGGAAAAAGCAATGGAAAATTCACAAATAGATTTTAATAGAAAAATAAAAATAAAATTAGATTTGTTTAAGATTACACCAAGTAAGAATAAGGAGTTAAGAGTTTTCTGTTCAAATTAATAGAAGATATATTATTTTATTTACTGTCTTATATATAACTTTACGATAATTCTAATAATGTTACATTATTAAAATTAAATTTTATAGAATTTTATTGCAGGTATTATCTCGTTCATTTCGCAGTTCTGTTCGTCGGATGCCGGATTCTGTTTAAAATTGTTTTGTGGCTGAAAAAATAACTTATTATACAATTAGTAAGATTTAAATATTTTAAAAATTGAAGACGAATATTCCCACCCATGTACCGCTCAATACTATTACATAAAGACAATTTGTTTTATATAATTAAATAAATAAATAAACAAATAAAAATGGAAAAACTTAAGACACTTTTAGATATTCCCGGGAGTAATTTAAAATTTGTAAAATTTAGCGAATTGGAAATCAGAAAAAAATACCACACATCTTCCTTCGAATTTATCAAAACTAAATATGGTGAAAAATTAACTGTTGTTTTAGATAATGAATTTAAACTAGTTCTACCCGATAGACTTTCTAAATTAACAAAAAAAGATGTTCAAGATCTTAATTTGGATAACAATTACTTTTTTATTTATAACGGGATGGAAATATTGACGAATGGTCATAAAAAACATTTGATTACATTTGAAAAATTATTGTAATTTAATTTAATAATGTTAACTTAATTTTAACGATCATAAAATTATTTTTAGAACAAATATTAATATAATTTCAATATTAATTTCAAGAGATGTTTTACTTAAAAATATAATCCTATAATTAATACATTTAATACATAATATTTTCGAACGTCCACATTCCACAAGCATAATAATCTTAATAACGTTTACTCCTTAACATATACAGATACTCTTTTATAGAGTAGATATATTGAGTAACACTCCAGCACGCCTTTATCTTTACCGTTTTATAGGAAAGTGGCAATAATTCGAAATCGTTATTAGTTGTATTATATACCAGCACGTCTTTAATTTTTCGTTTATAGAATAAAGACAATAATTCGGTTTAATTACATTAACGAAATGTAGACATTCGAAAATTGAGTTTGTATTTAAAAAATTTGATAATACATAGATTATCATCCATGGGATCGTGTTTTAGAATACGATTGTTCAAAAAATTATTTTATATTATTTTCAAGACCCAATATACCAATACAAATATATATGTTTTTAACAAATATATTTATATATTTTTGCGTAGATTATATGTTATATTACGAATATAGGTATACATTATAGTAATAATATTTAAAATAAATGTATGTAGAAATAATATGTAGGTCAACAAATATTTTATTATAATTATCTATGTGGTATTTTTACTTATATGAGGAAATCCGTAGATAACGTATGACGTCTATCGGATATTCTAGAACAATTTCATTAGTTATTAAATACGATCGACGAGCATAATTAATTCACACTCGCCGGCTGAACTGAAAAGTTGTTGGTCGCATAGCTGGCACTCTCCCTGAAATTTGTCATGCAATAGCGAATTGACGCTAAATCATGACAGACGTAGGGGGGAAGGAGTGTTACATCAAACGACCAACGGACTTGCTGTTACCACGGATGGAAATCCATCGCAGGATTATAGTAAGTATGTAAATATATTTTTATCGAAATATTTTAATAACCAAAATAATTATAATTTTATTAAAACAACTTTGTCGAAAACAGTTTGTAATCCTTGGATTACAAAAGGAATTATTGCTTCTATAAAAATACGTAATAAATTAATTAGAAAAAAACAATCTCTAGGATTGTTTTACAAATCAAAAATTAGGCACTATATCAAAATTTTACGTGAAAATTACTTTATAAAACAAATTAATATTATTCACAAAAAAAATCCTAAAATACAATGGGATTTACTCTGCAATTATTTAAAAATTAATAAAAAGAAAACTGTTATCGACATTGATTGTAATAAATTAAATAATCATTATGTAAGTATAGGTCCTAAACTTGCTTCTAAAATACCTTCTGTGGAAGCCAAATTAAAAACTAATTGTAATTATTCTTTTAATTCTATTTTTTTCGAGCCAATTACTCCAGATGAAATAATACTCAAAATTAATTCTCTCAAAAATAATATAGCTCCAGGCTCCGATAAAATTAGTGTAGAATTATTAAAATTCAAACAAAAATCTATATCTGTTCCTTTATCGTGTATGTTTAATTTATTTGTAGAAAAAAATTGTTTTCCGAGTGAATTTAAACACGCTGATATTGTATCTATATATAAAAATGTTGGAAGCAAGTTAGATCCTAATAATTATCGACCAATATCCTTAATATCTAATATCGCTAAAATCTTTGAAAAGTGTATTTATACAAGAATAACAAATTTCTTAAATAAAAATAATTTACTATCTAGCTCACAATTTGGTTTTCGGGAAAGAAGAAACACTGAAGACGCAATAACTAAATTAATTTCACATATAAAAACAGATAAAAAATATAAGCTTGTTGTTTTCTTAGATCTTAAAAAAGCTTTTGATACTGTTGATCATAATTTATTGTTATTAAAATTGGAAAATATAGGCATAAGGGGAGTTGCATACAAATTACTTAAGTCTTATTTGGAAAATCGAACATGTTGCACAAAATTAGGTAAAAAAAAATCTGTTAAAAAATTAATTATTTGTGGAGTTCCTCAAGGAACTTGTCTTGGGCCTTTATTATTTATTATTTATATTAACAGTTTAACAAATATTAAATTAAACGGAAACTTAGTGCTTTTCGCGGACGATACTGCCTTAGTGGTAGATGCAGATAACCCGAAAGATCTATATCGAAAAGCAAATAACGATCTTCTTAAAATTAAAAACTGGTTAATGGAAAATAAATTATCTCTAAATATCTCCAAAACGCAATTTATAGATTTTTCGGAAAAAATAGACAAAAACAACAATTTAACAATTCATAATTACCATTGTAAAAATACTTTTAATATTCAAAATATTTGTAATTGTCAGAATCTCGAAATTGTTGAGGAGTATAAATATTTAGGTGTTATAATTGATCGTGAACTTACTTGGAAATTTCAATTAGAAAAAATAATTTCCAAAATTAATAAATCATTACCAGTTTTTAATGTTGCAATAGAATCAAGTTTTAAAAAATCTGTATACTCTGCCTTAGTCCAATCTCATTTACAATATTCTATAACTATTTGGGGAAATTCCTATAACTTAAAACAACTCCAAAATTTACAAAACTCTATTACTTCCAAATTTAACATAGTGGATGTTGCGTCCATGCAACAGCTTTTAGATCACCGATTAAAAAAAGAATTTTATGATTTAGATTATTTAATATTACAATATTTTGAAATATTTACATGTTACTAGAATATTTGTTCATGTGTCGCTTAATATATTATTGTACTATTAACCTATGTATTATGAACATTTATTGACCTACTTTAATTTTAATTTAAAATTTTATCAATATTCTTTTTTTTTTTATAATTATATTATTTGCACATCACACGATCATACACACTCATTAAATATTTAACGTTATCGTTCCGGAAATGTCTCCAACAATATTCTTGTGGTCAACAACATTATCGTGTTGTTCGCTTCCATTAATATAATGACATCGTATGTACCATTGCATATTATTTAACATTGAATGTTTATCGTTGTGTATGTGTGTGTGAGTGTATATTGTATATTATACAGCTCTCGAACAATATCTTTAAATATTATTTTTATTAGTTTTAAATATCAACTTAACAACGTGGACATAAAACGTTAACATGAAGACGCGTTGACGTTTGACGTTGGACGTTAACATGAAGACGTTGACGTTTGACGTTGGACGTTAACATGGGGACGTTAACGTTTTACCAATAATATATTTATTTATTTTTTTTTACTGTAAATCCTCATCTTCAAATAAAATTTTTTTTTTCTTTTCTTTATTTAAAATAATATCAACATAATAACGTGGATTTTCAACGTGAGACGTTGGACGTTGGACGTTGGACGTTGGGCGTTGGACGTTTGACGTTTAGCGTTGGACGTTGGACGTTTAGTGTTTGCGTTTCTACGTTGTTATGTTTTTTTTTGTTAAATTTTGGGATTGGAAATTATACTTGTACATTTTTCGTTCAACACACAACTCAAATTTGTCCGTTGGTCGTTTGATGTAACACTCCTTCCCCCCTACGTCTGTCATGATTTAGCGTCAATTCGCTATTGCATGACAAATTTCAGGGAGAGTGCCAGCTATGCGACCAACAACTTTTCAGTTCAGCCGGCGAGTGTGAATTAATTATGCTCGTCGATCGTATTTAATAACTAATGAAATTGTTCTAGAATATCCGATAGACGTCATACGTTATCTACGGATTTCCTCATATAAGTAAAAATACCACATAGATAATTATAATAAAATATTTGTTGACCTACATATTATTTCTACATACATTTATTTTAAATATTATTACTATAATGTATACCTATATTCGTAATATAACATATAATCTACGCAAAAATATATAAATATATTTGTTAAAAACATATATATTTGTATTGGTATATTGGGTCTTGAAAAAATATAAAATAATTTTTTGAACAATCGTATTCTAAAACACGATCCATGGATGATAATCTATGTATTATCAAATTTTTAAAACAAACTCAATTTTCGAATGTCTACATTTCGTTAATGTAATTAAACCGAATTATTGTCTTTATTCTATAAACGAAAAATTAAAGACGTGCTGGTATATAATACAACTAATAACGATTTCGAATTATTGCCACTTTCCTATAAAACGGTAAAGATAAAGGCGTGCTGGAGTGTTACTCAATATATCTACTCTATAAAAGAGTATCTGTATATGTTAAGGAGTAAACGTTATTAAGATTATTATGCTTGTGGAATGTGGACGTTCGAAAATATTATGTATTAAATGTATTAATTATAGGATTATATTTTTAAGTAAAACATCTCTTGAAATTAATATTGAAATTATATTAATATTTGTTCTAAAAATAATTTTATGATCGTTAAAATTAAGTTAACATTATTAAATTAAATTACAATAATTTTTCAAATGTAATCAAATGTTTTTTATGACCATTCGTCAATATTTCCATCCCGTTATAAATAAAAAAGTAATTGTTATCCAAATTAAGATCTTGAACATCTTTTTTTGTTAATTTAGAAAGTCTATCGGGTAGAACTAGTTTAAATTCATTATCTAAAACAACAGTTAATTTTTCACCATATTTAGTTTTGATAAATTCGAAGGAAGATGTGTGTATTTTTTTTCTGATTTCCAATTCGCTAAATTTTACAAATTTTAAATTACTCCCGGGAATATCTAAAAGTGTCTTAAGTTTTTCCATTTTTATTTGTTTATTTATTTATTTAATTATATAAAACAAATTGTCTTTATGTAATAGTATTGAGCGGTACATGGGTGGGAATATTCGTCTTCAATTTTTAAAATATTTAAATCTTACTAATTGTATAATAAGTTATTTTTTCAGCCACAACAATTTTAAACAGAATCCGGCATCCGACGAACAGAACTGCGAAATGAACGAGATAATACCTGCAATAAAATTCTATAAAATTTAATTTTAATAATGTAACATTATTAGAATTATCGTAAAGTTATATATAAGACAGTAAATAAAATAATATATCTTCTATTAATTTGAACAGAAAACTCTTAACTCCTTATTCTTACTTGGTGTAATCTTAAACAAATCTAATTTTATTTTTATTTTTCTATTAAAATCTATTTGTGAATTTTCCATTGCTTTTTCCATCCAATAATTAGATATGTAAAGATGTTCCGTATTTTCAATAGCAAATATATACCTATTTTTTCCGCGATATTTTGTCATAGCAATGGCTCTTATTGTTAATTGTGTATTTTCCCCAATTGTCTCTAAACGTATGCAATCTTTTACCAAAGGTGTTTTACCAATAAAATCTTCCATCTTGTTTGAATCTAAATTTTCTATTGTATCTTGGTTGTATTCAAGAGCTTTACCTTTATCTCCCCAAATTTCTTTATCAACATGTAAATCACAAATAGAAGGAAAACGATTTCCGTTATAGCTAGTGTATCCATCAGTCTCTAAAATCATAAAATGTTCGTTTTTAGGCAAATAAACAATTTCTTGTCTATTAAAAGAAAGGAAGCAAAATCCTTTTTCCTTTAAATATTGTTTATTTTTATATTTATTAATAAAAAAGTTTTTATGTAGTCCCTTAATATACCTTACAGAAAATGAGTTGTTTTCCTCAACTAAAACAACTACATAAGGATATTTATGTCTGTTATCTACCATAAACGCATATAATTTATATTTATTCTTGTCGCCCAACTGTATCCATTTTGTTCTAAAATATTCCAAAATCTTGTTTTCAAATGCTTCTCTCTTAGCCTTGTCATCCAACATTTTAATATTTTTTGTTTTTGTTTCATTTAAAAAATGCAATCTTCTTTCTTCCTCACTAATATTTTCGAGTTCTAGTTCTCGTTTTTTACTGGCTTCTAAGTATACTTTATTATAGTTATATACTTCCTCAATTACATATGGAGACAACGCATTTGTTATATTTGTCTTTTCCTTAAAACTTCTGGTGTTACATTTTTAGTTGCAATTAATCCAGACCTCTCAATATCTATTGTTTTTTTAATACTAGAATACAAGGTTGTGTTTTTTGTAAAATAAGTTTTCCCTTCTCTTTTTAAAAAAACATTTTTGGATTACAGATATTTTTTCATCATCAACTTCAGTTATTTCTATATAATTTATAGGCAGCATTGGAAAACTAAAGCGGACAGAACATATTTTATAACTTTTTCTCGTTTACTAAATTCTTCAGGGAGCTTAATATTAATTCCAGTTAATTTATTGGTGTTCTTATTTGCCCAATAAACATAATTTAATCGTTTTGTTTTGTTATCTATAATACAACAGCTATTTTCCAAAGTGTTTGTCAGTTTTTTCCACATTATGGATATTGGAACAGAATAAAAAGGAGCTTTAGGAAAATATGATTTATTTTTTTCCAAAATTTTCATACAATGTTCTATTGGATCATACTTTTCTTTTGCAGTAAAATACTCGTTAATATAATTATAAATGGTTACTTCCAATCTTGTAATCCCCTTTTTTTGCGCTAACTCGTTTCGAAAAGTTTCCCTCAATCTCTCGTCTGGACAATCTAAATAATCTATCACATGATTTCCAAGTTGTTTAATTATGCCAGGACTTGTCATTTGACATTGGAATTTATTGTAAATTTTCGCTCTACAATTCTCATTCAACCAAGTCAAACAATCTTTTCCCACTGTTTTGTCATTATCCACAATTCTATTATTTTTTTAGAATCGGATAGAGAAAAAGAAAAATTAGAAGTCAAATATTTTTTCATTTCCTCTTTGTTAAAAATTCCTGCAAAATCTTGTGTAATATCCAAATCTAATAAATAAATATGTTCCTCTTTTAATTTTTTTAATATTCCTGGAAGTTTTTGTAATAGTGTTTCTACTTTTACATCGGCTAATTCAACTTTAAAAGGTATAAAAACTGGATTTTCATATTCATCTTTATATTTTTTCCAGTTACCAATAACCTGTTTAACACCCGAAGCTGTTGAAATGTTGGAATCTAGCAAATATGGTCTTTTTGCTTTTACACCATGCCCTGCTAATTTAAATTCACGAAATTTTGATCTCAACAATTTATTATAACCACCGCAAGCTTCTTTATCAACTAAAAATTTTCCATTTTTTGGTTCTCCTTCGCAATAACTAAAATCTACTATTTTTGCTACCATAATATTATCGCAAAATGGATCTGTTATTTCGTTAAAATCTTGCAATAATTGTTCTCCATCTGTATAATTAATATCCCCAACATTAGTAACTAAATTATTATTTTTTGTATTCTCTGTTAAAATCTTAAGTAATATTTTCTCCATTGTTGGCTTAACATTTTTTCCAAGTATTTCTGTAATAGAGTGTATATTGGTAGTTGACATTTTAATTTTTAACTACTTTATTAAAACAAACTCAATTTCTTTTTATAGAATATTTATAACGATTTATAATAGTGTAATATTTTTCAGAAATAAACTAATTAATTAATTAATATTATAATTTCTCATCTATTCTTACAAATTTACTAAACTATAGCTTTCAAGTTTTCCAACAATCCTGATTTCGGAGATGTTAAAGTCAACTGGCAACAATTATGGAATTTTTTCTGCAACTCAAATACTTCCAACAGCTCAACAACTCAACCTCTAAAATCGATGGTATTAGTTCAACAACTCAATAGGAATCGAAATCTCAACAGAAACAAAATCTCTATGGAATATTTTAAAAACTGTATAACTAAAATTGTGTATAAGTAATGTTTTAAAATTGTATAACTATTAAAATCCTTAAGCAAAATTGTGTATAAGTAATGTTTTAAAAATTGTATAACTTTTAAAATCCTTAAGCAAAATTGTGTATAATAATATTGTTTAAGGTAGTCGAAACTAGGTAGTTGAAAGTATGGCTCGACTTTTTTCTTACCTATCTGATGTTTGAATCTGGAATAAGAGGAGGTTTATCTCAATGTAGTCAAAGATATTCTAAAGCAAATAATAAATATATGGGAGATAAATTTAAAAAAAAGGAGGAATCAATATTTTTACAATACTTGGATGCAAATAATCTTTATGGGTGGGCAATGAGTAAATATTTACCTACTGGAGATTTCAAATGGGTTAATAATCTGAATAATTTTGATGTAATGGGTATTTCTGATGAATCACCTAAAGGTTATATTTTAGAAGTCGATTTATCATATTCTAAAGAACTTCATGATCTACATTCAGATTTCCCTTTAGCGCCAGAAAAACATTTTGATGATGAACAACTTCCAAAATTATTAACAAGTTTGTACGATAAGAAAAAATATATAATCCATTATGAAACGCTAAAATTATATTTAAATTAGGTTTAAGATAACGAAAATTCATAGAGTGTTAGAATTTAGCCAATCTCCTTGGTTAAAAGTTTATATTGATTTCAATACTGATCTTAGATCAAAAGCTAAGAATGAGTTTGAAAAAGATTATTTCAAATTAATGAACAATAGTGTTTATGGGCGTACTATGATGAATGTAAGAAATCATGTTGATATAAAATTATGTTCTAATGAGGCAAAACTAGAAAAATTAATTGTAAAACCAAATTTTGATAGAAGGACAATTTTTACAGAAAATTTAGCTGCAAATCCATATGAAAAGAACAGAAATATTTTTCAAACAACCAATATATATAGGCATGTGTATTTTAAATTTATCTAAATCGTTGATGTATGATTTTTATTATAATACAATAAAGAAAAAATATGGAAATAGAGTTAGATTGCTATACACTGATACAGACTCGCTTATATTAGAAATAAAAACTGATGATTTATACCAAGATAAAAAAATTAATTTAGACCATTTTGATACATCTGATTATCCAAAAAATAATATTTATGATTTACCTTTAGTTAACAAAAAAGTTTTAGGTAAGTTTAAAGATGAATTGAATGGAAAAATTATGACAGAATTTATAGGATTAAGATCTAAATTATATTCACATCGAATCTAAATAGTGAAAAGGAAATTAAAAAATCTAAAGGTGTTAAGAAAAATGTAGTGGAAAATAAAATATGTTTTGATGATTTTAAAAATTGTTTATTAACAAAAAAACCAAAATATGTTATACAAAATTTTTAGAACTAAGAACATGATATATTTTACTGTAGAACAAAATAAAAAAGCTTTAAGTGTTTATGATGATAAAAGATTTATTTTGAACAATGGAATTGATACATTAGCTTGGGGACATTATAAAACAAATATAGATAGAAATGATTTTGTAAACCATCTCAATACACTTATTAGAAATCAAAACAAAAAAGATTGAATGTTCATGTTTTGATTAACATTTTTAATTTTAATTCTCTTTAAGTCCCTGAATAGTCTAATAGTCTAAAACCATTTCCAGAGATTTTTAGATTTTAATTATTAACGCGTTATTATGAAAAATATTTTTTAATTGTATGTTACATTTTAATATCATAAAATATTAAAATATTTTTTTGGGAAATATTGCATTTCAATTTTTAATTATTAATAATATAAGTTTTGTGAAAAAATATTTTAATTTTAATTTTAATTATTATATCAATAGTATTATGAAAAATATTTTAATTATTATTGCATTTCAATTTCTGATCTTTTTGCACATTGTTTTCTTTGTGATCTTTTATTGATAAAATAGAAACTGCGCCAGGAATGGTACATATATACTACTGTTATCTATAATATATGTATATGTACCAAGTGTATTCTATTTTATTAAATATTTTATAGGCATGAAAAAAATTACGTAGTAATTATGTACATCATAAAGAGTATTAGAGTATTAGAAATAATATATACATTTTAATCATACAGTTAAACACTATACATACTTGAGTTATTAATACAGAAATAATTCAGCACGAGCTATTATACTATTATATTAATATTTTTACATTTAAATTGTAAATAGAGATTTTAAATATTAATGAAAGCTAAAAAAGTATAAAAATATAATACATACATTTTTCTTGTATTATTAATAAACAATTCAAAAAAATTGAATTATCACTAAGTTGATAAATAAAACTATAGAAAAATGCAACAACATCGTTTAAATTTTTAGAAAATTACCATTTTTTATATAAATATATATATATATAGCAAAAATATTAAACGTATTTCCAAGGAAAATAAACATAATGGTAACAAAATAAAAACAAACCCAATAATATGACATGATAAATAAATAAATAATGTGACTATATTATTTAATAATACTTTACGATTTTCCACGAGATCATAAAAATAAACAAATACAAATATAGATCACTACAATATGCTATTGGTACTAGACAATCGCAATGAAAAAGTATTAAAATAATACTTAAGAATCAAATCTTACCACTAGAGATCCCATGACTTTTCCTAGGAAATCTGCTAGGCACAACATCAGCATTATTGAGTAATTTATAATGTTATTACTTTTGAAGCACCACTATATATCTACGGATCAGATTGATATTTATTGTAAATGAACCAAATATTTACAAACCTTGAATAGAAATAACCCAAATAACCTAATCAATATAGTTTTCCTCTAAAGTTTATAAAAACAATTATCAATTAACAAATTCGGTACGTCTTATTATAATTAAATCAAAATTATTTAAAGTTATTTAAAATTATTAAATATTTTAATAAAATGTATTTCTTAATTTATTATTATATAACAGATTGAGGCCCAATGTATAAAAGAATATACTTATCAATACAAAACTTGAAGTTTCAAAGAGCTTAATCTGAATACATAACTATTTACATAAACCTAGAGGGGTGTTCATTGCAGCAGGACGCACCATACAATGAACTGAATGGTTACGGGCGGTTATGGAATTGCAAATTGAGCGGTTTTCAGTGATTTCGATTCATTTTAAATGTATATTTTATTCTCTGCAAAATACTATTTTTGAACACTTTGTCTACAATAACTCTCGAGTTATATTATATAATAAAATATTTTAAGTTCTAAGTCGGAATTTTTATTTCATGGACTAATGGTTTGAATAATAGAAAAATATTAGTAACAATAACAAATTATTTTTTATAAGTGTTTTCCTATATCTAGTATTTCTGTATACTGCGTACCTACTAAATATTTTAAAAAGCCCCCTCTTTAAAGTAACATATATTTAATATAAATATATATATATATATATTATATATACTGTGTCTTTAGTTTTTATACATATACATTATACAAGCTGCACGAAACCTTGGATTCTAATGTCTAAAACAGCATTTTACGAACAAAAAAACCATAATATATAAATGTAATAGAACCAATAATACAGCCTCCTAAGTCCCACGCATCGTTCAGAATCTAAAAGAAAAAATGTCATTAAAGAACGTTATATGAATCGTTGGTTGAAATAAAAACCGTGGATATTAAAAAGGAATTTCAGTCATTGTCTGATAGTTTGGCAAACAACATTTTAAACTAAATTAATATTTGTTTGTCCTTTAAAGGTTAAAACAATACATCGTAACTTTGGGTTATTAAAAATAAAATATATATCCAACTCAATTATTCATTAAAATCTTCAATTATATACATATTATATTATAATTGTTAATCGTTATTTTACTTTATTAAATAATTAATATTGTTTAATTTTCCATGTAATATCGACAAGCAGGTATAATAGGTATATTATACAGTTAATATTTAATCGATTAATTAATCGATATTTTTATTTAATCAATTATTGATTTATTTGACGTTAGATACAAATAAAATTGTTGAATCTTAAAATTTAATTTGACAAACCCAATACAACATATTTCCCTTAAATCTAGGAGAAATTTATCATATTATGATTTAGTGTACGAATATTCCCTTAATTTTTTTACCGTCTAGTTATTATATATTATATAAAATTTGATACATTTTTAAATATCTTTTCTAACAAAATAGTGTTATTTTGTACTAATTATAGTAAAGTTGTAATAAATCATTCTTGGTAATTTGACAAAATAGTTTTTTCTCTGTCAAAACTTTATTTTCCCTCTACATTTTGGAAAATTTTCACTGTAATAATTAGTTATTTACTCATTTACTCAACAACAATTAAATAGAACATAGGTATATATTATATAATACATATATTATATCAGTCACATGTTTATTACATTTATACCTACTAGGTAGATAATGTGTATACAATGTTAAAACAATAGTATAAAAAAAAGTTTCATGCTAAAAAGTAATCGTTTTCCTATATGTACAACTTTAATATTATATTATATTTATAAAATTGTATAAAGTATACATTTTATTTTTCTCGCAGTGTATATATTTGGTAAATCTTAAATCTGAAGTGTTCCACTAAACTGTAACGACAATTTGCGTTGTTACCACAAAATAGCCCTTTAAAATACTACAACCGAAGTCCATTTCACTTTTATGGTAATCTATCCAAAGTTTAAACAAGTTAAACTAAAGTTGATTACAGTGCGTACAGATGTACATATATTGTAAATCTAACCATTTTCACCATCAAAATGTTCTTAATAATGGGTAGATTGCTATATAACCAATTTTCGTTTTATTGTGAATAAGCCTTGGGAGCTTAAACCCAAATTTTAAGTTCAAAAGTTTGAAAATACCTAATGCGAAAAAGTACATAACATAATTATATGAAGATTTTTTTCGTAAATAAAAATAAATTACTGAATTTAAACTTAAAATTTAAAATTTAAAAAGTAACACTAACTTAAAAACCGTCTTATTAGGAACCCCTTCTCATAAATATTTTTGTTTTTCAACTTTACTCATATATCATATTGTAATAAAATAGAATACCTATGTGTTATCCAATCACGCCATTAGCATTATATAAATAATAATTATGTTGTATAGATGACACAACTGATAAGCATATAAACTATATACGTAGGTACATTCATTTATTTATCTAACTTGATCGTTATTTCATAAAAAATAAAAGTTTTGAAAAAATAATACCACAGTTTTTTTTGTTGATATTTTTAACATATACCTATTTTATCATTGGTTTTTAGTTTTCTAGAACTTTGACCCAAATCGATGTATCTACGGTTTATTTTCGATACCTTTCATATAATATCATGAATAATAAGTGTAGCAACTTATTTATTTTCACTAAAAAATAGACATATCAAACACTTCATAAATTTTCAAAAATATTAGGCAATAGGCATAATATATAGATGAGTAAATTTAATCTTTTATCAAGAAATTAATTATAGTTTTAGCGTATTTGCATAAGAATAAAAAAATAATTAAACTTATCAATATTTTATGTTAATGGTAGAATTTCATAAACAATTATAGATGTACGAGTTGATAAATAATGATGGATGTACAAGTTTTGTATTGGGCAAATAAATTGTATTTATTACGAAATTCACAACTATTTATAGCATCTTCCATTCTATGTTATCAATAGGTAACTTACTAGCTATATATAATTACAGGCTGTGTCATAACTAACATGCGTGCGTAGAAAGTTTGGAATTTCTTAAGTTAATATGTGTGAGGGTGGAGGGGTTTCATACTCCAAATGTACTCCACAAAAGTATGCAATAATCAAAGATAACAATTATATTATTCGTACAGATAACATTTAATAGTAAGTAAATATCTTCTCGTAAATAATTTATACAATATATATATATATATATTAACAATTTTAAATTAATTTTTAACCATTTCTTGTGGTTGCAGCGTGTGATTCCCGATTTAGATTAGTGTTTCCAAACTTTCTATACTATTGACATTTGACACTATCATAATTCCGCAGACCATTTTTTAATAAAATTTCAAATACACTTTAATAACAATGGTATTAATGTTTCATTATATTTTATTATTCGTTAATTTCACAAAACTGCGAAATCCAATATTTCTGTGAAGAAAAATTAATATTAACAATCCGAGTGTTTCCATAGCTACCATGTTTGTTCAACCACGAAAAATATATTAACGTATAAGTGATGATAAGTGGCATTTCTTAAAAAAAAAAATTGTCTACGTTTTGTTGTTAAATATAAGCTACCTGACACGGCAATCCATGCTGTACAGACTTAGGAGGATATTTTCTTTTCTCTTTGAAATTGTGTATTTTCCCATTTACTGAACGCAAGCTGTCATAACATTTCACCAAAAAATCGTTATTCCCAAGATTATTTGAAATAAAACGTACTTAAATCATGCTCCATCATATTCACAACGATGAATGTAATTCTATCAGATCACAATATAATGACATCAGTAAACAATGACAATCATTAGAGTGATATAATATATATATATATAATTTAACAGTTTAACAGACGTACACTATTTCACAAACAATAAATTATCAATATAGGTACGAAAAATATATTAAAATGATGTAATGTACTACACAGTACACACAGCTACAATGATCGAAACAACTATCAAAATTCGTTAAAAATGAAG
This sequence comes from Aphis gossypii, assembly GCF_020184175.1. Lineage (NCBI taxonomy): Eukaryota > Metazoa > Arthropoda > Insecta > Hemiptera > Aphididae > Aphis > Aphis gossypii. Next base: position 59,297,703 of record NC_065530.1, read on the forward strand.
AATCACAATGATTTAAGGTTGCACTATCTACATCTAATTGCATAATGACTAATATTGCGAAATTATGATTGTCATTACTACAGATATTCTTTTTTAATCTAACCTTCAACTATACGTTCTGTGATCATAATTTATACTGTGAATGTAAACTTTGAAACATCGGTTTATGATGAAAACACTGTCAATACCTCAATAATTAATAACATTAGCTCTTTGTCACGTTTCTTGAAAACGAAATTTACTTATACATTATAAACATTGATAACGATGAATTTTTATTTTCTTTTATGTTTTAGAGCATTTAATATTTTTAATATTTCTTGTCTAATGCACCATTATATTAAATATTTTATAATTTATTCATGTATGTAAATCTATTGTTGATTATTTTATAAGTTGTATAACTAAATAATATTTTTTACTCATATATTTTTCCCCTTAATAAAATCATTTTTACATTGTTTAAATTATTTCACGCAATTTTATTAACAAATTGTTGTGTGATTACGACCTAATGCATCAATTTAAAAGAAAATTAATCTGATAAGCAGTTATAATAATATATTAGGTAGAATTATAGTATTTATTAACATTATAAATATCTTATATATTTATATTTAACTAAACATACTAGTATAATAGTACTTAATACTTGATTCCATCATATAAATATAGTCAATAAAAGAATAATCATAATAATTTTATTATTAAACTGTATAGTTTAATAAACAAATAACGCTATACTGATGAATAATAATAATAATAGTCAATTTTTGAAAAAATAATAACTTGATATAATGATTATTTAATTAGAATTAATAAAAAATAAAACTGAATACTTATTTTTAAAAATAAATTCATAATTTACCTTTAAAAAATTCACAATTTTTATCAAAGAAAGTATTATAATATAATAGTATAAGAAATTTTTATAGCATAATTTTACAGTCGACTTATTTATCGTTATATATAACTATCTTCAGTATAAACCATATGGAGCCTCGGGACGTGCGTATGATATGCTTTTAAACAAACAAAAAACTAGTGATGGGTCGTTCAATGTATATAGTGATGAAAAGCTACATTTTACTAACATACTTTAATATTATCCTAAATATTATTGACGACACTTTATTCAGCCACAATTGAATTCAGTCTGTTCTTGACGAAAGTGCTTTAATAATTTGAGATGGGTATGTTGTGGAATTTTAGGCAGGTACTAAACATCTAATTTTTAGAACAGTAAAATGCAATCAATTAAAATTCATTTAAAATATTAAAAATATAACATAAACTTATTTTTAATATGAATTATAAAATTATTATACTTTGTGATATAATTTAGATTGAATAAACTGTATTTACACATAGCTACATCATTGAAATATAATTGAAATATATTATGTCTCGAAACATATAACTTTATAGTATTTAGATTCACGAGTTTGTATGAAACAATTTATTATGATATCCTATAAAATTATAATATATAATAAAGTAATGAATCCATCAATAAAAACAGCTAAAAAATAATTAGAATTAATTTTAGATTAATTTTAGGTACACTAAAATTCGTTTTATCATAATACCTAATTTTTATATTGTAAAGTGTCGTTAGAAATATTATAAATTATTAAAAATTGACTACAATAAAATTAGTTTAAATGTCACGTATCCAAACTTAAATTTATTTTCATAAAATTTGCATTTATATTAAACGTTCAAACATGAATAATTCTATATAAAATCTTTTAATCATTAAAAAAAAACTTCCGATCGTATGCGAATTTAACTAACCACAAAAATGCTATTCATTGTCGATTTTACGACGTTGTTTATGAAAAGTTAAAAAAATTATATTACCATTAGTTAAAAACTTATAAACAATTACTAATTTATTCTATGATATCTTGTGGTATAAGCCTAATATTAAATTAATATACATTGTTTCGTTTTTGTTTTTAAATTTACAACTTTACCAACATGAAAGACAAAACTGATGAAATTTTAAAATCTATTAGTGAGTTGAAAAGTTCAAACTCTAAAATTATTACCAATATGTATAAATACTCTAAATACTCTGAAGAAATTATACAATTAAATAAAAATATATATGTGATCTGTCGTCTTCTATTTCAACTATAAAAGAATAGAACAATATGATGAAAGAAAAAACTTAATGGTAGAATCTTACATTTAGAAAGCAAAATGTTATCTTCTGAAGAGGATGTCATTCAAAAATCGAATGGTAGACAATCAAGGTTATGTAATATTATTTTATTCAATTTGGCTGATTTTAATGAAAAATAATTGAAGAAATAAGTTTAAAAAACATATTAAATATAATTAATATCAAAAATCATTTGTTGGTCATAAGTCATGACCAACAATTGAACTACCTAATTAAGTTGATATATTCAAACACCCATTTCTTCAAAAACAATTACAATCCTAGTCAAACTGGAATGGTATTAAACTGTCGTTGGATTGCAGTATGAAGTAACGAGAACGCATGCTCATTCCATAAAAGAACTACAACAGAGTAAGAACAAAGAAGAAAACAATATTATTATCAAATACGTAAAATGTATTACTAAAATAATCAATATAATATCAAAAAACTAATTGAATCTTCACAAATTAATATGTATTATCAAAACACACGCAGTATTAATAACAAAATTAACCAACTATAAACTCAAATCCCACATTGTATGTACGATATTATTAAATTTATTGAAACCTGGTTAACATCCAATATTAAAACATCGAAGTTAGGTTTAAAAGGTTATTTTAATTATCGCTGTGATAGAAGTAGAAACACCAGTTCCTTAACAAAAGGCGGTGATATTTAAATAGTTATTCCCAATAAAATAAATTCTTAACCAATATCAATTTCTAATAATACTATTGAAATGTAATTTGCACTGATTGAATTATACATGTATAATAAAAAAGTTATAATAGATTCTATATAATATATATACAAAATCGATTGTTAGAAATTTTCTTTAATAATTATTATAATACTGCCGAATCTTTAATTTGTAAAATATATCCAACGGGCATGTTTCTATTGTTTTGAGATTTTTATTTACCATTTGCAAATAGTTGCAATATTAATGACAAATTATTAAATCTAAATGTATTACAATTGAAAAAAATTAAAAATAGTAAAAACGCGTAATGCTTGATTATATTATAATAAACTCCATGAACAATCGATATAAAATCAAATTTAAACCCATTGTAGTAGGTATATTGATAGATAATAATCTATATCTACCAATTGATATTACCTTCGTATATAATAATATTGATACATGAGGTTCAATTCCAAGAGTATGTTTGTAAAAATTGGAATTTAGAATATTATAAATCGATTTTAAACTGTCTAGGTAAAATTAATTTTTTTAAATTATTTCAGAAAAATTATATTAACAACTGCAGCCACGACTTAACCTACCCATATTTATTATGATTTAAATTTATTCATACCCGTAACATCAATATTTAAATCTTATTTTCCGATTTAGTTACTGTAAGTAAAGAATTAATAAAACTTATAAAACAAAAGAAAATTACTCATTCTAATTCTAAAATGCTAAATAATATCGATCTCTATAAAAAATTTAAAAAATGTTTGCTCTGCTTGGTAAATTGTAAACACTTAAGACAACAGGATTATATAAATTATAAAAAATAAAAAAATAAATGATTATCTGTTAAAAATAATCCAAAATATTTCTAGATATTTTTAATGATACACTAAACAATAATCAATTACCTAATATTGTGTATTATTTTGGAGAAAAAGCCGATAAAGGAACCAACATTGTAAATGTATTTGGTCACAACTTTTCTAATGTCTATAACCCAACAAACTATTTGACAGCAACGATTATAAGCAATAAAACTATGAGTGACTCAATTAATTCTATTGAAATAAAACAACTACATGTTTTTAACGAATTATATAGAATATTAATCTAATTACTTCGATAGGTACAAATGGAATTTCAGCAATATTTCTAAAGGAATATGCTTTTATTTTAACACCAATAATTATTACATCACTATTTAATAAAACTTTTTGTCTTAGATATTATATTGATAACTAGAAACTTTCTTATGTAAAAAAAAAATCTTACTATAGTTAGGTTAATTTAAATGACTTATCAATAGAGTTAATATTATGGTCAATAAACTTGGTATTCATTTGACTTAAAATTATTATTTATTAACCATATTTTGACTTCACGAGAAAAAAAGCTTTTTAGAAATTAAGTTTATTAAAACGGATACGTAAAGTCTTTCTGTACAAGACTTTTCTTAAATTATTATATTGCTCATTGGTTCGCTTATAGTTAGAATACGGATCTTTCATATCGGTATCAAAATCTTCATGTCAGTTACATACATTATATAAAACTAAAAATAATTTCTTTAGGTTTCTATCATTTAATGCCATGTCAAAAAATTTCAGCACTCAAGTTATATAGATGTTAAAGGATTTTTTCATCAGCCAAAACTTTAAGTTGTACATGATAAAAATGAATTTACTATTTAAATTATTAAACAACATAATCGACTGCCCTGAATTATAAAATGTATTCATTTAAAAATGAATACAATAGGATCACGTGATAAATCTTTGTTCTATCTGAAAAAACACTTAAAAAAATTACATTTTAAATTCTCCATAGAATATCTAAATGTCCCAAGGTAACAATACATAAGATATTTGAATTTCTTCAATTTTTCTCTAAACAAATTTTTATTACAATTAAAATTAATTAAAATTATTATTATAGTATTGAATGTTCATTATAATATCATTTATTTATGCATTAGGCATTTAGACCTTTATATAAGCTATATACTTAAGATAGCAAACGGGGTTCTATGTGTTATTTTTCAAAAACGTGTTTATAAAAAAAAGAAAAGAAAACTTAATTTTAAAATCAATACATTTGTCTTTTTACTCAGAAAAACAGAAAATAGTTTTATAAAACAATGTGGTATTTTTTTTCTCAAATATAGATTAATACTTCAAATATTTACAATTATTAGGAAACAGTATAATGGCCATAATGTATAATATTATATTTTCTAAGAAGTCGATTAATAACATTCTTCGTTAGTCATGTGTAAATAATATACAATAATGGCAAGAATAGCTATTTTATAAAGCGATCGCTTCATGTATAAGTGGCAATGGGTTTTTTAATGATTCCAGTATCGTTTATAGTTTACCAATAATGAATTTATTTTTATGAATCAGGAATGTGTGAGTTTAGATTTCCACATTAATATGGAAAGATTAGTGAGAGTGTCCTTTTTTAAATAGTTGTTTCATAAAAAAAAAAATTCAAAATACCACTGACTATATAGGTAGTATAAAACATTAAAATTGTCATGTAACTGGAAATTCGTATACAATAATATATTATCAATAATTAAAAATTGTATTAATAATAAATTATGATTGTTAAAAAGTAATGTAATATTATGTAAAAAAAAAAAAATCAAATAAATAATTTTTTTGATATAGTTTTGATAATTATCTAGAATTCTTGTTTGTTCAGTTAGGTATCTTATATTATAAAACTTAATACTTTATTAGTAAACATTAAAATGTTAAGTACATGTAGATACTATAGCTAGGTGTACTGGGTGATACTTTGAATGCTTACTCTCATTATCTCAAAAAAGTAGGTATTAATCTTACAAAAATATTTTTTTTATAAATAATTTGGAATCATCACAAAACAATACAATATTAGATATGTGTCTTCTATTTTGTGTGTGTGTGCCGTGTACACCATAACTTGTCAATATAATGCTTCAATTTAAAACTTTAGGGGTGATTTATAGAGGTCAAAAGTAAGAAGTTTCCAATAGTTTTCAAAACATCGTGAAAAATCACAAAAAAGTGATGGAAAAAAGAGAAATTTACGCAAAACCAGTAATAGACAAAATCGATTTTTTAATTTAGTTGTAACTCAAAAACTATAATCACTGTAAATATTAAAAATGTTCACCAAATATTTATATTAGTGCAATATAGACACGGTTAAAATTTTAAAACATTCTGGCTTTTTTTGAGTAATTTATTATAGACAATTGAAATGTTCGAATTTTCTGTTTTTTTTTTTTTTTAAATGTCAATAAAAAAATTGGATGCCTTAAAAAACTTTAAAATGTATTACAGAGTTCCTCATGAGTTAGTCTCATTATAGTCTAAATTATAAGAATACATAGGCATAATTTATTTTTATTGGCTTTTGAAATTAAAGTATTCATCAAATTCGTCAAAATCATAAATATTTGCAAATAATTTTGTAGTAAAAAATGTATAAAAAATGTTGTCTAAATAGTTGAAAATTTCAATTCTAATTTAATACAAGATCTTCATTAAGTTTGGCTTACTATAATATACTATAATATTATAAAAGAAGTCGAGCGTTGGCTTATTAAAAAAATTATATTTAAAGTTTAAATTTGTACGAAATCGAATATTATCATGTGTAAAATAACGATTATTTACAATGAAAAATTTTAGATTTATGTTATAGTTAAAAATTACTAGTCGTAAAAACTTGAAACATTCACTAGTTGTTTAAATTGATATTCTTTTTATATTATTTAATTTTGAGGTACTCAGGTCATTAAAACATAAAATACCTTTTTCACAGCCCAATGGAAAATATATATCCTAGGCTGAAAAATAATCTCCGCTTAGAATCGTTCTACATATACAATGATATCTATGATAGGTATTTATATTATATATATTATATTGATATATGCATTCAAATTTTACACACCCATTATAGTGACCTACTCCTACTCTGTATCCGAGGTCCACTCGATATCTAATATACAGCATTTAGCGTACCCACTTGACCACCCTTTTATAAATTTTTATAAATTTTTATTTACTTTTTTTGTATGACAGTATACATTTTGAATTTAATGTTTAAAGTTTTGATGAACGAGTAGTAGACCAACGTTTTTCGGTTTCTTCATTACCGTTTTACTCCGCTTTTCCAAACTTTAAATACTTATAATATTAATACCTAGTTAAATGAAAACCTTATTGTAAACAACGATATTTACTAAAAA